>NC_081375.1:13099580-13417080 GCF_030684315.1 Stegostoma tigrinum
TAATCAGCTACGAAGGTAAATGCCGTCTTTGTGTTTTTGTTACCAATTACAGAACCGTGAAATTGCCAAATAGTTAATGAAGCAGTAGTTGTATCACCCTCTGCTTCACAAACACAGGTTCTGATACATTTTTCTGTTTGTTCATTGTCCTTATGAATGAAGATTTTGGATTTGAGGTCTATAGGCACCCAAGAAAAGCAGTTGGCTATTTGGAAGTAATTTTAATGTAGTTTATTAAGAAGCAGCAGTTCAGATACATTAAACAACAGACTGGAGGGGGAAGGGATTACAAGCTGTAGAGCTGGATGAATACACCAGGCCGAGCAGGAAAGCTGCCGTTTCTGAAGAAGGTCTAGGCTCACAACATCAGCTTTCCTCCTCCTCTGATGCTGCTTGGCCTGCTGTGTTCATCCAGCTCTGCAACTTGTTATTTTCAGCATCTGCAGATCTTGCTATCACTGGAGGAGGAGGATCAGGTTCCACAAATTCCCCGATCTGGAATAATGGGGGAATCCAACACTTCGATGCGGATTACAAGTCATAGAATCTCCACAGTGTGGAAACAGGCCCTTTGGCCCAACAAATACCTGCTGACCCTCAGAGCATCCCACCCAGAACCATCCCCCTAAAACCCACCTAATCTACACATCCCTGAACACTACAGGCATTGTAGCATTGCCAATCCATCTAACCTGCACATCTTGGACTGTGGGAGGTAACCCATATAGACACTGGGAGAACAAGCAAACTCTACACAGACTGTCGCCCAAGGGTGGAATCGAAAATTGGGTTTGTGATGCTGTGAGGCAGCAGTGCTAACCACTGAGCCACCGTGCCACCTCTAAGTCTGGAGCGTTTCCAACAATCTTATCATCTAGACAGACATGCCAAATGAATGATCCATCTCTGCCTCCTCCAAGGGTCTCCATCATCACAGAAGCTAATCTTCTGCCAATTCAATTCACCCCACGTGATGTTGGGAATGGGCTGAAGGCACTGAATGCTGCAAGGGCTATAGGCCCTGCCAATATTCCAGCAATAGTACTGTACACTTGTGCTTCTCAGTTTGCTGCACCCCTATTAAACTGCTCCAATACACTTATAACATTGATCAGTCAGTCTGTTCTGGATCATGAGTGAAAAGATGGAAGAGCTTGTCAACAGTGCTATCAAACAGCATTTGTTATACAATAACTTGCTCTCAGACACTCCATTTGGTGTCCTCCAGCTCATTATGGCCTTGGCTTAAAACAAATGAGACAAATTCCAAAGGTAATGTGAGTGACTATGCTTAACATCATGACCTCATTGGACATAGTGTGGAATCACAAACCTGCAAGAGTTCCCCGGCAGATGTTCATCATCAACCTGTTCAGACATGTTATTACACACCTCTGGAATAGGTGGGTATTGTATCTGGGCCTGATAGCGCTGCTCCCACTACACCACCAGAGCCCTCATTCCTCAGGGTTGAGTCCTAGGCCTAACCATCTTAAGCTGTTTCATCAGTTTACCTACTCCTCACCATAAAGTCAAAAATGGGGATGTTTGCGCAAGCAGTAATGTTAGCACCACTTGTGACTCCTTCCTCTTTTTGTCCTCTGGTTAGCAGTGAATGACCTTCAACTGTATGTGCGCTTCCTGTCTATTTAGCTAATTTTAGTTTAACAGGACACGTGGATGTCATTGGCTGGGCCAGCATTTGTTGCCCTTGAGATGGTGATGGTAAGCTGCCCTCTTGAGCTGCCGTGCAGTGTAGGAGTCCCACAGTGTTATCAGGGAGTGCCATGATATTGACCCAGCAATGGCACAACAAAGCACGCAAGGTCCCAGCATCCCTAATCCCTCTGCCTTCTAACGAAGGCAGCTACTCCCAAATGATGACCATGAATTTCATTCCCAGCAGGGGGTAGTTTACCATCTGTCAAGCACAGTTTGAACAACAGTCACCCAAGATGTCAGGATGACTGGCTGCCTTCCTGTCCACCCTCCAGCTGGCATTCTTTCTAAACGTGTTCATACATAATGGGTGCACAGGATACCCCACAACCCACTGATATCAATTTAGCAGCCTTGGCACTGAGTACAAACTTTATCTCTATCTTGTCTTGGTTCCTGGCGGTTTAGAATTAGTCTTTGCAGAGTGAGAGAGAGAAATTCAGTGACATTGCTGCAGTTTCTTGGGTTCTATACTACTACACAGAAAATAACTAACTTATTAAGGATTCTAATTTCCAACATCCTGTGGATGAAAACCCTTTGGAAAATAGTGCTTCACTGGTACTCATTGGCCCCATTCAGGGCATGGAATCCGAGGTAATTTTTTTAAATTCAGTGACAAGAGGACAGTTTCTTAATTAATCTTTGCTGATTAGGATCTTTTGAACCAAGAGATTGAATAGATTGTCTTTTAGACTGGAGGCCTACGACCAGCGGTGTTCCACAGGGATTGCTACCAGGTCCACGTTTGTTGTTTTATATAAAACAGTTTGGATGAGGATATAGGAGGCATGGTCAGTAAGTTTGCAGATGACACCAAAATTGGTGCTATAGACGATATGAAGAAAGTTATCTAAGATTACAAAGAGATCTTGGTCAATTGGGTCAGTGGACTGAGGAGTGGCAGATGGAGTTTCATTTGGATACATGTGAGGCATTGCATTTTGGTAAAACAAACAAGCAGGATTTACACAATTAACAGTAGGGTCCTGGGAAGCGTTGTAAAACAGAGGGGTTCAGACACACGATTCTCTGAAATTTGCAACACAGGTGGACAGGGTGGTTAGGAAGGCATTTAGCATGCTTGCCTTCATTGCTGAGACTTGAGTATTGGAATTGGAAAGTCATGTTATGATTGATCAGGACAACGGTGAGATCTCTTCTAGAGAAGTGTCCAGTTCTGATTGCCCTGCCATAAGAAGGATATTATTAAATTGGAGAGAGTTCAGGGAAGTTTTACCAGGATGTTGCTGGGAATGGAGGGTTTAACTTCTAAGGAAAGGCTGGATAGGCTGAGGCTTTTTTCAGAGGAGGTTGAGGGTGACCTTTTATAGAATTTATAAAATCATGAGGTGCATAGATAAGATGAATAGCAAGGGGTTCTTTTCCCTGGGTGGGGGGAGTCCAAAACTAGAGGGCATATTTTTAAGGTGAGTGGAGAAAGGGTCTTTTTTTAAAAAAGACATGAGCAACATTTTTACACTGGCTTGTGTGTGGAATGAACTGCCTGAGGAAGTGGTGGATGCAGGTATATTTACAATGTTCAAAACACATTTGGATAAGTACATGAATAGGAATGGTTTGGTGGGATATGGGCCAAAAGCAGGAACATGGTCAGCATGGAGTAGTCTGTTTTCATGCTTAGTGAGTCTTTGATTCAATGACAGGGTTTTGGCTTTTGCTTTAATATTGCAGGGCATCCCAAGATCATGAAATGTTTCTATTAATGCAAGCTGTATCCACCTCGCTAAGTTCATTTGGTTTGACATATGCCAGTGCATCCACATGTTAAGAATGGTTTTGTCAAGCCTCTTTTCTTTCAAGAAAATCAATACAATGATTTAATAAAATGGAAGCCTTAATGGTTCAAATTGATAATCAAATTGCAAAATGTAATGATCGGGCCCTATATGATCCAAAACTTGTAAACCCATTTGATAGGTTATGTAGATGAATGTGTTTTATACCATACTTCGTATCCTAATCAGAACTCATTATTAATACGCTTTCAAAAAGTCTGAGTGAGACTGTGTTTACAAAGGATCAGCACTATTACTCAAGAAGTTAAATAAAACATGGGCTGATATCACAAAAAGCTGTTTGCAAGTGGCGTTACATCTTGAAGCTTATAAAGTGCATAATCAGCCAGGGGTAAGTTATTTAATTTCTGTCGTCTGGCTCAGTATTGGAATTCTTAGTCACGTCAGGGCAAATGGAGATAATAAATTTGAAAATGTTAGTCTAAATGCATTTGTGTTGTTCCTATACTTGAAGCAGTGTTAGAGAAACTGTTTTGGCAAAATGCCAAATTGCAAATCCAATATTTTAAATATCCTCCTTTTATTTCAACTATTTTTTTTGAAATTAAGCAGTAAACTTTATTAGTAAGATGACCTTAATGCTTTGTTTCAGACCTGAAAGATGCCTTAAGCTATCTTAACACTTCCGCAAACACTTTCATGTTTGACGACTGGGAGAAAAGACCAAATAAATCTTCCTGCATTCGTTGCGCGGTCGTTGGAAACGGTGGAATTCTGAATGGCTCTCGGAAGGGCGAAGAAATTGATCAACATGACTATGTATTCCGGTATGTTTCTATTTGTACCTCAATGTGGGATATTGACAAATGAGCCTGGAATCCCTGTGTACCAAGATGAAAGGAAAAGCAAAAATCCTATCCATTCTATCTCTTGGCTGTAGAAGGCCAATCCAAACCAGGTCAAGAAAAATCTTGTTTCTGAATTGAGGGATTTTAAATAAAATGAGCCTGGGCATGGAATCCAGCTTCAGCTTCTGCTTCCAACACTATTCCAATTCTACAGGGTTCTGTTGTAATGTCCATATCTCTGAGCCAGGAGGCCTGGGTTCAAGTCCCATCTGCTCCAGAGGTGTGGAACAACATCTCTGAACATGAGCAGAAAATACCTAACAATTGTGGCATATATTGGCAGCCTCCACGAATATTCAGCACATGCTATTTTTATTGTGGTGCAGTAAGAAATTTGTGTTGTTTACAACCTTCAGATTTTAGTGCTGTTTCCACTGAAACAACTAGTTTTTAATTGTTTTGGAATCAATATTCCTGTCAAAACTTTGTATTTTGGTCCCAGAGATTCACATGAATATTTGGCTTTGTAAAAGGGGCTTAGCATTTTGTTTATTGCTCTCATTTATAACTCCATTCCAACTTGATGATTCTTGGAAATAGAATAATTAAAATTCATAAAGTCTTGTCAACATGTAGCGTGCATATTTCTGTATTAATTTAGAGGTCTACATAGTGGAATGCTGCTCACTAGAAGAGTAAAAGGAAGATTAGATAAATGCAGAAGTAGTAATTAAGAGGAGCAAATTTTTAAAAATCTGTAGATTGTAAACTGTAAAGGCGGCTGGGAGAAACATTAGAGTTAAAATGTCCAGTTTTCTGTTTGGTCTGATTTATTTGTTTCTGCTGTTTTTCTTGTGTAGAGCAAATGGTGCCATCATTGAAGGATTTGAGAAAGATGTAGGGACCAGAACATCATTTTATACATTTTCCACAAATACAATGAAAAATTCTCTGTATGCGTATCACCGTTTGGGATATACTGCCCTGCCACAATCGGAGGTAAAGTGTTTTCCCACATCAGCTGGCTGAGGCCGAACTGCACAGTTCGCAAATCTTTTGACTCTGAGATAAGCTGTGACCACACATCCACTTCAACAGTTTATATTTTCAGGCTTATTCCACACTCCGTCAGCCACTCCTCTGTGCCTTAGTTACTACTTACTTGACAATTGCACTGTTTCATCTCCTGTTTCCCTCTGCACTTAAGCTTATTCAAACCTTTGTTGCTTTGTGCCAAGTCCTGTTCACCCATTGTCCATGTGCAAAGCTGACTTTTATACTAGCTGCTGGCAAAACAAAGTCTGGGGTTTTAAAATTCTCATCCCTGCTTTCAAATTCTCCTGCAGTCGTCTCTCCCTTCCCTAGTTCCAGCTATCCCTTGTCTTTGGTAGCTTGGAAATCCCTCACTTTCAGCTTTTATCAGGTGCTCAATACTGAAACGCTGAGATCCCACGTCTGATACATTGTGTAACAGCAAGAGAAACATCTCATCCGGTTTGGTTAGAAGAAATTACTTCTACCTAGCTATTATGTGAGCTGGACAGTGTAACAAGTAATGTTCCGACATCGCTACAGCTCGCCTGGGAATGATATGCAGCATGGATTTGGGTAGATGCTGGAATTGTGAGGGACGAGGTTGCATTCAGAAATATTCGGTCACTCCAGGATCGATCTTTTGTCTTTTTGCAATATATCAATGAAAATTAAAGGTTTTGGTTTTACTATTCACCACCATGGCTTTAAAAGAGACTTAGCAAAACCATACCTTTCATATCCTGATAAATATCATGTCCATATGACGTAGGAAAAAACCCTACATTTATAGTACATGTTTCATGATTGTGGCATGTCTCAGTTTCTGAATCAGAGGTGTTTTCTTTTGCAGTTTAGATGCCCTTGTAATAAAGGAAGCAAATTTGTGCCCAGCAAGTTTATAGGGCTTGAGCTGTGGGTAGAGTCTGAATAAGCTGGGGCTATTTTCCCTGGAGTGTTAGAGGCTAAAGGGTGGCCTTGTAGAGGTTTATAAAATCATGAGAGGCATGCATAGGGTGAATAACCAAGGTCTTTTCCCTGGGGTAGGGGAGTCCAAAAGTAGAGGACATAGGTTTAAGGTGAGAGATGAAGGATTTGAAAGGGACGTAAGAGGCAACTTTTTCACACAGGGTGGTGTGGTTGGAAAGAGCTGCCAGAGGAGGTGATGAATGCTGGTACAAGTACAACATTTAAAAGTCATCTGGGTGGGTATATGAATAACAAATGTCTTGAGGAATATGGGCCAAATACAGACAAATGGGACTAGATTAATGTATCTGGTTACCGTGGACAAATTGGACCGAAGCATCTGTTTCAATGCTGTTTGTGACTGACTCCCAATTGTCCACAAAAAGGAAACGTGAACTCCCAAATGATCTGTTTTAGTAAAAGCAGGTTGAAAATGAATTGGCCAGGACACCAGGCAAACTCCTGCCTCCTGTTCAGAATTGTACCATAGAATGTTTTACATCTACCTGCAAGAGAAGATTCATTAGGATGTTGCCTGGGATGAAGCTCTGTTAAGAGGAGAGACTGGATGGGCTGGGTTTATATTCCTGGAAGCAGAAGGCTGAGGTGGTATTGAAGCATGCAAAACTGACAGGTATAGACAAGCTAAATTGCAAGAATCGTTTTTCCCCATGGAGGAAATATCTAAAACCCTGAGGGCACAAGTTTAAGGTGAGGAGTAAATGGTTTAGAGACTTGAGAAAAAATGTTTTTTACCTAGAAGATGATAGATATGTGAAATGTACTGCCTGTGAAGGTGATGAAGGCCGGTGCTCTCTCAACGTTGAAGAAGCATCAGGATGAGAACATAAAATGCCAGGGCATAGTGGGCAGCCGAGTACAGGTAAATGGGATTAGTGTAGTTTGGTGTTTGTTGGCTTGCCTAGACCTGGTGGGCCGAAGGGCCTGTTTCTGTGCTGTATGAAGTGGTGACATGAAGAACAGAAAAGGCCTTTGGTGTGATTGTCCATCTGAAAGGCAGCTCCCCCAGCAATGCACAGTGTACCAGTTAATGTTCAGACATTTGTCGGCACAACATTGTGGGCTGAAGGGCCTGTTCTGTGCTGTACTGTTCTATGTTCTATGTTCTATGTTCTATGTTCTATCACTACAGCTCACCTGGGAATGGTGTACCACATGAGTCTGGGTAGATGTTGGAATTGTGAGGGACAAGGTTGCATTCAGAAATGTTCGGTCATTCAAGGATCGATCTTTGTCTTTTCTCTCTATACTATACTGAAGTGGTGTTAGGTTTTTATCCTCTAGTTCCAAAGTGGAGCTTGAATGCAAATTTTCTGACTAGAAAGCAAACATGTGACAGAGGCATGGCTGACACCATAGTATAGTCAGTCCGTAGAAATAATTAAGCATCAGGACATTATTTAAAAAGTTGAGAAGTGAGCTGTAGGTTGGGTTAATTAAGGAAGCTTTCATCCTCATTATGTATGGACTAGTAATAGATCAGTCTTCTGGAGTAAAACAAACAACATAATAACTGGAGTGGTGGAGAGAGACGGCACTCTATGATCTGGATTCTGGATGTAATGTAACTGGAACTGAGGTGGGGAGGAGAAAATGGAGAACCAAATAGTTTGAATACTTTCTCTTTTTAAAATAGATGGCACTGGCATTATCAGATTGCTCAAAGGAGAAGACTTTACAACATCTGAATTACTTTGCCTCTGTAATAGCTATGATGTAATGCATGGTAATATTAGAGGGAAATGAGAATTAGTTGAGTCAGCAAAGTAGTTTGTTCTTGAGGCTAATTTGAACAGTATCCCAGGATACTTGTATTAATGTGGGGAAAAGATTTGAGTAAACACTTTATATTGTTGTGGTAAATAATGCAGGAAAATAAACCTTGTTACAGCTAGTTTAAAATTTGGTTATGATTTCTGTCCTTGGTAACACTACTCACTACTTGTAGATGAGAAATGTCATTATTAGTCTGTACAACTTCATATCCCTTTGTAATTGAGCCACTTGTTTCATTCTCCGTGTGATTCCTTTTTTTTCTTCTGTTTGAAGGAGACAAGATACATTTTTCTTCCAGACCACAACCGAGATTACTACCTGGTAAAAGCTGCCATACTGAATGCACCCATAGACAAAGGACATGACAAATCCCAAAAGTAGGTTGCTATGGCTTATTTTCATTTGCATGCTGATGCATCATTCTCTAATGAGGAGAGCCAGTCACACTGTGTGATTAGTAGAGTTATACAGCATGGAAACAGACCCTTTGGTCCGACTACAATCCCAAACTGAACTAGCTCCACCTGCCTGTGCTTGGCCAATATCCCTCCAAATATTTCTTATTCATGTGCTTATCTAAATGTCTCAAACTCTGTAATCTTGCATCCACCACTTCCCCTGGAAATTCATTCCACAGACGAACCACTCTGGTTTTAAAAAAAAAGACTTCCCCCTCATGTCTCTTTTTTTTCTATAATCTTTCTCCTCTCACCTTTAAAAATATGCCCCCTAGACTCGAAGTCCCCTACTCTAGGGATTTCTATTCACTTGCCATTCACCATACCTATACCCTCATGATTTTATAAAACTCTGAGGCCCCCTCTCTACTCCCTGTGCTCCAATGAGAAAAGCCCCATCTTCTCCTTATAACCCTCACCCTCCATTCCTGGCAAATTCCTGATAAATCCCTTTTGAGCCCTCTCCAGCTTAATAAAATCCTTCCTATGACAGGGCGACCATATGCCAGCATTTAGTTCATATCCCTCTTTAAAAACCCTTCCTATTCATGTACCCATCCAGATGCCTTTTTAAATGTTGTAATTGTACCAACCTCCACTTCCTCTGGCAGCTCGTTCCGTCCTCTGCGTGGAAAAAGTGGCCCCTTGGGTCCCTTTTAAATCATTCCCATAGTATTCCACAAGAGGCTTCACCAACATCCTGTACAACCTCCACATGATGTCCCATATCCTATATACAAAGATCTGAGCAATCAAGACAAGCATGCTAAACACCTTCTTAACCACCCAGTCTGTGATGCAAACATCAAAGAATTATGTATTTGAATGCTTAGGTCGCAAACTGCCCAAGGCCCTACTTCTTAATTTTATAAATCTTGCCTTTGTTTGGCCAAAATGCACTACCTTACATTTTTACAAATTAAACCATCTGCTCACTCTGCAGCAGAGGAAAGATTGCTTTCCTAGCTTCAAGTGCACACACTGTGCAAAACAAAGTGACTTGTCTGCCGTGCTGGATGTATTCAGCATTGCGCCACCCGACAAAGGTGGTGAATGGGAAATGTCACACAAGATATGGATTTGCCTAACCACAGTCTAATCCCTGTACAGACCTGTGAGAAAGTAGGTCTTTAACATGGATACTGCAATGACCGAGGCGACCGGTTATTTCCCTTCGGGCACCTTACTTTGCTTCAAAATGCTCGGCTGATGCCAAACTGTATGGTATAACCTTATACAATGTCTGGACAATTGAGTCCAATTGGCCATGCTTGGAAGAAGGATGGGGAGAAAA
The DNA here is from genome assembly GCF_030684315.1 of Stegostoma tigrinum. Lineage (NCBI taxonomy): Eukaryota > Metazoa > Chordata > Chondrichthyes > Orectolobiformes > Stegostomatidae > Stegostoma > Stegostoma tigrinum. The sequence goes on from NC_081375.1 coordinate 13,109,458, forward strand.
GCCAAACTGGAACTTCAGTTGCTGATGGTTTTTATCATTTTGTGTTTGGTAGTGCAGTCTGTAAGTGTTTCCCATCCTTTGACAGTTGAACAGCCCACTACATTCCTTGTCTCTGGTCACATGTGAGGAATAACTATTTAGGAAGGTATTAATGACAGTCCCTGTGGAGCCACAATTCACTGCCTTCAGATGTGGTGGATGAGAATTGCATGTGCCTTTTGGAGGTTTCAGGGAGTTGAAAGCCGGATGCATTTGTAGTAATGGAAGGAGATCTAAAGAGAATGACTGACTATAATATTTTGACTATAATATTGACTATAATATTTCTGATTCTTTATGTCTTAGGCCACCGAGATATTTTGGAGAAAACGTTGGACCTGTAAAGTTCAAAATGTACCACCCTGACTTTATTCGATACCTTCGAAATAGGTAAAAGAAGAGAAGGTTTGATATTGTACTATTAAAGGGGAGAATGAGTCAAATGCTAGAGAATGTACTGATTGGATTTGTAAAGCAAAAGCTGCCATAGTCCTGTTGACTCATTAGCACATGGTGACTAGTATGATCTAAAGGCCACTATGTATCAGGTGTGGGGCAATGTCAAGAAGGTAGGACCTTAATGGTAACCTTGGCTGGAGCAGGAATTCAACCCACGCTGTTGTTGTCACACTTTACCACAAACCAGCTGTCCAACCAACCAAGCTTAAAGGGACTTGGATAACAAAAACCGCCTGGTGAGTCAGATGTCTGGTTCAAAACATGTCATCTTTGTTAGACACAGCATGATTGGATAATCCCCACTCTCTGGAATGACCATAATTTAAGCAGTGGTTGGGTCTGGTGCTCATAATGATGAGGCGGTGGTGGAAGGACATCTTGGCAATGTCAAGGTGGGCCCAATGTCAAGAGATACACCTCTGACAATGGCGAATCTGGCCTGGGCAGAGGTGAGACGATGGCAGAGGAGAATTGGCCCAGTGGCGAAAGATATGCCTGAAGACTGGCAACTTTAGCGTCAGTTGGGTCAGGTGTAGATGGCGGTGAGGCGTTGGAGAAGGGTTGGTGGTGCAGGCATTGTTAATGATGAGCTGGCTGAGGATTGATGGCCTCTCCTTAAGCTGTATGGAGTTAAAGAGATATACAATGTGGAAACAGACCTTTTAAGTCCAACTTGTCCATGCTGACCACATATCCTAAATTAATCTACTGCCATTTGCCAGCATTTAGTTCATATCCCTCTTTAAAATCCCTTCCTATTCATATACCCATCCAGATGCCTTTTTAAAAGTTGTAATTGTACCAACCTCCACTTCCTCTGGCAGCTCGTTCCATAGATACACCATCCTCTGCGTGGAAAAAGTGGCCCCTTGGGTCCCTTTTAAATCGTTCCCCTCTCACCTTAAACCTATGCCCCTCTAGTTTTGGAGCCCTCCACCCTGCAGAAAAGACCTTAGAGATAATGGGAACTGCAGATGCTGGAGATTCCAAGATAATAAAATGTGAGGCTGGATGAACACAGCAGGCCAAGCAGCATCTCAGGAGCTTGTCTATTTACCCTATCCATGCCGCTCATGACCCTTATAAACCTCGATAAGGTCACACCTCAGTCTCTGCTCTATGGAACATAGCCCCAGCCTATTCAGCCTCTCCCTGTAGCTCAAACCCTCCAACCCTGGCAATATCCTTGTTAATCTTTTCTAAACCCTTTCAAGTTTCACAACATCCTTCCTGTAGCAGAGAGACCAGAATTGCATGCAGTGTTCCAAAAGTGGCCTAACCAATGTCAACAAATGCTTCCTTGTCCTTTTTGATTAAGCTCACAATATCTCTCGTTACCCACGGTCCCTATATTTGCCATTCTTATCCTTCATCCTTACACAAACACTCCGGTCCTGAATTCCTATCAACTTAAACTCAAAAGCCTCCCACATACCACATGTTGATTTAACATCAAAACATTTGCCTTCAATCTACATTCTTCAGTTCCTGCCTAATATTGTGTAATTAGCCTTACCGCAATTTAGCACCTTCACCTGACAACTACAACTATCATTATCCATCAATATCTTAAAGCTTACTGAATTGTGATCACTGTTCCCAAGCTGCTCCCCAACTGAGACGTCAACCGTCTGGCCAGGCTCATTCCCCAGTACCAGGTCAAGTGCGGTCCCTTTCCTTCTTGGACTATCTACATACTGTTTCAAGAAGCCCTCCTCGTGCTCCTTACAAACTCTGCCCCTCTGTGCCCCAATCACTATATGGGAGGGTAAAACCCTCCACAACAACAACTGTTACTTTTACATCTTGCCAAAATCTGCCTACATTCTATTCTTCTATCTCCCACTGGCTGTTGGGAGGCCTACAGTAAACTAAGCATTGATCTCATCCTTCCTGTTCCTGAGCTCTACCCATATTGTCTCGCTGGATGAGCCATCCGTGGTGTCCTTCCACAGTACAGCTGTGATATTCTCCTCAAGGAGTGCAACTCCCCCACCCCTTTTACATCCCCCTCTCTCATCTGAAACATCTGCATTGTGGAACATTAAACTGCCAAACCTGTCCCTCCCTTGACTAAGTCTTGGTAATAGCAAAGACATCATAGTTCCAAGAACTAATACAAGCTCTAAGTTCTTCTGCCTTATCTGTTACACTTCCTGCGTTGAAACAGATGCACTTCAGTCCACCACACCCACTTTGATCAGTGTCCACACCCCGCCTGCTCTTCCTGAGTCTTACTGGCCTATTCTCTAGTTCCCTTTCAGTCCATTCACCCTTGCTTTGGTTCCCAGCCCCCCACTAAGCTAGTTTAAATCCTCCCGAGTGACACCAGCAAACCTCCTGGCAGAATATTTGTGCCCCTCCTGTTTAGATGCAACTTGCCCTTCTTGTATGGGTCCCACCTGCCCCCTAAGAGATCCCAATAGTCCCGATATCGGAAACCCTCTTGGATGACTACATCTGCAGGAAGTGCATCCAATTGCAGCTCCTCACAGACTGCATGGATAGGTTGGAGTGACACTGGATGCACTTAGAAGCACGAGGATGGCAGAAAGCATCATAGACAATCGTTTGAGATGTGGTGGCACCCAAGGTGCAGGCAGAGAAATGGGTGACTGCTAGAAGGGGCGTGCAGCCAGTGCAGGAATCCCCTGTAGTTGACCCCCACTGTAATAGGTCATCCCCCAAACAGTATACTTATCGGGGGATAACGGCATTAGCAGCCAGGCTGGTGGCACCGTGGCTGGCTCCCTCCTTGAGAAGGGAAGGACAAAGAGCAGTAGTTATAGGGGACTCTATGGTCAGGGGTACAGATAGGTGCTTCTATGGTAAAAAAGACTCCAGGATGTCTCTGAACGGGCAGAAAACATTATGAAGGGAGAGGGTGAACAGCCAGAGGTCATGGTACATATTGGTACGAACAGCATAGGTAGGATGAGTGACGAGGTTCTGCAACAGCAGTTCAGGGAGTTAGGTAGAAAATTAAAGAGCATGACCTCCAAGGTTGATATCTCAGGATTACTCCCTGTACCACGTGCCACTGAGGCTAGAAATAGAAAGATGGTACAGCTCAACACATGGCTAAACAGATGGTATCGGAGGGAGGGTTTCTGATATCGGGACTATTGGGATCTCTTAGGGGGCAGGTGGGACCCATACAAGAAGGACAAGTTGCATCTAAACAGGAGGGGCACAAATATTCTGGCCAGGAGGTTTGCTGGTGTCACTCGGGAGGATTTAAACTAGCTTAGTGGGGGGGTGGGAACCAAAGCAAAGGTGAATGAACTGAAAGGGAACTAGAGAATAGGCCAGTAAGACTCAGGAAGAGCAGGCAGGGTGTGGACACTGATCAAAGTGGGTGTGGTGGACTGAAGTGCATCTGTTTCAACGCAGGAAGTGTAACAGATAAGGCAGAAGAACTTAGAGCTTGTATTAGTTCTTGGAACAACTGCGTACAACTGTTGTACAAAATGCGGAGGGATGGAATTGTGGGAGATATAGCAGTTGGATTGGAAATTGGCTTGCTGAAAGAAGACAGAGGGTGGTAGTTGATGGGAAATGTTCATCCTGGAGACCAGTTACTAGTGGTGTACCGCAAGGGTCGGTGTTGGGTCCACTGCTGTTTGTTATTTTTATAAATGACCTGGATGAGGGCGTAGAAGGATGGGTTAGTACATTTGCAGACAACACTAAGGTCGGTGGAGTTGTGGATAGTGACGAAGGATGCTGTAGGTCACAGAGAGACATAGATAAGCTGCAGAGCTGGGCTGAGAGGTGGCAAATGGAGTTTAATGCAGACAAGTGTGAGGTGATGCACTTTGGTAGGAGTAACCAGAAGGCAAAGTACAGGGCTAATGGTAAGATTCTTAGTAGTGTAGATGAGCAGAGAGATCTCGGTGTCCATGTACACAGATCCTTGAAAGTTGCCACCCAGGTTGACAGGGCTGTCAATAAGGCATACAGTGTTTTAGCTTTTATTAACAGAGGGATCGAGTTCCGGAACCAAGAGGCTGTGGTGAAGCTGTACAAAACTCTGGTGCGGCCGCAATTGGAGTATTGCGTACAGTTCTGGTATCTGCATTATAAGAAGGATGTGGAAGCTTTGGAAAGGGTGCAGAGGAGATTTACTAGGATGTTGCCTGGTATGGAGGGAAGGTCTTACGAGGAAAGGCTGAGACACTTGAGGCCTTTTTCATTAGAGAAAAGAAGGTTGAGAGGTGACTTAATTGAGACATATAAAATAATCAGAGGGTTAGGGTGGATAGGGAGAGCCTTTTTCCTAGGATGGTGACGGCGAGCATGAGGGAGCATAGCTTTAAATTGAGGGTTGAAAGATATAGGACAGATGTCAAAGGTAGTTTCTTTACTCGGAGTAGTAAGGGAATGGAACGCTTTGCCTGCAACAGTAGTAGATTCGACAACTTTAGGTACATTTAAGTCGTCATTGGACAAGCATATGGACGTACATGGAATAGTGTAGGTAAGATGGGCTTGAGATCGGTATGACAGGTCGGCACAACATCGACGGCCGAAGGGCCTGTACTGTGCTGTAATGTTCTATGTTCTATATCTTTGCTATTACCAAGACTTAGTCAAGGGAGGGACAGGTTTGGCAGTTTAATGTTCCACAATGCAGATGTTTCAGATGAGAGAGGGGGATGTAAAAGGGGTGGGGGAGTTGCACTCCTTGAGGAGAATATCACAGCTGTACTGCGGAAGGACACCACGGATGGCTCATCCAGCGAGACAATATGGGTCGAGCTCAGGAACAGGAAGGATGAGATCAATGCTTAGTTTACTGTAGGCCTCCCAACAGCCAGTGGGAGATAGAAGAATAGAATGTAGGCAGATTTTGGCAAGATGTAAAAGTAACAGTTGTTGTTGTGGAGGGTTTTACCCTCCCATATAGTGATTGGGGCACAGAGGGGCAGAGTTTGTAAGGAGCACGAGGAGGGCTTCTTGAAACAGTATGTAGATAGTCCAAGTAGGAAAGGGATCGCACTTGACCTGGTACTGGAGAATGATCCTGGCCAGACGGTTGACATCTCAGCAGGGGAGCAGCTTGGGAACAGTGATCACAATTCAGTAAGCTTTAAGATATTGATGGATAATGATAGTTGTAGTTGTCAGGTGAAGGTGCTAAATTGCGGTAAGGCTAATTACAAGAATATTAGGCAGGAACTGAAGAATGTAGATTGAAGGCAAATGTTTTGATGTTAAATCAACATGTGGTATGTGGGAGGCTTTTGAGTTTAAGTTGATAGAAATTCAGGACCGGAGTGTTTGTGTAAGGATGAAGGATAAGAATGGCAAATATAGGGACCTTGGGTAACGAGAGACATTGTGAGCTTAATCAAAAAGGACAAGGAATTATTTGTCATGGCTAGGAAGCTGAGGACACCTGAAGCAAGGGTGGAATACAAGGAAAGTCAAAAACTTAAGCAAGGAGCCTGGAGGGATAAAAGAGGTCATGTAAAGTCATTGGTCGGCAAGATTAAGGAGAATCCCAAAGCTTTTTATACGTACATAAGGAACGAGAGGGTAGCCAGGGACAGGGTTGGGCTCACTCAAGGACAGGGAAGGGAATTTGTGTGGAGCCAGAGGAAATGGGTGGGGTATTAAATGTGTACTTTGTGTCAGTATTCACCGTTGAGAAGGACTTGGTGGGTGATGAGCCGGGGAAGGGGGTGTAGATAGTTTGGGTTATGTTGCAATCAAAAGGGAGGAGGTATTGGAGGTCTTGAAAAACATTAAAGTAGACAAGTCCCCAGGGCCTGATGTCATATACCTCAGAATAATGAGAGAGGCAAGGGAGGAAGCTTTGTATCCTCACTGAGTACAAGGGAGGTCCCAGAGGTCTGGAGAATAACCAGTGTTGACCAGGATAATCCAGCTAATTACGGGCCAGTGGGCCTTACATCAGTGGAAGGGAAATTATTGGAGAGGATTCTTCAAGACAGGATTTACTCCCACTTGAAAATGAGGGGGCATATTAGTGAGAGGCAACATGGTTTTGTGAAGGGGAGGTCGTGCCTCACTAACTTGATTGAGTCTTTTTAGGAACCGATGAAGATGATCAATGAGGGTAAGGCAGTGGATGTTGTCTACATAGATTTTAGTAAGGCCTTTGACAAGGTCCCTCATGGCAGGCTGATACAGAAGGTAAAGTCACACAGGGTCACAGTTGAGCTTGTAAGATGGATTTTAAAAAAAAACTGGCTCGGACATGGAACACCGAGGGTCGCAGTGGAAGGGTGTGTTTCTGAATGGGGGGCTGTGACTAGTGGCGTTCCTCAGGGATGGGTGTTGGGGGGACCTTTTGCTATTTGCAATATATGTAACTGATTTGGTGGGAAATGTAACTGGTTTGATTAGTAAGTTTGCGGATGACACAAAGGTTGGTGGAATTGCAGATAGCGATGAGGATACAGCAAGATATAGATCGCTTGGTGACTTGGGCAGAGAGATGGCAGATGGAGTTTAATCTAGGAAAAATGAGGTAATGCATTTCAGAATGTCTAATCCAGATAGAAAATATACAGTAAATGGCAGAACCCTTAAGAATACTGATAGGCAGAGGGATCTGGGTGTACAGGTACACAGGTCACTGAAAGTGGCAACGCAGTTGGAGAAGGTAGTCAATAAGGCATACGGCATGCTTGCCTGCATAGGCTGGGGCACTGAGTTTAAAACTTGGTCGGTAAAGTTGCAGGACCTTAGTTAGGCCACATTTGGAATATTGTGTTCAATCAGGTTACCACACTACCCAGAGGATGGGGTGGCTTTGGAGCGGGTACAGAAGATTTACCAGGATGTTGCCTGGTATGGAGGGCATTAGCTATGAGGACAGGTGGAGAAACCTGGGATGTTCTCACTCGAATGATGGAGGTTGAGGGGTGATAGAGGCCTACAAGATTATGAATGGCGTGGACAGTCAGAAACTTTTTCCCATTGGGGGACATAGGTTTAAGGTTAAGGCAAGGTTTAAAGGTGATGAATGAGGCAAGTTTTTTTTTAAAAACAGGGTGGTGGGTGCCTGGAACCTGTTGCTAGGGAAGGTAGTGGAAGCAGATACGAGAGTGACTTTTAAAGGGCATCTTGACCAATACTTGAACAGGATGGAAATAGAATGATATGGTCCCTGCAAGGGTAGGGGGTTTTAGTTGTGATGGGCCGAATGTTGGTGCAGGCTTGGAGGGCTGAAGTGCCTATTCCTGTGTTGTAATTTTCTTTGTCCTCATGGAAGCTTACGAAACTAGTGGAGGATTAGACAGTGCAAATGTTGAGTCTGTCTCCCCTTTTTTAGTCTTGTTTTTACATTTTGATTGTCAATGTGATGTGGGTATCATTGGCAAGGCCAGCATTTGTTGCCCTGCCTGAAATTCTTTTGACCTGAGTCTTGCAAGACAATTTCAGAGGGCAGGTAAGAGTCTGTTACATTGTAGGTCTGGAGTCACATGTAAGAATGAAGTTTCCCTACACTAAAGGACACTAGTGAACCAGATGGAGTTTTGCAACAATTAATTGTGATTATCTCGGTTGCCATTAGGCCGACTTATTTTCATTATATTCAAATTTCACTAAATTAATTTAATGAAATTTTAAGAAGTGAAGCAAGACTCATGGAACAAATTCCAATCTTAACCCCACGGCCCCAGAACATTAGCCTGGAGTTCTAGGTTAGTAATCTGCTAACATTACCATCATGCTACCACCTTCCTATTTTGAAGTATACATCATAGAATCAGAATAAGGAATTGGGATGTCAGTCTGGGATGAGGAGAAATGATTGAGGCACTCTACCCCTCCCAGGCAAACGTGACTGTTCACATTGTTGAATATGTTCAAAACAGATTGCTCACGGCTCAAATCTTTATCAATTTCCAGTATATCTTGGACATGGTTGTGTTAGGCTGAGGAAGTCAGAGTTGCAAGTGGATTTGCAAGTAGACGTGAAGTGAAGGCAGTGTTTGGCATGCTTGCCTTTTATTGGTCAGTGCATTGAGTATAGGAGTTAGGAGGTTGTGTTACAGCTGAACAGGACATTGATGCCACTTTTGGAATATTGTGTTCAATTCTGGTCTCCCTGCTGAAGGAAGGCTGTTATGAAACTTGAAAGGATGAAAAGATTGACAAGGATGTTGCCAGGGTTGAAGGGTTTGAGCCATTAGGAGAGGCTGAATGGGCTGGGGCTATTTTCTCTGGAGCGTCGGAGGCTGAGGGGGTGACCTTTATAGAGGTTTATAAAATCTTGAGGGTCATGGATAGGTTGAATAGACAAGATCTTTTTCTCAGAGTAAGGGAGCCCATAACAAGAGGGTATAAGTTTAAGGTGAGAGGGGAAAGATTTAAAAGCGACCTAACGGGCAATTTCTTCATGTAGAAGGTGGTGCATATGGAATGAGCTGCCAGAGGAGACGACAGAGGCTGGTCTAATAACATTTAAAAGGCACCTGGATGGCTACATGAATAGGAAGGGTTTAAAGGAAAATGGAGCAAATACTGTCAAACAGGACTAGATTAATTTAGGATAGCTGGTTGGCATTGAGTTGGACCAGAGGGTCTGTTTCTGTGCTGAATGTCTCAATGACTTTAAAAATGGACTAATGTGGATCAGCCAGGAGCTATTTCATTGGCAGAACAGATTGGAGTATGTTCCATGAGCCTCCGTTTCACTTCTTAATTTTATTACATAAATTTAGTGAATTATTCAACCCTCTCTCTTTGCTAGAGAAGAGTCCCAGCCTGTTCAGTTTGGTGTTTCCTGATAGCCAAAACTTCTGATCTGCTTTCATTCTTGTAGATTGTTAGATGTACAGTTCCCTAATGTGTCTTTTCTCTGATATGAAGAACAGAAATGTTTGCATTAATTAGCTCCATTAAGCCACCGAATAATTGATAGAACTGTAAATTGTTGTAGACCAAACACTGCTGAGTCGTAAAAAAAAATTTTCATAACAGTATGCAGCTGTTAATCTCTGTACAGCCTTAATATTCTTTATTTCAATTGTGGCTGAAATAAGCTTTATGATATTAAACCTACTTCTTCTCATCAGCAGGAACAATAATTATTCTCTGTCTCATTTGAAACTTTTTATTTTAAAGGATTGGCTCATTCTTTTAATGTAATATTATCTCTGCAGGTTTTTGTGGGCACATATATTGAAGACTTCACACCGTAATATTTATCGCCCTTCCACGGGTGCAACGATGCTCCTCGCAGCTATACATTCCTGCGATGAGGTGAGAGGTTTCTTTTTCTTTATTCACAGTTGCCACCTGCCCTTGCATTTCAGCTGCCCAGTTGGGCTGGAGGCCTTTATGGAGCTTGGTTCCAAGACAGTTAGCAGTTGAAATGATGGAGGACACTTCTAAGCTTTTTTAATGGGATGGGAATGTGATATTATCAATGAAGAGCGTTTCTCGCCTAAAGGGCTCCAGTAGATGTGCCCTTGAGAGCTTACAATAGATCGTATTGAATAGATCAAAAAATATGTAGCAGTTTAGTTAGGGACGTAGAAATGTACATCATGGAAACAGACCCTTCAGTCCAAATCATCCATGCTGACCAGATATCCTAAATTAATCTAGTCTCATTTGCCAGTATTTGGCCCATATCCCTCTAAACCCTTCCTATTCATGTAGCCATCTAGATGCCTTTTAAATATTGTTGTAGTACCTACTTCAACCACTTCCTCTGGCAGTTTGTTCTGTACACACACTACCCTCAGTGTGAACAAGTTGCCCCCAAGTCTCTTTTAAATCTTTGCCCTCTCATCCAAAACCTACGCCCTTAGTTTTAGACTTCCCAGCCCTAGGAAAAAGACCTTGCCTATTTACCCTATCTATGCTCCTCATAATTTTACAAATATCTAAGGACACCTCTCAGCCTCTGACACTCTGGGAAAAATAAATTATTCAGCCTCTCCCCATAACTCAAACCCTCCAACCCTGGCAACATCCTTCAACATCTCTCCTGAACCTTTTAAAGTTTCACAACATCTTTCTTATGGCTGAGAGACCAGAATTGCATGCGGTGTTCCAAAAATGGCCTGACCAATGTCCTGTACAACCTCCCAACTCCTATACTCATTGCACTGACCAATAAAGGCAAGTGTATGAAACCTCTTCATTACTGTCCTGTCTACCTGCAACTCCACTTTCAAGATTGTCAACATTTAATCCTTGAATATAAAAGTTGTAACATAATTACAGTCGTCTCAAGCCACTTCCAACCCCACAAACACCCTGCCACGTACAAGCATTTTCCAAACTTCTTGTTCGCTTTTGAATATGCCAACTCTTTCATGGTTGGCAAAAAAATAATTTGTCCCTCTTGTATAGTTTAATTGAACCCACTGAATAATTTCTGGTGGATAAGCCAGTTTAGCCAGGCACAGGTCGATCCTTCACCTCCCCCAGGAAGTTCCGGTTTTGTGTTGGCTGACTGCTGTTCTATGGAATGAGTTTTCCAGGATTTTAATCCAGTGGCCATGAAGTAACAGTGATTAATTTCCAAGTCAGGATGTGGCTTGGAGCCTAATCTGCGGATAATAGTGGTGTTCCCATGTAGCTACTGCCCTTGGCCTGCAAAAGGCCAGATATTGGAAGGTTCTGCCATAAGATCCTCAATGAGTTGTTGCTCATCTCGTAAATAGAGCCGTTCGTCACAAAATGAGCAAAGGTGGCCAATTAGGATCTACCTTTTTGCTGTGAAATCAGTTTGCACTTCGTGTTTTAGGCTTGAAATGTGTGTATTTCCATTTTGCAGCTTTCATTTGTTTGTTTAAAATGCTTCCTATTGTCTTCTCATCCAGGTTAGTGCTTACGGATTTATCACCGAAGACTATGCAAAATATTCAGATCATTATTTTGATAGAGACTACCATAAATTGGTCTTTTATTCCAATCATGACATGAAATTGGAAATGAAGTTATGGAAGAAATTGCACGATTATGGGATAATTAAACTCTACACCAGAGAAGAGGATCCAAGCAAGACGCAGAGATGAACTTGAATCTGAGATATGAATATCTGATTTTTCAAGACTATATATCTGGCCTTATTACTGTCTTAGGCTTGGGACATTACAGTGGGTTATTTGGTGTCCTTATGCCTCTGTCTCTTGGGAGTTGAATCTGACCTGAAATTGCAAGGTTGAAAGCATCATCCCTGACTGATTTTCTTTTCTGAAGCAAAATTGTGCTGATTTCTCTCTCTGTCAGGTTGTGGTTCCACTCTGCTTGGGGGTGGAAAGCATTGGAGAGAGGGATGAGGGTGGAAGGTGGTCGATGAACGATGGAGGTGGACGTATATTTGGAGCTGCATTCTCAAATTAAGGAGAATTGTACCTTTTTTCATGGTGGATTAGAGATTTAGATTTACATACCTATAATTTTGCCACTGCATCAGACTGTTTTTTGCTGTTTATCGTTGGGACTTTATAAGCCAATTGATGATTTAAGTGCCTGGAACCTACTCAAGTGTAAACTTGTTCTGAATGTTTGCTGGAATGTGCCAAAAAAGGATCTGATAACTGTATTTAAACAACTCGTTCTACAGTACTTTTGACCCATGGAGGAATCGTATGCTGTAATTTAGATTATTATGTTGTAGCATTGTGGTTATGGACATTAATGTTGAAATCATAAATTATGTATCTCATTTTAAGTGATTGTCTGACAAAACATCAGAACCAAAAAAAGCCATTCTGTTAATGGCTTCATAGCTCAGATTTAACTTCAGGTGTGGAAACGACAAGTTGGTAGCTAGCTTGCTGTGACAAGCAAGATTTCAATTGCAGTCCAGCACAATATTGACTAGTTGGAGGCTTGGGGGTTGCAGGCTGTGGTCAGTGGGCAGAGAGAGAGCCCAGAGTGACTGTGGCCAAATCTATTCCTGTGGAGTCCACAAACACTCCTGTTTGTTCTGGCTGCGCAATAATTATTTATATGCACTTTTAAGGATGCACTTCTTCCTCTTCTCTTCTTCACAGCCTGGCTTGTCTGGACTGCAACCAAGCAAACCTTGGTCCAATTATCCCTTTGTTGTATCTGTGTTGTGAGACCTCCATTTGCAGAAGGTAACTTCTGATTCAGGCAGATGCCTGGGACATCTAGTGGAAGCCCTCAGTAAATATGTTGACGGAGCATTCACATAGCAAAAGTGTCAAATCTGCTACCGTCTCATTTCCATTGAGTTGATGGAGTCACAATTGGTTATTATTCCCACTGTTTCCTAACTTTTTTGTTCCATCTTTAGTGGCTTCTGGTGCCTTTCAGAAGCCTCGATTACTAACAATTCACTACATCATACCCTAGTCTGTTATGAACGTTTCCTTTACAAATCTATTTTTGGATTTTATTTCTGTGTCACAATTTGAAAATGTTTTGCATTCAGATTAGATGTATGAATTAGTATTCGTTGCTGCTTCCCGTTTTTGAATGTTGTCAACAATCAGCACTTCCAACTCGTACCATGTATGAGTGAAAATTTAAATCTGTAACTAGCTTGCCTTAATGTGCCTTAATTTACTTTTTAGAAGGGCTCTGTTAGTGCACAACACACACCAGTTATTGATACAAATGCTGGCCTTCTTCAATGATGCTGGTAATTTTGTCCGTGATTAATTTGCCAAATTGGTCAACAGAACCTGGGTCTTGCAAATCATTATTTTTGTTTCTGTTGAATTTTGCTGCTGACAGCACGGATTCCATTGGGGAGGGTCAATTCTTATTACCCAAAATGTCACAGCCTCCAGTTAATTCCAAGTTCAACGGAGTTGGAGGTGAAAGAGAAGGAAATGTTAGCAGCCCCTCAAAGCAGAGAGAAAAATTCAGTTTCTCGGCTAAGATCCATACCCCAGTTGGGATTGCTATATATTCTCAAGATTTGACAATTTTCTCCTAAGGAGGAAATGAAGGTGTTGTGAGGACATTTACTGGCACAAGCTGTTGTATTAGACACGGCGATATTAACACTAATGTAAAATTGGAGTAAACAGTTTGGGATTAAAATGACTGTAAGCTTTCTTTCGAATTGACGTGCCTGTGTGCATCAGCAAATGGGAGGAGTAATTCTCACCTTTTTTATTTCTGCATTTTCCCATCATTTGACAGCCTCCAGCAGCTTTATTCACACAGATAAATATCCTTTTTCACGTGATGTAGAAAATGAAATTGAACTGTGTTGCGTTAAGTAACCCGTCTACCGTTTGCCTATTGTTTCATCAATGATTTCTGCAAATGTAGTTACAAGTGTAAATTGTTACACATTTGGATTAGCCAGTCTGAGCTGTGAAGAGCAGCTGTCTGCACCAGAAGTCATGACCTAAAATGCACAAATGGACCAAATTTGTTATTTAAGTACCTGGTTTAAAATACAGTCTCTGAAAATTTGCCACAAGTTAAGTACTTAATACTGGATTATTCACAGGATTTCTGTTTTAATTAAAGCACAGGAATTTGTTTGGCAGAGACCACTAGAAGCGAGGTTGTCCTTGACTATTAAGGCCAATTAAAGCAATGATGTCTGTTGGATACATTTTACACAATACACATCAATAACCAATTTTTAAAAATCTACATATCTCCAAAGTACCTTGTATACATGTAAACAGGTGTTCTCACAATGTTATATTGCAGAACTACATTGAATGTACAGAGATTTATTTTGTTTTGATATGAATACTCCGATCAATAAATTTGAAGATTCTGAAATTTGTGACTTCTTATTCTTTAGCTTTTTCATGTGAAGTCTTCCCAACTTGCGAGATATCCTTGGTTGCATTTTTTTTTTAAATTCACTTAATTGGTGTGGACTTCACCAGTTGGACTAACATTTTATTGGCCGTCCCAGGTGCCAAAGGTACACCTGATCTCTTCTTCCCAAACCCCACCTCCATAAAAAGGTACACCTTCCCTATTCTTCCCAAACTCCCCCGCCCCCAAAAAAAGGATGTGGTGGTTATATTCTGTCTTGTTGATGAGTTCATTGCCTGACAAGAATGTTACTTGTGACTTCTCTGCCCAAACCTGGATATTGTCCCTGCCTCTGAGCCTGGAGGCTCAGATTCAAGGTCTACCTGCTCTAGAGATGTGTCGTAATGTCTCTGAACAGGTTGGTTTAGAACATAGAACATAGAACAGTACAGCACAGAACAGGCCCTTCAGCCCACAATGTTGTGCCGACCATTGATCCTCATGTATGCACCCTCAAATTTCTGTGACCATAGTTTAGAAGGCATCTATTCAGGGGAATTCCTCCAATCCCTGGAGTTGAGCTGACTGGCCTCCAACAGTCAGTCTTCCTTCTGTGTCCATTAAGATTCCAACTAACAGAGTGTCTCTCACCTGATTCCAGTTTCGCTAGGCTCTCACTTGGCACTTCTGGCTGAAGATTGCTGCGTATGTTTCATCCTTGAATATGATGGATTGAAAGGCCTCCTGTGTGGTATGATTCTAGGAATCCAGTGACTGAAGATGTACACCGCTCCATTAGTGCAAGGGAATGTTGAATAGACATGAGAGATTAAGGGAATAATTTATGTTGATAGGGTAAGATTAAAAGGAGTGAGAGGAAGCTCACTGGAGCATAGGTCAATGGGGTGAATGGCCTGTTTAATAGAATCCCTACACTATGGAAGCAGGCCATTCAGCCCATTGAGGCCGCACTGACCATCAAAAGAGCATCACACCCAGATCCAACCCCTACCCTATCCTTGTAACTCTGCATTTCCCATGGCTAATCCACCCCACCTTCATCACATTCCCTTGACACTACCGGGCAATTTAGCATGGCCAATCTGCGTAACCGGAATGTCTTTGGACTGCAGGAAGAAACCGAGCACCCGGAGGAAACCCACGTAGACATAGGGAGAATGTGCAAACTCTGCACAGACAGTCACCCGAGTCTGGAATCAAATCCCAGTCCCACTGTGTGAGGCAGCAGTGTTAACCATTGAGCTGCTGTTTTGTTTGTGTGTGTACGTACATTTCTAATTTTGGATCTTGTCAAGTTGCAAGTAAAAATGTGCTTCATAAGTATTAAGGCATGTTCACAAGTACATCTGTTCCTCCAGTAAATTTCACGATGAGACTTCTGTCTCTTGGATATTTATGTACATAATCTATATAAGATCATGTGGACCTAGTTTGGAGGGAAATTCCTTTTATAGCTGTTTTAGGGAAACAGTTGTTACCTAGGGACACTGAAGTCCATTGTCTGGATTTTGTTGTGATAATGATGGTGAATCTGCCAATGTTTGCCTTTTTTTTTCGGTCCCTTGAAACTGACAGAAACTTTGTCTATGCATGTGCAGAATTATGCAGCAATCCAGAAAACACAGTTGGTGATCTTATATTGGGAGAGTTTGCTTTTGACTCCTGCTCAGAAACCTTATAATCAGACAGTGAATTCACAAAATATTCCACTGTTAAACAGTTAATGAGTTTGCATATTCTTTCTGAAGTTTGGATTGAGATAGAAGTTGAAATCAATTAATTTGCTGTCAGTAAATTTAAATCAGGGAAGGAATCTAGTTCTTTTAACTTACTGCTTGCTTGTCTGTAAGAATGTCAATCAGCATGCTGACATCATTGCTATGAGACGCTAGCAGATCCTTTTTTATTTAAACTGTGATTGGGGAAAGGGAAAATCCTTGTGCCAAGAGAAATATCAGATCTCAAGAGAAAGCTGTCCACAAAATGCAGTGGCTAGCACAGTTGATAACTCCAAACTCTAGCTCACCAATGACAGGAGAATTATTGACAGCACAGCAACACCATCTCTCCATTTGTCAGTAAGTGCTGGAACATTAGCAATAACTGAACCCAGCTGCTGCAATTCAGGGAACTGGGAGGAAATATTGTTGGCGAACAGTTAGTGATCAAATCATAACAAACTTGAAACTGTAGTTGAACAGAGAGAGCTTTAGCAGGATTAATTGTACTATACTGGCAACAGAGCCCCTTTGCAAAATTGACTAAATATGGGCTCGAGCGCTGACTTTTCCTGCTCTATCTTTGGTAAAGTTGCTTGTAAAGCAGTTCAAAATGACACTGACGTTTAGAGACTATTTTAGATTTTCAATGGGCACCAAAGCTTCTTGTGATTGCGTTCCTTGGCATCATTTAAAATGTCATGTTATGAACAGTGCTTCCTCAGTGGGAGTATCAATAAAGGAAGGTCAATATTTCATCCGAGATAATGGGAACTGCAGATGCTGGAGAATTCCAAGATAATAAAATGTGAGGCTGGATGAACACAGCAGGTCAAGCAGCATCTCAGGAGCACAAAAGCTGACGTTTCGGGCCTAGACCCTTCATCAGAGAGTCAAAAGCAAACTCTCCCAATATAAGATCACCAACTGTGTTTTCTGGATTGCTGCATAATTCTGCACATGCATAGACAAAGTTTCTGTCAGTTTCATCTGTCAGTTTCATCCCTTCATCAATATTTCATCCACCTCCTCTACTCTGTTCAGAATGACCTCCGTGGCTGCATGCAGCAAGACCCGAACCACTTCCAGACTCGGGCAGATAAGTGGTATTTTGCATTTCAGTATGCATTCTGTTTGCTAGACATCTCCGAGAAAGAATCATTCAATGGTATTACCATCGCAGAATTCCCCAGCTTCAACATCTAGTACCATTGACCAGAAGGTCACCTGGACCAGCCACATAGATAACTGTGGCTACAACCGCAGGTCAGAGACTGCAACATTATGTTGAGTGGTCTGTCCTCCCCCCAAAGCCTGATCACCTGCTTGAAGGAAAAAAAACCCAAAAGAACTGTGGATGCTGTAAATCGGGAACAAAAACAGAAGTTGAAGGAAAAGCTCAGCGGGCCTGGCAGCGTCTGTGAAGGAAAAAAAGTCCATTAATGTTTCGAGTCCAGTGACCCTGCCTCAGAACAGTTCTATTTTAAATACGTGCAGCTGTGTCAAATGTTATTGGAAGGTCCTTTGCCGTGAGATCTTGTGAAATTTGTCACCATATCTTATTACATTCGTCAGACGACTCCTGTCTGTTAGTAGCCCCATGTTACCATGTGCCATTCCCAGAACAACTCACCACTTTCTACTGAAAGACTGTAGCCTTGTCGCATTTAAAATGTTGCTCTACACCCAGATTGCTGCAAAAGCTTTAGCCTGATCTATTGGTTGTGGGGTGGCTTAGCTCTATCTATCACTTGTGCTTATACTGTTTAGCATGCAAGTAGTCTTGTTTTGGTAGTAGTTTTATTTGAAGTAGTCTTAATTGGTACTTTCACCATGTTGACGTCTCATTTTTTGGTATGCCTGTTCCTGCTGCTGGCATGGTGTCATACACTCTCCATTGAACCAGGGATGATCCCATGGCTTGATGGTAATGGTTGACTGGGGCATATGCCAGGACAGGAGGTTTACAGATTGTGCTAAAGTGCAATTCTGCTGCTGATGATGATGATGATGGCCCATAGTGCCTCATAGTCTTGAGTTGGTAGAGCTGTTCGAAGTCTGTCCCAACTAGCACACTGTTAGTGCCACACAACACAATGAGGATACCCTCCAACATGAAGGTGGGACTTTGTCTCTGTGGGGTTGCTTTTACCAATATTGTTATGGACAGATACATTTGCAGCTGGTAGATTGGTAAGGATGAGGTCAAGTATGTTGTTCCAACTGGTTGGTTTCCTCACCACCTGCAATAGACCCAGTCTAGCAGTTATATCCTCTATGACCTGATCGGCAGCAGCAGTAAAAGTCAAGCTGTTGAAGGTGAAATCCCCCCACCAGAGTAGATTGCCTGCCACCCTCAGTGTGAAGGAGTACTGATTTCTCCACCAAGGGGCGATGATACATGGTAATCAGCAGGAGATTTCTTTGTCAATGTTTACCTGAAACCATGATACTCATGGGGCCTAGAGACAATTTTGAAGACTCCCAGGGCAACTTTCCCCCATTGTATACTACTGTGCTGTCACCTCTGCTGGGTCGGTTGAATGGTGTGAATAAACATATGAAATAGGAGTAAATGTAAGCCATTCGGCTCTTCAAGCCTGCTCCACCAGATTTTCATCTTGACGAATTGTGTCTAATTCTGGGCACCACCATTTAGGAAAGAGGAAAAGGTATGAAACGGTTAAGAAATAGAAAAAAATGGCTGCAGAGATGAGAGCCTTCGATCACGTGAATCAATCTCAGAAGTTGGGCCAATCTTCTGCTGAAAAGCAAAGGCTAAAATGGGATTTGATAGAGATGTTCAAAGTTATGTGAGGTCTGTGTAGAGTAGGTAGAAAGAGATTGTTCCCATTGGCAAAGGTGTCAAAAAGCAATGAGTACTCATTTGAGAAGAAGGCTGAAAAAAGTGACATGAGGGAAAAAGAAATCTTTACACAGTGAGCGTCTGGTGGAGACTGATTTAACAATATGGCTCTCAATAGGAAGTTGGATAATTATCTGATGAGAGAAAACATTGCACCAAACCAATGGAGGGTGGGAGAAAGGAGTGACAGAATATCTTGCTTCATGCTAGTTTGAACTCTTGTGCAAATAAAAGAAATTTAAATTCAGAAAGATTATACCTAATGTCTGTTGCTTGTTAGGAAACGTAAATATTCCACTTACTGATGCACAAGACAGAGAAACAGATAAAAGCAGTTGGGAAAAGATGGATAGTTTGAGAAATATACACAACACTTGAGGAACTGATCTCAAAATGCTGCAAGTTCTATTTGCACTTACTCCTTTGAAAGTTTTGCGAAGTTGAGCGTTGAGATCTGGATAGCTTCCATGCTCCTTACCTCTAGTTCCCTGCTGATGGATACCAGAAATTCACCAATGACCCAAAACTCATACCTCAACTTCCTGTCTTGCTGACTCAATAAGAGACTCCTCTCCACCATTTTGCAAAATGCCCATCCCTCCAAAATGATGCAAAATTACTTGTCCCCAGTGTCAGCAGCTCCCAATCAACCCTTCGTGCTATTGAGAAGAAACGTTTTCCAATTTCTGCAAGGCACAGGAACCAGCAAAGCACTGCAATGCCCTACTGCAACTGGATTCCATTATTTCCTTCTCAGTACAGCACTGCTAAATACAAATTGGTATATTTTACATACGCACTTGTTGTGGATTTACAGCTGCTAAGGGATAAGAATTAAATATAACCATTAAAGAAAAATACTTCATAAAACACAGTCATTTAAATTTTTGCAGAGTCATGGTCAGAGTCGTAGAATTTTGTTCACAAAGTACCTATACAACTCCCACTATCCCAATTAATTAATGAATTGAGTCATTGTAAATCAGGAAGACTGATGTTCTCCCCTACATACTAATATTCCCAGTGTGGAAGCATATCCTCTCAGAATTCTCCGAGCTGTCTCTCCAAGTGGATCCCAAAATATTTTGCCTCCAGAATTCACACAATGATGGAAGAGGTCTACACAAATCAGTGGTTGAGGGGGAAAATAGTTACTAAGGGGTCCCTGAAATAACTCCACAGCAGCCAGCATCCCATCACCAAATCACCCTTTACTCACACTTGGAGAGCCTTGATATTGATGCGATTTGATTGGCGTCAGCTCTCAGGGTGAACAGAATGCCTGACACTTTGTTTATTTTTGTCAGCCAGGCCTCCCTGATTGGGCTGGATTAACAGCCCCAATCAGGGGACTCATATTCTAAGAGATCTACCTGGTTGACCTCGGTACAATCACTACAGTCCCACCTGAACAAATCAATGATCACTCTGAATACAGGCAAGTTCATTACTGACTTTTGACAAACCAGGAAATTTGGAAAGAAAGGGCTTGCAATTAACTGAACTCTATGTTACTTTGCAAATTTTAATTTGCTTCCAAATTCACCATTTGAGATTCTTAGCATAGGGCAGATCATGATGGTGATTGCTTTTAAAGGTCAGTAAGTTGAGAATGCATCTACGCCAGTGGATTGACTGTAACTTTGCAGTGGTTCAAATATTTCTTTGGGACAGGAAACTGACCATGTAGCTCCCGCAAATGCCACCTTCAAACCAATGTTGCTTTGTATGCATTAGGAGACTACGTCCTCCTGGTAGCAAACATAATTGTTTTATTCATTCAGGAGATGGAGACATTCTCAAAAATAAATCATCATACAAGTTTTAGAGGTTGCTGAAAGGCAAAGCTCAGTGATTTCAGTGACAGGAAACAGAGCGGAGGAGAATTGAGGTTTTATCCCCTACCAGCTCCCATGCAGGTACATTTAGGAATACATAGGTATGCCATGGATGAAAACCGCAAAGCAAAAAGCAGCAGTAATGACCCAGCTCTCAGACGATTTGGGTAAGTAACGTCAACCCTGCATCCCAATGCCCTGTATCCCACCCCCACCAAAAAGTTCCAAACTCCCCATCTGGTTTTAATCTGTTATGCCAGACAGGTTTTGTCCCTTCTGCCCTTGGTTGTATTATATTTAAATTAAAGAATTTCCTTTACAATGTGTACATTGGTATTTCCTGTAAGATAAGTCTGGGAGATTAGGGTTTCGAAGAGCTTGCAGAAGCTTTAATAACACCCCAGTCAATGCAGAGCTCTGTGCGATGTGCAACTTCACTGTTTAAAAGTGGCAATATTTCATTTCTTCTCTTCTACTTTTTTCTGGGCATCTTTTCTTCTTTAACCATAGCTTCAAATTCTAGAAGAAAGAATGAAACACAAGTGGAAATCTTGTGCATTCTCATTCAATTATAACTGAGGGTTGTTATCATAATCATTACCAAAAACATCTACATTATTCATAAAATTTGGAAAAGGATCACACATGATCATTTGAAGTGCATTGGAATCGACATTGTTCAATGCTCTTTGTGGCATTCTCAGTTGCCCTCTTATACTTACAATTCCGCATTGTTTACAATTTCCTTTTCCACTTCATGTTAAAACATTCTATGCTGCATGCAGCACAGCAAGATTTATACTGATTCCCACCCCTCAGTACACTATGGCAGGAATCCTTTCTTTTCTAAAATACACCTAACGTCCCTGAAATAACTGCACCTGGACCTTTGCCCTGTCAACAATCCACCCCTTATTTACATGTGCCCAGTGCATGGACTCTGACCAGCTCGCTCAGAACCAGTCCCGAGAATGAGGAGAAGATCTGAAGCTCTTGTTTATATTTGTCAGCCCAGGTTACCAGCCTCAATTGGGGATCTCATGCTCAATGACAGCCACCTGGCCCACATCCCAATCACTACAATTCCAAAAAGATGCATTAGACAATTATAAGTCACTGTTGAACTTCAGACCCGAAGTCCTTGTTTTGTGAAGATAGGCACAAGCAAATTATTCAGTGTTTTACACTTGATGGAAAATATTGAAGTAAATGGACAGTTAGGTTTAAAATACTTATGGAGCAAAATTCAGAATGACGGTGCACATTGCCTGGATGCCACAGGAGTTCTTTGGGTGTCTAAAGTGGTGTCTGTAGAACTCAGACACAATTTCACTGCATGTCATTACTTTAGTTAGCACTAGTGAATAATACTGGAGCTTTGCCACACAGACAGGTCACAACTTCAGTCAATTTCTCATGCTGGTCTGACACTTTGGGGATCAAGCCTTAACCCGCTTAACTTTATACAGTTAAACACACATTCAACCAAAGGACAGGCCCCACATCACTGCTCCCTATTAGGATCACCAGTTATTCACTAAGTGAAAACCGAAAGAACTGCAGATGCAGCAGATCAGAAACTGAAATAGAAATTTCCAGGAAACCTCAGCAGGTCTGCCAGCATCTGTGGAGAGAAATCAGAATTAACGTTTTAGGTGTGACCCTTCCTCAGTTCAGGCCCCTCAAGCCTGCTCTATTATCTGATAAAATCATAGTTGTCTCGGGCCTCAACTCTACGTTGTGCACATTCTATACATCCACTTGGCCGAGCTCATCCCACCCTCATCAACTTCTCTTTTAACTCCTCTCATTCACTTCGGGTCAGAAGGTTGGTCATGGGTACCCACATGGGCCTTAGTTATGCTAGTCTCTCCACGGGGTATGTGGAACATTCCTTGTTCCAGTCCAATTCCGGTCCCCACACACAACTCTTTCTCTGATATGTCATTGTTGCTGCTTCCCTCTCATCCAGAATTGGAAAAGTTCATTGATTTCACTTCCAATTTTCACCCAGCCCTCACTTTCACTTGGTCTATCTCTGACTCCTCCCTTCCCTTCCTCAGCTTGTCTGCTTCCATTTCTGGGGATAGATTGGTCACTAATACCCACTATAAACCCATCAATTCCCACAGCTATAAGTGATAATGGGAACTGTAGATGCTGGAGAATCCAAGATAATAAAATGTGAGGCTGGATGAACACAGCAGGCCCAGCAGCATCTCAGGAGCACAAAAGCTGATGTTTCGGGCCTAGACCCTTCATCAGAGAGCTCTGATGAAGGGTCTGGGCCCGAAACGTCAGCTTTTGTGCTCCTGAGATGCTGCTGGGCCTGCTGTGTTCATCCAGCCTCACATTTTATTATCTTGGATTCCCACAGCTTTCTGGACTATACATCCACACACCCCACTTCCTGGAAAAACTCCATCCCATTCTCTCCGTTCCTCCGTCTCCGTCGCATATGTTCAGATGAGGCCAACTTTGACAAGGGAGCCTCTGAAATGTCCACTTTCTTCCTCAACCGAGGGTTCCCCACCTCCGTCGTTAACCAGGTCTGACCCATCTCCCTCCCTTCCGCCCTCACCCGCTCCTGCAACAGTGATAGAGTTCCCCATGTCCTTACCTACCATCCCACCAACATCCACATCCAGAAGATCATCAAAGGACATTTCTGACACATATTCCCCCCCTCTCCCTTGCCCGCCTTTCGCAGGGACAGTTCCTCTGGGACACCCTGGTCTACACTTCCTTCACCCCCAACACCATTCCCCCCACCCCACCCACACCCACCATAGCCCAACGGCACCTTCCCCTATAACCAGCAAAGGTGCAACACCTGCCCATTTACTTCCTCCCCAGCATCCAAAGGCCCAAACATGCCTTCCAGGTGAAGTAACACTTCACCTGCACTTCCCAGAATCTAAATAAAAACCAAAAGAACTGTGGATGCTGTAAATCAGGAACTTAAACAAAGTTCCAGAAACTTTCCTTTTCTCCCCAGAATCTAGTCTACTGCATTCGCTGCTCACAATGTGGCCTCATCTACACTGGGGAAATGAAGCATAGACTTGGTGACCGTTTCGCAGAACATCTACGTTCTGCTCACAAAAAAGACCCTGAGCTACCCATTGCATGGCACTTTAACACACCACCCTGGGAGGGTGGTGGGGACGAGCTGGACTGGTTTTGGGATGTGGTGGGGGTGGGGTAGATTTTGAAGCTTGTGAAGTTAGACGCTTGGACG
This sequence comes from Stegostoma tigrinum, assembly GCF_030684315.1. Lineage (NCBI taxonomy): Eukaryota > Metazoa > Chordata > Chondrichthyes > Orectolobiformes > Stegostomatidae > Stegostoma > Stegostoma tigrinum. Next base: position 13,133,341 of record NC_081375.1, read on the forward strand.
TTGAACAGTTTTTCCAACGCCTCCGTGCTTACTTCTTTAACCATGAGACCAACCCTCCCTCTACTGAATCCTTCTCCCGCCTCCAACACACCCCCTCCCACTGGACACCACCCCTAGGCCTCCTGCCCTCCCTCGACCTCTTCATCTCCAACTGCCATCGTGACATCACTCGCCTCAACCTCTCCGCCCCTCTCACCCACTCCAACCTCTCCCCCGCAGAACAGGCAGCTCTCTGCTCCAATCCCAACCTCACCGTAAAACCAGCGGACAAGGGAGGCACAGTTGTAGTATACGTCTACATCACTGAGGCCAGGCTTCAACTCTCCAATACCTCCTCCTACCGCCCCCTTGATCATGACCCCATCGCCGAACACCAAAACATCATCTCCCAAACCCCCATCCATAACCTCACCACATCAGATGACCTCCCACCCACAGCTTCCAACCTCATCGTTCCCCAACCCCGCACCGACCGCTTCTATCTCCTTCCCAAAATCCCTGCCCTGGTTGATCCATTGTCTCCACCTGCTCCTGCTTTACGGAACTCATCTCCACCTATCTCGACTCCGTTTTCTCTGCCCGGTCCAGAAGCTCCTTAAGTACTTCCATGACAACACCCACGCCCTGCACCTCCTCCAGAACTTCCAATTCCCTGGTCCCTAACACCTCAAATTTACTGTGGACGTCCAGTCCCTATACACCTGCATTCCCCATGCAGATGGCCAAAAGGCACCCCGCTTCTTCCTGTCCCGCAGACCCGACCAGTCCCCATCCACTGACACCTTCATCCACTTAGCTAAACTCATCCTCACCCTCAACAACTTCTCTTTCAAGTTCTCCCACTTCCTGCAGACAAAGGGGTGACCATGAGCACCCGCATGGGCCCAAGCTATGCCTGCCTCTTTGTAGGTTACGTGGAACAATCCCTCTTCCGTACCTACACCGGCGCTAAACCCCACCTCTTCCTCCGTTACATTGATGACTATATCGGCACCGCCTCCTGCTCCCACGAGAAACTCAAACAGTTCATTCACTTCACCAACAATTTCCACCCCAACCTCAAGTTCACCTGGACCATCTCCAACACATCCCTCACCTTCCTGACCCTCTCTGTCTCCATCTCTGGCAACCACCTGAAAACCAATGTCCATTTTAAGCCCACCAACTCCCACCCACCTTCCTGCAAAATTCCATCCCCTATTCCAAATTCTGTCACCTCCACCATATCTGCTCCCGAGATGAGGCATTCCACTCCCGTACATCTCAGATGTCCTCGTTTTTCAAGGACTGCAACTTTCCCCCATCAGTGGTCAAGAACGCCCTTGACCGTGTCTCCCGCATTTCCCATAACTCATCCCTCACACCCCACTCCCGCAATAACAGCCAAAACAGAATTCCCCTAGTCCTCACATACCACCCCACCAACCTCCGTATACAACGCATCGTCCTCCGGGACTTCCGCCATCTACAATCCGACCCCAACACCAAAGACATCTTTCCGTCCCCACCCTTGTCTGCTTTTCAGAGGGACCACTCTCTCCGTGACTCCCTCCAACCCCACCACGCCTGGCACTTTTCCCTGCGACTGCAGGAAGTCCTACACCTGCCACTACACCTGCTCCCTCGCCCCCATCCCAGGCCCCACAAAGACTTTCCACATCAAGCAGATGTTCACCTGCACATCTGCTAATGTGGTTGACTGCATCTGCTGTTCCCGTTGTGGCCTCATTTACATTGGGGAAACTAAGTGGAGGCTTGCGGGTCGCTTTGTGGAACACCTATGCTGGGTTCACACTAAACAACATCACCTCTCAGTCGCGAACCATTTCCAATCCCCCTCCCATTCTTTAGATGACATGTCCATCTGGGCCTCCTGCAGTGCCACAATGATGCCACCCGAAGGTTGCAGGAACAGCAACTCATATTCCGCTTGGGAACCCTGCAACCCAACAGTATCAATGTGGACTTCACAAGCTTAAAAATCTCCGCTCCCCCGACTGCAGCCCAAAACCAGACCAGTGTGTCCCCGCCCCCCTAACCTGTCCTTCCTCCCAATTATCCTTTCCTCTAACCTCAAGCCCCACCCCCATCTCCTACCTACTAGCCTCTTCCTGCCTCCTCGACCTGTCCATCCTCCCTGGACTGACCTATCCCCTCCCTACTTCCCCACTTACACTCACCTTTACAGACCCCATCGCCACCTCTTTGACCTGCCTGTCTCCTGTCCACCTATCTTCTCCTCTATCCATATTCTATCCAACTCCCCCTCTCTCCTTATTTATTTCAGAACACCCTTTCCCTCCCCCATTTCTGAAGAAGGGTCTAGGCCTGAAATGTCAGCTTTCCTGCTCCTCTGATGCTGCTTGGCCTGCTGTGTTCATCCAGCTCCACACCATGTTATCTCAGATTCTCCAGCATCGGCTGTTCCTGCTGTCTCTGTAACAACTCCTTTAACTCCTTGTTTGATTAACCATCGCCTTCATTGACCGACTCTCCACTACTCTGTGTGGGTTAAGTCCACAGACCAGTGACACTCTCAGGACAAAAGATTTTCCCAATCTTTTTCTTAAATGCTAGACCCCATGTTTTTGAAACCATGTCCACTAATTTAGTCTCTTCCAGAAGGGGAAACATTCTCTGAGATTCTATCTGGCCAAGATAAAAATCACCTCTCATTTTTCTAAACTCAAATAGAAGCTACACCAATCTGTCGAACCTTTCTTCTTTTCCTCCCTTCCCGACTTTTCTCTGCACAGTGTGAAAATTCCAGGAGACCACTCACGCTCTCGCCCATGTTATTCCACTCTTCTGTCTTTTCCAGCCCAAGCCGGTTCCAACCGGATTCTCACGGCCTGCTCCTGACACAATGTATCACCCCTTTAAAAATTGAAAGTCTATCTTTAAGGAGCATGGCTTCGCTTTAACCGGCAACTCAGTCACTTATGACACTGGTGTTCCCCCCAACCTCACCCCCACATCCCCCAAACCCACCCCCAGGTATCCAGCAAATCAACATATTTGATTCATGCTGAAAATGGAAAGACAGCAAGCAAGCAGCTTTGAAATTGGTTTGTTGCCTCCTTTGCAGTCAGTAGGCATGGGTTATTAATGCATGAGAATCCAGTTTTGGGGATGATTAGGGCTGATAAAGAAGGGGAGAGATTACTGCAATATTAATTCTGTAATTTGTTCAAGGGTTGTGGGTGTCGCTAACTGAGCTGACATTCATTATCCACCCCTAATTACCCAGAAGGCAGTCACAATCCAACTACATTGCTGTGGATTTGGAGTCATATGTAGGCCAGACCAGGTAAGGATGGCAGATTTCCTTCCCTGAAGGGCATTAGTGATGTGAACCATTCGGGTTTTTGTTTTAAAGGCACCAGTCAGTGTTGGTTACGTGGTTATCATTTGGGCTAGCTTTTTATCCAGTTTCTTATCGAATCCAAATTTCACTGGTGGGCATTCAAACCCAGGTCCTTAGAGCATTGGGGCAGCCCGGTGGCTCAGCAGTTAGCACTGCAGCCTCATGGCGCCAGGAATCCCGGTGTGCTTACACCTTTTGGGTGACTGTGTGTATGGAGTTTGCACTTTCACCCCATGTCTACATGGGTTTCCTCCGGGTGCTCCGGTTTCCTCCCACAGTCCAAAGATGTGCAGGTTAGGGTGGATTGACCATGCTAAATTGCCCCATAGTGTCCAGGGATGTGCAGACTAGGTGAATTAGCCCTGGGATATGCAGAGTAACAGGGATAGCGAAGGGAGTGGATCTGGGTGGGATGATCTTCAGAGGGTCAATGTGGACTCGATGGGCCGAATGGCCTGTTTTACACTAGAGGGATTCTATGAAACAGGCCATTAGCCTATTGATGTATATTCCAGGTGAACTTCATCCCATTCCTTTTAATCTGTCATTGTGCAACAGCGCTACCCAACCTCCCGAAACTGTACGTCATACCTTTGTAGTTAATTCTTCCATCTCCATCTATGTCTGCTGCCTGGATCATGGCATCAGCCTCTTCATCTGACAGTGGGGCAAGAGGAACATTGGTCGGAATTGTTGAGAGGATGTATCTGCAATACAATGTATGGAGAAGAGAGACATTACAGACTTCTCATTAACTCTTAGGTAGGAGACAGTCAAAAGCATTAAGATTTTCCAAGGTAACTTTCTTCATTCAAGAAACCAATTTTCTTGATTCAATCCATTTATAGACAAGAGTCCATGTGATGTTGACCACTTGAGTGATTACCACTTTGAAGTTTATTTTTGCAGATAAGACTTAAAATATCATTCATGCTTTAGTGATTAAGATTAGATTCATGGTATGAATGCAACTCTGTTCATCCCAAAGTGCTTTCGAGCCAAGAATCATTTTGGGGAACTTCTTATAATTTGAGGAAGCATTGTAACCAATTTTACACAGTAAACAAAGAAAGTAATTGAAACTATTTAAAAACAGAAAAATCTGTGGATGCTGTAAATCAGGAACAAAAACAGAAGTTGCTGGAAAAGCTCAGCAGGTCTAGCAGCATCTGTGAAGAAAACATCAGAGTTGATGTTTCGGGTCCGGTGATCTTTTCTTCACAGATGCTCCCAGACCTGCTGAGCTTTTCCAGCAACTTCTGTTTTTGTTCCTGATTTATGGCATCTGCAGTTCTTTTCAGTTTTTATTTAACTCACTGCCACATCCATTCTAGGCATGGCCACATTGAAGAAGTTTTGCTCCTCTCTCCGATGGGATTTCCATTCCAATCTTTCTTCTTTCCCACGTTAAATTCACTGCCACTCCTGGTGTTTGACTAGGTATTTGCTAAAACTAAGATAACAAAATGTGAGGCTGGATGAACACAGCAGGCCCAGCAGCATCTCAGGAGCACAAAAGCTGATGTTTCGGGCCTAGACCCTTCATCAGAGAGGGGGATGGGGTGAGGGTTCTGGAATAAATAGGGAGAGAGGGGAAGGCGGACCGAAGATGGAGAGAAAAGAAGATAGGTGGAGAGGAGAGTATAGGTGGGGAGGTAGGGAGGGGATAGGTCAGTCCAGGGAAGACGGACAGGTCAAGGAGGTGGGATGAGGTTATGGACATGTCATCTAAAGAATGGGATGGGGAGTGGAAATGGTTTGCGACTGGGAAGTGCACTGTATCCCAAAACCAGTCCAATCTGTCTCTGCCTCCCTAACCTGTTCTTCCTCTCACCCATCCCTTCCTCACACCTCAAGCCGCACCTCCGTCTCCTACCTACTAACCTCATCCCACCTCCTTGACCTGCCCATCTTCCCTGGACTGACCTATCCCCTCCCTACCTCCCCACCTATACTCTCCTCTCCACCTATCTTCTTTTCCCTCCATCTTTGGTCCGCCTCCCCCTCTCTCCCTATTTTTCCAGAACCCTCACCCCATCCCCCTTTCTGATGAAGGGTCTAGGCCCGAAACGTCAGCTTTTGTGCTCCTGAGATGCTGCTTGGCCTGCTGTGTTCATCCAGCCCCACACTTTGTTATCTTGGATTCTCCAGCATCTGCAGTTCCCATTATCTCTGATCACATATGTAATTGTGCTTTTCAGTCCCTCTGATCCACAACACCCCTCAGGACCTTACTGTTTATTGTATAATTCCACCTTGGTTTGACTTTCCCAATATCTGTATTGAATTGCATTCGCCAATCCTCAGCCCACTTCCCCATCTGACAAAGATCCCTTTGTAATTTTTGACAACCTTCCTCACTTTCAGTGATACCCCCTAATTTTGTCTCATGTGCAAACTTACTAATCATGCCTTGTACATTCACATCCAGATCATTGATGTAAATAATGAACAACAAAGGTCCCAGCACTGACCCCTGTGGCACAACACAAGTCACAGGCCTCCAGTCGGAGAAACAACCTTCAACCATCACCCTCTGCTTCCTACCATCGAGCCAATTTGGAATCCAATTAGCTAGCTCTCCCTGGATCCCATGTAACCTAACTTTCACAACTAGCCTGTCATGCGGGACCTTGTCAAAGGCCTTACTAAAGTCCACATGGACAACATCCACTGCCCTACCCTCGTCCATCCTCTTAGTTACTGCTTTGAAACACGTTAAAAGATTTGTCAGACATGGCTTCCCACACACAAATCCATGCTGACTATCCCTACTCAGACCTTGATTATCCAAATGTTGGCTGAACCTCTGCATCCCCTCCAATTACCTGCCTGTCTTGATCAGATGGGGTATGGTGTGAGCTCAGTGATCAGTCATGAACATAATGAATGATGGAGCAGGCTCAAGGGATTATATGGTCTACTCCTGCTCTTAGCTTCTATGTTTCAAAGTACCTGCCAGTCCTGCTGAGTTTCTCCAGCATTCTCTGTCTTTGTTTCCAATTTCCAGCATTTACAGTATTTTTCTTTCATTTAGTAAAAGTTTGCCAATGTGCTGATAATTGTCTACGTCTCAGAGCAAGTGAATTCCATCAGGCAACTATTCCCAAAGGCCAGAAGTTCCCACTGGTCAAACATTACCCCTCCAGATGGAACTGACACCCGATCTGGAATCACACTCACACTAGCAGCACTGAGAGTGATGTGTGTGTGTGTGTGTGTGTGTGTGTGTGTGTGTGTGTGTGTGTGAGAGAGAGAGAGAGAGAGAGTGTGTGAGTGAGACGTGTCTGAGTGTCTATGTAGGTGTGTCTCTATGTGTGTGCATTTTGTCTGTGTGCATGCGCGCATGTGTGCCTTGAGTGATGTGCGCGTATGCTTCCAAGTGTGTTGTGTGTGTGTCAGTCCCAGACGGAGTGTGTGTGTGTGTGTGTGTGTGTGTGTGTGTGTGTGTGTGTCCACATCACATACAGGGCAGAGATTCAAGATGGCAGCTCACCACCACCTTTCCCTTATTTACCTATGGGATGTGGGCATCATTGGCTTGCCAGCATTTATTACCCATCCCTAGTTGCCCTTTTAAAGTGCAATTACAAATGGGCAGCGCATGCTGGTTTTGAATGCAACACTCATTTCCTATGAATAAATTTACGGAAGGCGTTAGTTAATTGTTTAGGATAAAAGATGGGGTTAGTTCCAAAACCTGTAGGCAGGAGTAACTGTTGTAAGGGAGTGATTGATTGGGTCAGATATTCAGGAAAGAATCTTCCTCCTGAATTGTATGAACTACTATTTTCCACATGGTGGAAAGTACAGAGGTGGAATTTTTTATTAGAATTGTAGAATCCGTACAGTGTTGAAACAGGCTATTCAGCCCAAAAAGTCCACACTGTCCCTCCAAAGAGCAAACCACCCAGACTCATTCCCTTATCCCTGCATTTCCCCATGTCTAACCCATCTAACCTAAACATCACTGAACACTATGGGCAATTTCCCACGGCCAATCCACCCACCCTGTGCATACCTTTGGACAGTGGGAGGAAACTGGAGCACCTGGAGGAAACCCACGCAGACACAGGGAGAATGTGCAAACTCCACGCAGACAGTTGCCTGAGGGTGGAATCGAAACTGGGTCCCTGGTGCTGTGAGGCAGCAGTGCTAACACTGGGCCACTGTGCTGCCCCATCCTGGTATGTTATTGAGCAGTGAATTGCTTTCACAATCCTGGAAAATGATACGGGCCCAAAGTGGAGGAATTCAACCTCTGGGTAATCATAAAGGAATCGAATCACTTGCATTGAAATGCTGTGCTGATATCTGCTTTCTCACATGGAATATGAAACTCACAAATGAAAATCCCAAATTTAAAACTGGAACTTCTCCAGTAAAACTCCTTCTCCAGCAAATCTCACAAGAGAGTGGAGTTGTTGCAATATGTGTCTGTGAGCCAGAATTTCTGTAGGCTCTAACTTAAATTAAAAAACCAATGTTACATTCCACCTCCTGCGCAATTAATCGGTGATGAGTTTAAAAATAACACTGAGGCAAACACGCACGTAACTTTTTTGGAATTTGCCATACAGCACAGATGTAATCACAGCGGGTTCCTGATCATTTGGGAGAATATTACAGCCAACCTGCCGGATGGTCACTAATCTGTGTTCACTACAGGTCAATCACTTCATTATTCATGACCAAAATTGAATCTCATCAGCTCTGTGTGGATGCTGTCCATGTTGATTTCAGTGAGATTGGTCAGAGGAATTACCAGCCACAGCTGCTGGTTGCTTGTGCTGCTTGGTTCTCCGAGTAAAATAGCTCTGTCCTACTTCTCACTCTGCTGCTTTGTTCTTACACCACCACGGAACCAACTGGCCAATTACCTCATCAATCAGGCTATCATCCTCTGTACCAACTCATCAACCCTAACGCAAAAAATGTACTGTGGTCCTTATCCTCACATGTCGAAATGCTCATACACCCATTTCAGTTGCAGCGGTTCACCATGGCTCAGTGAATGCGGTCTTCCATCCCTCTTTCGCTTCTCCCTGTTCAACTTCATTGAACTCCTTGAAACATATGACTGTCTGCGTGCCCCCCACTTTTCTGATGTTGACGTTTCCCCAGTCTCTTTTGCATCCCAATGTTAATTGCCCTAACACTTGTGGCCGCGCGTTTAGCTGTGTGTACCGTAATGTCTGAAATTCCCATCCTGAGCCCCTCTGCCACTTAACCATTCTCTCCCCTTTAAGATGTTTCTTAAAACCTGCTATTACCTGTCTTAATGTCTCTTTATGTCATTCCACGTCAAACATTACTTGACAACATCCCTGCAACGTGCAAACCGTGCTTTGTTCCACATTAAAGATGCTATAAAAATGCCGGCCCATATTTTGACATATACAGCTGCTCCATGCATCAGTAACTCACTCCTGGATCAACCCCTCCGGCTCCCATCCTCCTCTACTTTCAACAAATTAGTTCTGTCGTTTTTGACCTGGATTTAAGAAAAAAAGTCAATCTCTCTCTTCCTCCCTGTTCTTAGCTCTTCTCCCACTCTCTGACGGATATCCTGAGATATCTCTCAGCACTGAAGAAATGATATAGAAATAGAATTTGCAGTTCAACATTCACCAGTGTGGGTTTGCCAGTCTGTTACAACACAAGTAATGGACACTCACCTTATTTCATTCCATTCAATGTAGCCGCTTTTGTCCTTATCAAGTGTTTCAAACGCTTTCCGAATTGTTTCATCAAACTGCGCTGTTGACTTGAAGGAGGACATATACTCGAAGAATTTGTGGTAATTAAAGGGACCTGGTCAAACGAAGCAGAGGTTCAAATGATGAACAAGAATCGAGCATGCTAGCATTGGTTGACCTTTGAACTGGTTGAATCAGGTCGTGTTGGTCTTGTTCGGATTATCAAACCCCACTACTTCGTAACGTCCCTGACCATCATTTACTCCATACCAACTAATCATTTTGGCTCTGGCATTCAGCGATCCAGACGGAACTTTTTGTCCCATTTGAGGGTGCGGGCTGAGTTAGGTGAGGGTAGACTCTCCTGCCAGTGGCCAGCATGCCAGCAATATCTCAAGTGTTGTGCTGCCAATTTGGGTCAATTATCAGAGAGTGTGACTGGGCATTTCTGGGTGTCTGGCACTTCAGGCAGGCTTTCGGACCTTCCCTGCCTACCTGGTCCAGGTGGGGCTGCCCCTTGTGCATGGCCTTCCCCTACACAATGGTAGTGTGATAGCAGCCGTCTAATGCAAATATTTTCAAAGCACAAAGTTGGTACCTTGAGATGGATGTGTCCCTGCTCCTCACGCTCCCTTACCTGCAACGGTGGGCTTCATTCTCTTGATAATCCTCCAGCGCTGAGACAGCATCCTAAAATCAACAGTGAGTATACAGTCTGTCGTCGAGCTGGCCAATTAGGTGACTGCTCGCGACATAGATGATTTTAGGGGTCCCCACACAAGACTCAAAACCCTACCCTCAATTGACCAACAGGGAAGGGTTAGCACCACAGCGCCAAACAGGAGTGGCCCTAGCAAGATCCTTCGCATTGAAAGAAAAGTCATAACCAGACTCAAAATGTTAATTCTGTTTGTCTCTCCCCAGATGCTGCCAGACCTGCCTAGTTTCTCAGCATTTTCTGAGCCTGTTTCAAATTTTCAGGGAATGAGCTCCATTCATTATGATGATGTCATGTCAACTTGGGTTGGGAACAGTGTTAACCAGGAAGAACTTAAGAACTAACATAGAAATCTTCCTCATAGACTTAGGAACAATAGCTATTATCTCAATGTAACTTGCTATCAAGCAATAAATTACATTTGGTTTAAGACTCTCCTTATGAGAATACCAAATAGTTTTCTTCTAACACAGTAGACCCTATAGATAGAGTCATAGCATTAGAGTTACACAGCACAGAAAGAGACCTTTCACCCAACTCATCCATGCCGACCAGCATTCCTAAACTGAACTAGTGTTGCTGCTACTTGCCTGCATTTGACCAATATCCCTCTAAACCATTCCTATCCTTGTACCTGGCCAAATGTCTTTTAAATAAAGAGGGAAGAAGATGGTGGCAGAAAATCTGTTAGATGGACCTTACACCATTTGTAAGGAGCTTTGGTGAGGATCATTATTCAACAATTGTAACTAAAGAACCGAATGCAATGCTGATAAATTAACTGATGCCAGTTCTATTCAGTGTTTATCAGGCAGAAATGTGTAATGTTATTGGTTCAGGTAGATGTAAAACACAGTACAGAACTATCTGGCAACAGGAGCAACTTATATTTACAGAGTCACTAAGGTAGTAAAGTGTATCATAGTCCTTCATAGTGCTGGGATATAAAACAAAATTAGATGCCAACCATATAAAACCATGCCAGTGTGTACTCAAGGGCTTGATCAAAGAGGTAAGTTTGAACGTTCATTTTTAAAGAAAGAAACAGTAGCAGAGACATTCATTGGGTGGATTTGAGAGCTCTGGTCAATACAGTTGATAGCGCAACTCAAATGGCTCAATTTGGGGAAATGTGGGAGGCCAAATTTAGATGAAGGAGAAGAACCAGCAAGATCTTCAGTGTCTCAACCACAGCTTATACCCTCCACTAATGCCAAAATCATTCTTCCCACAGCTATTTGTAAGAGCCTGTGGGGAAATTGTGACTATTCATCTTCAAAACAACAATGATTACATTTCAAAAGCAAGTGAAAAGCTTTCAAACTTCTTGAGGATATGAAAAATCCATCAGAAATACAGGCCTCTTTCTTCTTTTTGGCATTGTTACATCACACATTCTCAACAAAGTATCATTTCCATTCTTTATTTCTTAAATTGTACTTTAGTTGAAAACCAAGTTAAAAACCTTCTTCTGCTGCACATGTATTACTGAGTCTAGAGTATGCTTTCCACATATCTTGAAACCATTTCTGAAAATAAATTTAAGTGGAGGGGCACTTTTACATCTATTTAGCTTGGCTCATCCTCCAGCCTCAGGATCAGAAGTTATGCTTTCTAATCTCACTGAGCATGTAATTTAGACTGATACTTCAGTGCAATCCTAACAGGGGGCTGCATTGTTAGAGGTGCCAGATCCCAAGTAATCTAGTTTATATTACATTTAAAGTAAACTGTCACAGTGTTGTCGCAATGTTTGTAGGAGTTTGCTGTGCACACAGTGGCTGCCACATTTCCTAAGTTACAACAATATTAGTGGCACTTAAATAAAAATGAAATACCACCTTTACTGGAAATCTGAAATAAAAGCACAAAAAATTGCAGAAGTTGGCGACAACTGTGGAGAAAGATACAGAGTTAATGCTTCAAGTCCGATATGACTTTTCTTCACTTTGGGATGACCTGAAGTTGTGAAAGGTGCTATACAAATGAAAATATATACCATTTCTATTGATGCTGGAGGAACACAGCAGCATCAAAGTTGAAATGATTTTTTTTTCTGAAAAGGGGCCCCGACCCGAAATGTCAGCTTTCCTGCTCCTCTGATGTTGCTGTGCTCCTCCAGCATCAATTGTGTTGTCGCTGGCTCCAGCACCTATTGATGCTGCTCTAAGCTTTTGCAGTTCCTTTTGGCTCAGAGCTTGGCTGACGCTTGCTGGCTGCTTCAGGTAAGTGCAGTTTCAGGGTTTCAAACACAATTTATTTTCAAAGCTGATGGTCCAGATATAAATTTGTGTTTTTGTTCAGCTGAATATGTTCAGCTTTTCTTTCACATCTAGGTGGTTAGACAGAAATTGGAGCAGTGTTTCGATTCGTAATCAACAGCAAGCAGCATCTAAGAGCAAGGCAAAGCGTGATTGATGATTTTACCTCTGACCCTCAGTTCGCTGGGCATGAGGGATATATCGTGGTCTGTGAGAGTGGTGCCCATAGCATGAGCAACCTGCTTTACATGCGTATTGAAACTTGAAGAGGCCATCTTCTCTGGTTCAAATGGCTGAAGTAGAAGTGAGAGACAATCAGTGAGTAACTGAACAGAGTCACAGACAACACAGGCGGCTTAGACAGGAGTTGGCTATTTGGCCCATCCAGCATGCTCCACCATTCAATATGATTGAGCCCATCAAATGCCCTTTGCCCTCCCCTGTTCCTGTCCCCATACCCCCGGGAGGCAGAAATCTACCAACCCCGGCATTATACACACTCAAACTTCCACAACTTTCTGCGGCATTCCTAAGATTCACAATCTTCTGAGTAAAATCACTTCTCCCTGTTTAACTGGCAACCTTCTCTTTTAAAATTGTGCCCCCTGGTTCATGACTCCTAAATAAGTTCACGACTGAATAGCTTGTAGCATCTCACGCCTCATTGGGGTAAAATAAAAAATCCAGACCACGCAGCCAACCAGAATATTTAACTCAATGTGCATTGCTTTGACTTAAAATAGCAATAAAAATAAATGATAGAGTCTAGTTATATTTGAAAGCAATTTCCCGAAGGTTATGTAGTGATATTAATCATTTACCTGGTTTGACTGAAATTATGATGTTTGAATTGGAATTTTTTCAGATTCACATTTAAATAAAAAAAGGCAATGTTATGTTTCATGTTTTACTCAATCATGCATTCAGTGACTGTATTGTCGAAAACACTGAGCTGAAAATGCATGTAAATTAATTGGAGCTCTGAATCACACTGCAGATGCAATTTGGTTGTGGTATTGACAATGCGCCAAACCAAAGGAGATTATGAAGAGGACTTCATGCCTGGCTGAGTCACATTATGTAACCTAACTGAATAGGAAGTGGTGGCACAAATTGGAATTTTATGCTGGGTTAAGATCTCTGGATCAGATGTACACTGTAATCCAAAATTTCAAACAGGGTTTTACTCAAAGCATTTGTTGTCATTATTTTTGCAAAACAAAAATGCAAGGCTGAATTTCTGAAATAAAGTCCTGCAAAATAATGTTGTGCATGGAGCAGGAAGGTGAAAACTTCCTCAGAGCCACGTCCTCTGAACTTGCTTCCACATTGGAATTCTGAAGTTAATTGATTAATTTAAGCAAAAGCTGGATAGAAATACAAGGGTGAAAGGAACAGAAGGGTACATTGGCAGCAGTCGCTAAGGCAGAATGGGAGGAGGCTCATGTGATGCAGGAATGTCACAATGGCCCAGAGGGGCAGAATGGACTCCTCTCACACTCTACTTTCTCAGCATTCCTTCTTCCATCATTTTTTAGTATTTGCAGATTCAGTTTCCCCTTAAGAGTTGCTGAAAAAATGCTGGCTCTAACAATCTAATTATACCATATAGTCCTAGAGATGTGCAGCATGGAAACAGACCTTTCGGTCCAACTCATCCATGCTGACCAGATATCCAAAATAAATCTAGTCCCATTTGCCAGCATTTGGCCCATATCCCTCTAAACCCTTCCTATTGATGCACCTGCCCAGATGCCCTCTAAATGTTGTTGTACCTACTCTACCATCAGTTCTGGCAGCTCATTCCATACACACACTACCCTCTGCTAGGAAAAAGTTGCCCCTTGGGTCCCTTTTAAATCTTTCCCCTCTCATGTTAAACCTCTGTCCTCTAGTTTTGGAATCCCCTACCCTGGGGAAAAGACCTTTGCTACTCATCCTACCCATGCCCCTCATTACTTTATAACCTCTATTCGGTCACCCGTCAGCCTCTGGTGCTCCAGGGAAAATAGCCCCAGCTTATTCAGCCTCTCCCGACAACTCAAACTGTCCAATGAAAGCAACATCCTTCTGAATCTTTTCTGCACCCTTTCAAGTTTAATTACATATTTCCTATAGCAGGGAGACCAGAATTGACTGCAATATTCCAAAGGTCATTTCTCATTTGTTCATAAAACCTTTAAATTAAATAGTATTTGAGTTGGCAAACCATTGGTTAAAGTGTCTACTGATTCAACAGCACTAATCTTGAGTTTCACAAGGAGCAGTGACACAGAGGATTCTATGGCTTTGAAAGGCTAATTGTTACTGTCAGATAAAGATGGAAAGTTCAACCCTGGAGGTGTTCTTCTGGACCTCCAGGAATCAGAAAGCCAGGAGAAGGCTCACTTCTGGAGTACCACTGAGCAGTTAGTATGAGTGAACTGAATGGGAATGACAAAAGCAAAAGAAAAATAATAAATTGTTGGTTTTTAAAACCCTGATTCCTTTATGTTGTTTATTATAGACTTTAGATATGCGGGTAATTGTTGTTTTTGAAAGGCTGTTTCTCTCCAGTCAGGGAAGAGTAAACTGTTGGAGCTTTGAGATCTTATCCCGTCTAAGTGAGGATATGAAACTGCAATTGCGTGGAGATTGAGATACCGGGACAACTTTCAATAGACTGAAGAAGGCTAGCATACTGAAATTGTGGATTTTGTGGATGGATTTTGACGGACTGAATAGGGAAATACAAACTGTCACTCATGTGAAATGTTAGCGAACACAGGGAAGTCAAATGGAGAAATCATTCTGAATGTAGCTTTGCGTTATTTTGTTGTCTTACAGTGAAAATGTCAAAATCTTTTATTGCAGCTTTGAAATTAAGGGAAACAGGAAAGTTCACTATAAAGGCTACTTGTAAGCCACAACACCTCAGAAACAGAAGAAACAAGGCAAATATGAACACCTTTTGATGAGAATTAAATTCCCACAGAAGCATTTATGATCTTCTTTGGCTAGAAGTGTCAAGTGGATGATTCATCTTGGCCTCCTCAGGGGGTCTCCAGCATTACAGATGTCAGTGTTCAGTCAATTTGATTCAGATGTCAGGCTTCAGTCATGTGATATCAAGATCCGACTAAAGGTCAGAGAAATACGGCGTAGGCAATGGGGCCTAAACAATAGTACAGAAGACCCATGCTCCAGTACTTTCTGCATCCTTAGTCAAATTGTTCCCGTACTACAACACTGACATCTACTTGGCAATGTGGAAAAAATGCCCTCCACACTCACAAAAAAATCCAGGACAAATCCACACTGGTCAGTTAGTGTCCCATTAGTCGACTCTTAATCATCAGCAATGTGATGGACGATGTCATCAACAATGTTATCAAGCAGCATTTAGCAATAACTGGCTTCCTGATAGGTTGTGTCAGAGCTGTTTAGCTGCTGACATCATTACAGTCTCAAAACAACTGAATTCCAGATATGAAGTGACCACGACTACCATTGGCATCATGTAGTCTTTGACGAACTGTGACATTAAGCAGCTTCGCACAACTGAAGTTAATGGGAATCATGGGGAAAATCTTCCACTGATTGGACTCATGCAAGAGTAGGCCAGACGTTGAGAGATCTGTGGAAAGTAACTCATCTCCTGACTCCCCAAAGTCTGTCCAACATCTGCGAGGCACAAGCCAGGAGAGTGATGCAATATTTCTCAAAGAGTGCATCATCAAATACTCACAATAAAGACTATGCAGTTCAACATTACATCAACCGGCTCAAACATTCACTCCTTCCACCATTGGTGCACAGTAGTAACAGTGTCTACCATCCACGAGATACAGTGCTGCAACTCATCAAATCTCCTTTGACCTTTCAAATCCATGACTTTTGCTGACTTGAAGGACAGGTGCAACAGGCACATAAGGACGTCAACAGCTACATACTTGGATCTCTTTATTATCACTGGGTAAATGAACTTAGGTCTCTCTCTCCAACGGCACTGCAGGTACACATACACAATATGAACTGCAGCAGTTAAAGAAGGGAGCTCAGCACCATCAACACAAGGACAATTAGAGACGGACACACCATTGGCCTTGTCAATGATGCTGAATGATTGATTGAATAAAACCAATTGATCTGAGGCAACAATGGATGTGTCAATGCTAAGGTGATGGAAGTAGGGGGTCTTTGCGAATGAATGTGAGAGAGCTTTGAAGCTGAATTCAGGGGCAAGTGGGAAGCTGACATTAGAGACAGTTCATTGAAGATTGTGATGAGATGGAGGGCTGGATTTCAACAGAGCTGTGAGGGAGAATTGTTTCACAAACCTTCAGAATTTCTGTTTTCAGGGTGACTTTCAAAATTAGCCATCTCACAGCATTCGGGTGGCTATTTGGCCTTTGTACTTCAGTTAGTGTTTTGATATTAACCAGTGAGTACCACACTCCGACTCTTTCTCCACAGTCCCGTAAACTGTTCCTTTCCCAGTATATATAAATATATATTCATCCCCTGTTGAAAATTACTGTTGGATATGCTTCCACCAGCCCCTCAGCTAAATAAAACTAAATAAGAATTAAAAGCATCAGCAGAAGCCGGGCATGATTCTTTTGATATTGTCGCTGTTGAAACAGCAAACTCAAGTAAGATTTACACACACTTGACAGACTTAAAAAGGCGCATGCCTAACCTTTAAGACAGTGATGATACAATATGGTTCTCATGGTGTGAAGTTTCTACTCTTCTGATATTTCATGAGTGAAACCATTGGAAATTTTCTAATATTAATTGTTCTGATGGCTTCACACATAATGATGCCTGTGAATTTGAATTTGGAGGTTGGTGGAGATGTATGGATTGTTTTTTGGAAATAATCCATTTAAACTTTCTTCCAATAACGCATTTCTTGGAAATTGCGTGGTTCCACATAATTGTTGGACTGGGTTCCTTGAATTCACTTGGAGGAAAACACCGGGCTGTTTTTAATCTCTCGTTTTAAAGCTGGACAGTGTTTTGCAGGTTTCGAGATGAGTTTGGAGTTGTAGTTTGATATGAATCAGCAGGGTAATGCACTAGAAATCAATCCCTGCTGTTTCCAGAGTCATCACGAAAGTTAAAGATTTTAAGGAGTGTACAAGGTCTCACAATTTATCTGATTTTCAGATCCAGGAATATAGAAAGTACAAACCAGGTTTCCATACTTTACATCAATTACTGTTTATTACAAGTGATTCACACAGATCAAAAATGATAAACCATTTGTATATAAGGCTACAATGTAATCTAATCCCCTTATAAACTCTCTCCGCACATATAAACAGACAGAAAAATTAGGTCTTTGGGCAGAGGGGAAAGACATTTCAGTTGTCTTTGTTGCCAGGTTCTGTTTTTGACATGATCCTTTTGGCTGGCTATTACCTTGTTCAGTCATCTTTCCCCGGATGCTTCCATTGGTTGGTGAGAGGCACAAGGTGGCTGGTTCATTTAAATAAATCTCCGTTAAAAGTCATGGCTGTGTTTGCTGACACTGAGGCGAAAACGCAGTATGCTCTAGGGAGACACTTGTGGATGTGCCAGTGACTGAGATTTACTGAAAAGTATCCACATGCATGTCTTTCTCACTGGGCTGGCTGCCAATTTGAGAAAAGAGTGCATTTCCTGATGCTAAGGGTACTTAGCACTATTCTCTGTGAATACATGTATTCATGTTAATGGGTGTGACTACGAATGGAGAGGGTGTTGGGGGCTGTGGAAGTGATTGTGCAAGGGTGAGAGATTGGGCTCAACAGATTGGTGGGGGTTAAGATATCAGGTGGGGAGGAAGATATCAGGCAGATGCGGAGAAGGAAAGAGAGGATGGACAGATCCCATTCTCTCCTCCTCATGGACCCAATCATCACCCCAATCTCCATTGTACCCACCCCTCTCTTGTCCATTCTGTTTTCCCCCTCTTTCTTCCTGGTCAGTTCTCTCTTAAGCATCCCCACACCCAACCCAGTACCCATCAGTTCTCTCCCTACTATCCCATCCGAGAGTACTTTCAAGCCCATGTTTGCTGTGTGAACAAGCACAGTGCAGCCTTTTGTGCTTGAGTCAATGACGTACAGACCGTGGAACTGCATGCACATTGCAGTATGAGCATGTGTGTGCAATTATCTTACAGTTCCAGTGTCTCCAAATACTGCTAAATGTCTAGCTTATTGCAACGGTTGCAGAAAAGACAAACAGGTTTACTTCAGGTTCTATAGTGAGTTTTGACTGCAGAGGTGCTGCTCCTGAGCTAGTGAAGAGCTGAACATTTCTCTTTCTCTCTAAACATTTCCCAGCTCTTAGCTGTTCAGTGACCAATCACATGAGTGATGACAGGCCAAAGGTCTCTGTTGAATAAAGGGTCACCAGTCCATTAACCAATCATTGATAAAGGGAACTGCAGATGCTGGAGAAATCCAAGATAACAAAGTGTGTAGCTGGATGAACACAGCAGGCCAAGCAGCATCTCAGGAGCACAAAAGCTGATGTTTCGGGCCTAGACCCTTCATCAGAGAGGGGGATGGGGTGAGGGTTCTGGAATAAATAGGGAGAGAGGGGGAGGCGGACCCAAGACGGAGAGAAAAGAAGATAGGTGGAGAGGAGAGTATAGGTGGGGAGGTAGGGAGGGGATAGGTCAGTCCAGGGAAGACGAACAGGTCCAGGAGGTGGGATGAGGTTAGTAGGTAGGAGATGGAGGTGCAGCTTGGGGTGGGAGGAAGGGATGGGTGAGAGGAAGAACAGGTTAGGGAGGCAGAGACAGGTTGGGCTGGTTTTGGGATGCAGTGGGTGGAGGGGAAGAGCTGGGCTGGTTGTGTGGTGCAGTGGGGGGAGGGGATGAACTGGGCTGGTTTGGGGATGCAGTGGGGGAAGGGGAGATTTTGAAGCTGGTGAGGTCCACATTGATACCATTGGGCTGCAGGGCACATCCCAGATGTCCAAGTTCTTCAAGGACCCGCAACTTTCCCCCCACAGTGGTCGAGAACGCCCTTGAACGCGTCTCCCGCATTTCCCGCAACACATCCCTCACACAACGCCCCCGCCACAACCGCCCAAAGAGGATCCCCCTCGTTCTCACACACCACACCACCAACCTCCGGATACAATGCATCATCCTCCGACACTTCCGCCATTTACAATCCGACCCCACCATCCAAGACATTTTTCCATCCCCACCCTTGTCTGCTTTCTGGAGAGACCACTCTCTCCGTGAAACCCTTGTTCACTCCACACTGCCCTCCAACCCCACCACACCCAGCACCTTCCCCTGCAACCGCAGGAAATGCTACACTTGCCCCCACACCTCCTCCCTCACCCCCATCCCAGGCCCCAAGTTGACTTTTCACATTAAGCAGAGGTTTACCTGCACATCTGCCAATGTGGTATACTGCATCCATTGGACCCGGTGTGGCTTCCTCTACATTGGGGAAACCAAGCGGAGGCTTGGGGACCGCTTTGCAGAACACCTCTGCTCGGTTTGCAATAAACAACTGCACCTTCCAGTCACAAACCATTTCCACTCCCCCTCCCATTCGTTAGATGACATGTCCATCATAGACCTCCTGCAGTGCCACAATGATGCCACGCGAAGGTTGCAGGAACAGCAACTCATATTCCGCTTGGGAACCCTGCAGCCCAATGGTATCAATGTGGACTTC
Source organism: Stegostoma tigrinum (assembly GCF_030684315.1). NCBI lineage: Eukaryota > Metazoa > Chordata > Chondrichthyes > Orectolobiformes > Stegostomatidae > Stegostoma > Stegostoma tigrinum. The sequence continues at coordinate 13,153,062 of NC_081375.1, forward strand.
ACCAGTTTCAAAATCTCCCCTTCCCCCACCACATCCCAAAACCAGCCCAGCTCGTCCCATCCCCCCACTGCACCACACAACCAGCCCAGCTCTTCCCCTCCACCCACTGCATCCCAAAACCAGTCCAACCTGTTTCTGCCTCCCTAACCTGTTCTTCCTCTCACCCATCCCTTCCTCCCACCCCAAGCCGCACCTCCATCTCCTACCTACTAACCTCATCCCACCTCCTTGACCTGTCCGTCTTCCCTGGACTGACCTATCCCCTCCCTACCTCCCCACCCATACTCTCCTCTCCACCTATCTTCTTTTCTCTCCGTCTTGGGTCCGCCTCCCCCTCTCTCCCTATTTATTCCAGAACCCTCACCCCATCCCCCTCTCTGATGAAGGGGTCTAGGCCCGAAACATCAGCTTTTGTGCTCCTGAGATGCTGCTGGGCCTGCTGTGTTCATCCAGCCTCACATTTTATTATCATTAAGCAATCATCATGTTTTTTGTCAACAGGAGCTACATCTGTTAATCCCCTTTGCTCCAAATCATCTACAAACCAATTGTCAATTACTGCTTGTTCAAACAGTTGTTTCCATAATGCTTGTTTGGCTGTCAGGTTACTTGCTTTCAAGACATAAACCATTCTTCCAAACATTTGTGTTAAAAGTAGTACTTTCCGATTTCAGTCCATAGTGTTTGTATTATTTGAATTTTTTAAAAAATGGAAATCCCTACAGTGTGAAAGTAGGCCATTCAGCCTATCAAGTCCACACTGACCCTCCGAAAAGCATCCCACCCAGACCCACCCCATTCCTGCAACACTGCATTTTCCCAAGGCTAAACCTCCTGACCCACATGTCCTTGGGTACTATGGGCATTTTAGCATGACCAATTCACCTAACCTGCACATCTTTGGAAACCCATGCGGACGTAGGGAGAACATACAAATGCCACACAGACAGTAGTCTGAGGGTGGAATAGAACTCAGGTCTCTAGTGGTATGAGACAGCAGTTCTAACCATTGAGCCACCATGACCACCATAACTATACCCCTTTGAAGTAGGTGGGACTTTAATGTGGGCTTCCTGGTTAAGAGGTAGAGACACTACTGCTGTACCACAGGGGCTTTTTAAAAGCACAAAAATAAAACTTCCCATCCTTATAAGTTACAATCATTAAAAGAAAGCAGTTTCACAGTTCATCTCTCTTGTTTCTGAAAATACTCTTTGTTGAATTCAATGGGAAAACCTGATAGTCTTTCTAAGAATGTATAGAAGAATCCTTGATTCTGTTTCCTGAGCAAGCTGTGATTGCAAAGAACTCAGAGACACTGTAATAAACAGTATGTTGGTGACAGGATAATAAAATGTGAGGCTGGATGAACACAGCAGGCCAAGCAGCATCTCAGGAGCACAAAAGCTGACGCCTCGGGCCTAGACCCTTCATCAGAGAGGGTTGGTGACACTTGTCTGCATGTCAGACTGCCAGTCCACCAATGACCATTCTACATCTTACCCATTTTACCTTCAAGAACTATGATGTAGTTATCAATAACTTTATTTCTCAAAGTGCAGAGAGAAGTTCATTTTCCCTCTCTGCCAGGTATGAGCAGATATGAATTTGTGAATATGTGACTGGAATTACTTGCAGGGGTAAAAATGTATCTTTTTATATTACAAACTGTGCATTAACCAATTATGTATTTTCAAGGAAAAACAACTTGCTTTGTAACAAATCAATAATTTGTGACTATTAAAGAAACCTGGTTGTTGAATCTTTTTTATTCCAAATTTAATAGAGAAAGCACATGATTGGCCACAGTGGGAACCAGGGAAATCAATTATAATTATGATGTGAATAGAGAGAGATAGTGTGCTCCTTTCGCTCAGTCACAACATCATAAACGATTATCCATCAAGTGTATATTTATTACTTGTCATGATTCAAGCGCTGGTTCAAATTTCACGGTAAAATGAATGAACATGTCACATTAATACCACATTGTGAGAAGTGTCGTTTACCACATAATGCAGAATTTGTTCTTGAACATGCTGCTAGGGTGAGCTGTGACTCTATAAGCCCATAGCATCCAGCTGTGTATCACAGGCTGACTGCTAACTATTCAGTTTAGAAATTTTAAGGCTGGCTTTACATTTTCTTCATTCAATGTATTCACAAAGCCATCCTGATATCACACATACTATGACTGCCATTTGGAATGGGCGTATATGTACGTGCATTTGTGTTCCTTCAAAATCTGCCTATTGTCTTTTACTGTAACAATTATTTTACCTGTATAGTTTTTGCAGGTTGCTTAAGGGAAGCTGATGGCATTGTGGTAATATCACTTGTCCAGTAATCCGAATGGCTAGGCTAATGCTTTTGGGACAGAAGTTCAAATTCTACCATGGCAGCAGCAGAATTTAATGTAAATGAATAAATATGGAATTGAAAGCCAGTGTCTGTAATGATGATTGTGAAACTTGCTTCGATTATGGTGTAAACCCATCTAGTTCTCTAATGTTCTGTAGGGAAGGAAATCTGCCATCCTTATCTGGTCTGGTCTACCTGTGACACCTGACCTACTGCAATATGGTTAAGTGACCCTTGAAATGACCAAGCTAGGCAGTCAGTTCACGGGCAATTACAGAAAAAAGGAGAAGAAAATAAATTATATCTTCTGGAGACAGTATATTGCTGACGAGCCATCCATTTGGGCAGGAGATAACTTAAAATGCTGTTGCCAAAGTTAGACCATTGATTATTTTTTAAAATTAAAAACTGGAAATATTGACTGAAAATCAACTAAAAGAAATTATTTGATATACAAAAATGTTCCAGAGGTTTTGCAATGAAGAATTTCACTGAAACAAGCAAGAACAGAAATTGACAGACAAACTCGGCAGGTCTGGCAGCATCTGCGGAGGGAGAAGCAGAGTTAACAGTTTGAGTCCAGTGATTTTTCTTCAAAACTAGAAGGTGTTAGAAAAAGTTGGCATGTAAGCTGATTGTCTTTAGAGTACTGTGTCAGTTCTGGTCACCCCTGTTATGGAAAGAATGCTATTAAACTTGAGAGGGTTCAAAAAACATTTACCAGGATGTTGCCGGGAATGGAGGGTTTGGGATCTAAAAATAGACTAGAAAGGTTAGGACCTTTTTTCACTGGAGTGTAGGAGATTGAGGGGTGACCTTATAGAGATTTATAAAAGCGTGAAGAACATAGATCAGGTGGATGATAACGGTTTTTTCCCTATGGTGGGGGAGTTCAAAACCAGAGGGCATATTTTCAAGGTGAGAGGAGAAAGATTTAAAAGGGAGATGAGGGGTAACTTTTTTTACACAGAGTGTGGTTTGTGTGTGGAGTGAACTGTCAGAGAAGGTAGAGGATGCAGGTACAGTTACAACATTTAAAAGATATTTGGATAAGTATATAAATAGGAAAGGTTTGGAGGGATATGTGCCAAGCAGAGGCAGGTTTGGGAGCAGGGTCAGCATGGACTGGTTGGACCAAAAGGTCTGTTCCCATGCTGTATGACTCAATGACTCAAGGATTTGTGGTGGGCAAGAGGGGGTGAAAGGAATAGGCGCACAGGTGGCGAGGGAGCTTCGAGAGACAGAGAAAAGAAGGCATAGACAGACAAAGTAATTATTGGTAGCAGGGCAGGGAAGAAGGGAAGACGTTTAGATTAGGTTAGATTCCCTACAGTGTGGAAACAGGCCCTTCAGCCCAACAAGTCCACACTGCCCCTAGAAGCATCCCATCCAGACCCATTCCCCTATAACCCACACACCCCTGAACACTACAGGCAATTTAGCATGGCCAATCTACTTAGCTTGCACATCTTTAGACAGTGGGAAGAAACCGGAGCACCTGGAGGAAACCCACACAGACACAGAGAAATGTGCAAACGCCAAACAGACAGTCGCCCGAGGCTGGAATCGAACCTGGGTCCCTGGCGCTGTGAGGCTCTAGTGCTAACCACTGAGCCACCGTGCCACCCGAGGTATTGGAGACTCTGAGCAGTTGGCTGTGCAGAAAGCAATCAATTTCATGGCAGGGCCTTGGATAGTGAGGATAGGTAACAAACATGGAAAGGAGCATTCGTGCTCTGAAAATGTTGGGTCCTGCAGGTTGTAAGGTCCCCAAGTGGAAAATGAGGTGTTGTTCTTCCAGTTTGCGTTGAGCTTTGACGGAGCACTGCAACAGGCCCAAAACAGAAATGTTCAGCAGGGAACACAGTGCTGCGTTGAGGCAGCAAGTGGCTGGCAGCTCAGGAAACTCTGTTTTTCTCTCTCCGCAGATGTTGTCAGACCTGCTGAGTTTCTCCAGCAACTTCTGTCTTTCTGTGTTTCAGATCTGCCACATCTGCAGTTCTTTGTTTCATTTAAGAATTCCACTGTCTGTCACGACCACACTAACTGGACAGGTCTTGAAATACGATTAATTTTTGAACTTGTTGCTATGTTCTTAAGATGCCCAATGACAAACTAGACTCTAATTGTCTGGAAATTGATTGTGGCTGAGCTATAGTTATTAAATATGCTGGTGCAGATTTGCAACTAATAATAGAAATTTGGAGTTACGTTAAGAAAGTATGGGTGGAAATCAGCAATTCTTCATCCATTCTGTGGTGCCAGACAGGTTTTGAACAATGAGATAACAAAGTACGGAGCTGGATGAACACAGCAGGCCAAGCAGCATCTCAGGAGCACAAAAGCTGACGTTTCGGGCCTAGACTCTTCGTCAGAAAAGGGGGATGGGGAGAGGGTTCTGGAATAAATAGGGAGAGAGGGGAAGGTGGATCGAAGACGGATAGAGGAGAAGATAGGTGGAGAGGAGAGTATAGGTGGGGAGGTAGGGAGGGGATAGGTCAGTTCAGGGAGGTTGGACAGGTCAAAGGGGCGGGATGAGGTTAGTAGGTAGGAAATGGAGGTGCGGCTTGAGGTGGGAGGAGGGGATAGGTGAGAGGAAGAACAGGTTAGGGAGGCGGGGACGAGCTGGGCTGGTTTTGGGATGCAGTGGGGGGAGGGGAGATTTTGAAGCTTGTGAAATCCACATTGATACCATTGGGCTGCAGGGTTCCCAAGCGGAATACGAGTTGCTGTTCCTGCAACCTTCGGGCGGCATCATTGTGGCACTGCAGGAGGCCCATGATGGACATGTCATCTAAAGAATGGGAGGGGGAGTTGAAATGGCTTGCGACTGGGAGGTGCAGTTGTTTATTGCAAACCGAGCGGAGGTGTTCTGCAAAGTGGTCCCCAAGCCTCCGCTTGGTTTCCCCAATGTAGAGGAAGCCACAACGGGTACAACAGATGCAGTATATCACATTGGCAGATGTGCAGGTGAACCTCTGCTTAATGTGGAATGGCATCACAGGGCCTGGGATAGGGGTGAGGGAGGAGGTGTGGGGACAAGTGTAGCATTTCCTGCGGTTGCAGGGGAAAGTGCCGGGTGTGTTGGGGTTTTGAACAATGCTGGTTAAGGATACTAAAGTCCTCAATTTCACACTGTTAAGACCCACAGCAACGTTCGGTTCTAAGACAAAAATACTGGTTTAGAATCATTCACTGCTCCTGCATGAGACTTCTGTACAACAGAAACTCGCATCCTCCATCGTAACAATGCAAGCCTTGGAAATCCTATTGTGTTCTCTCATCACTCAGCACCCCCCACGCCCACACACCAAATGTGGAACAACCACTGCTTTCCAGTCTGTAGTTGACACAGTCAGTATTTTGCATTCAGCCAGACTGAAGACTGATTGCACAAAGGTAGTTGTCAAAAAATGCACATTAGTCTACAATGAACGGCATTCACTCCCTTTGTCGATGATGAATTCTTAAAGGGGCCAGTGCCACTGCAGTGGAGCTTTTAAGGTATCAGAGACTGTACACAGCACAAAAACTGTAAGCAGGAGAAAGGTAGAGTGGAAAAAATAGTGGAAGTTCGAATGTTCACTCAGATCTTTGTGGCAACATTGCCATGTGTTAAATATCTCAACAAAGTCCCTACTGAAGTCACCTAGCAAGGGTAAAGGGTGCCAAGATTCAATGAAATTTGGGTACATTACAATTTTCTTCTGTTCATCTACGAGTGGGAGATAATTTTACTGGTAATGAGAAATATAAATTTCTATTCTGCTACAGATAATATAAGCATTCAAGATACAGAAGTTCATTTCCTAGCTTGTGACACAATGATCATTAATCTATTTGTTAATCAAAAAGCACAATTCTAGTCACTGCTTAGAAATAAGGGGTCACTCATTTAACCAGAGATGAGGCAACAATTTCCCTCACACCTTTGGAACTGTCTTCCTGCAAATGCAAATGAAGCAAAGTCTTTTAAATATTTTTAAGGCGCAGGTAGATAGATTCTTGGTAAACGAACTCTAATTTTTTTTTGCCAAAAGGCATGCTTTTTAAAAAAATCATTCACAGGCAAAGGCTATTAGCTGGTTAGGCAGCATTTATTGCTCATCCCTAATTGCCCAGAGACAACCACATTGCTGTGAGTCTGGAGTCACATGTAGGCCAGGCCAGGTAAGGATGGCAGGTTCCTTCCCTAAAGGACATTAGTGAACCAGATAGGCTTTTCCAGCAATGACCTCATGGTTACTATTTAGACTCTTAATTCCAGATTTTGTTTTTAAATTGAATTCAAGTTCCACCACAGCAGGGATTTGAATCTAAATCCCAACATCTCTACCTGGGACTGCGAGATTAAGAGGCCAACGATAATACCTCTAGGCCATTGCGTCCCTGCAGCCTAGATGCTGCCTATATTGAAATAGCTGACAATTAATGATTATATAATACATTATCTTGTTAAATATTTCCAGAAAGTCAGGGTTAGGGGTAGGGTAAGGTAAGGTTAAGGGTAATTCTTACTTTTGCTGTATTTTAACTGTGTTGTGCGAATAACGTCTGTTTAGATTAAAGCCTAGCGGTGACCACTTGAATCACATCTGGAATACAGCGCTTTACATGTGCCTTAAATAAATATAAAATTTACGTTCGAGGCTCTCTCCTTACAATACTTATGGGTGGGTGGAAAGTCTGGTCTGATCCCTAACAGAGGCCAAGGGAGTGTTGAAAGTAAAACATGCAATCTTTTGTGAAATTAAAAGTATGATAAAGCAAAATGCTGATAACTAACATATAGTCTTTTGATAAAGGTCATAGATCCATAGAGACGTACTGCACCAAAACAGACCTTTCAGTCTAACTCATCCATGCTGCATTATTCTAGTTCCATTTGCCCCCAGTATTTGGCTCAGATCCTTCCAAAACCTTATTATTCTTGCACTCTTTCAAATGACTGATATAATTGTACCAGCCTCCACTGCTTCTGCTGGCAGCTCATTCCATACACGCATCACCTTCTGCATGAAAAGTTGCCCCTTAGGTCCCTTTTCAATCTTTCCCTTCTCACCTTAAACCTATGCCCTCTAGTTTTGGAATCCCCTACCCTGGGAAAAAGACTTTGCCAATCATCTTAACCATGCCCCTTATGATTCTATAAACCTCTACAAGTTTACCCCTGAGACCCCGACACTTCAGTGAAAATAGACCTATCCTTTCCCTATAACTCAAACCCTGTAACCCTCCCCTAAGAGTTGTAATTGACCCCGGATCGTTTCAGATACTGATGTATGTAAAGTTTATCCAGCCACTTATTGTTTTGTTGCAATTTACCTCTCGTGTCCGTCTTGTCTCTGAGTCATAAAGTTCTCAGTGTAAGTCTCAGTGCAGGTCTTGAATATAAAATTCAATGCTAACACTTCAGTGTGATATTGAGGGAGTCCTGCTCTGTTGGAGGCGCCATCTTTTGGATGTGACATTAAACTGAAGTGCCATCTGCCTTCTCAGGTAGGTGCAATATATTGGGAACAAAACAGAAGTTGCTGGAAAAGCTCAGCAGATGTGGCAGCATCTGCAAAGACATACAACATAGAACAGTACAGGCTGTTCAGCCCACAATGCTGTGCCAACCTATTATCCTACTCTAAGATCAATCTAACTGCCTACTCTACATTTTACTATCATCCACGTGCCTATCCAAGAGTCACTTAAATGTCCCCAGAACTGGTTCTGAGGTAGGATCACCGGACCTGAAACGTGAACTCTGATATTTCCTCACAGATGCTGCCAGACCTGCTGAGCTTTTCCAGCAACTTCTACTTTTGTTCCTGATTTACAGCATCTGCAGTTCTTTCAATTTTTATTGAGGTGTAAAATGTCGCCTGGCATTATTTTGAAGAAGAGCTAATCTTAGTGGCCTGGCCAGATATTTACATCTCAGATTATTGCATCAACGTTTGTGGGAGCTTGCTGTGGGCAAATTGGCTACCAAGTTTCCTACATTACAGTAGTTACCAGACTTCGGTAGTTAATTGGATGTAAAGTGCCTAGAGATGTTGGGTGATTGAAATGAAAATCTTTTGTGCGTTCTTACCTTCTTTTAAAAATTGAACGGTGAATCAAAGAGATATCAGGATACTACAGGAAGGAGTAAAGAGAATGATATATTTGATATCATCGGTCGGCATGGATTTTAGCAGAGATTTCACAAGGGCTCCTAGAGCAAACTGATCCGAAAAATAGAATAGGATGCAAGAGAAAGTGGAAATTTGGACCCAAAATAGGATCCAATAGGATAGGTGGCAGGAACCAAAGGGTAGAGGTCAAATGGCTGTTTTTGTGACTGGAAGGATGTTTCAGGTGAGGTTCCACGGGGGTCAATATCGAATCCCTTAGTTTTTGTAGTAAGCATGTCAAAGATTTGGATGTAACAAGATATTTACAGATGGTATCAAACTTGGGTACATGGTTGACAGTAAGGAAGAAAATTGTGGACTATGAGAATGCATCAAAGGACTGTTCAGCTGGGCTTAAATGTGTCAAATGGAATGCAACCTGGAGAAATGTGAGATAGTGTAATTTGGGAGACCAAACAAGGCAGGAGAATACAGATTATCTGCACTGGAAAGTGTTGAAGGCAAGGAGAACTTAGAGTACATGGACAAGGATCCCTGAAGGTGGCAGGGTAGCCAGATTAGATGATTGAGAAAGTGTACGAGATCCTTTCCTTTATTAATCAAAACAAAATATTGGCATAGGGAAGCTGTCCCAGAACTGAGTAAAACACTGATTAGGCTATTCTGAGAATATTGCGTGGAGCTTTGGTCTCTGTGTTTCAGAAAGGATCTGATTGCATAAGAGGGGATGTGGCCAGACTGGAGAATTTTAACTATGATGAAGGATTGAGTAAGCTGACGTTTGTTTGTTTTGGCACCGAGGAGACTGTGAAGAGATTTAATTGCAGTCTGCAAATTTATAAGGAATTTATAAGGCCCAAGACGAAGTGTTTAGGAAGGATATATTTCTCACAGAGGAAAGGGTATACATTTAAAATAACTGGTGGAACAATTGGAAGGGGTGAGGGAAGTGTTTTCAACCAGTGGTAAAGGAGTGAATGCATTGCCTGCGGGGGTGGTTTGAGCAGAAACGTTGCTTTTAAAAACTATTTGGATTTACACTTGATGTGCTGCCCACGAATCGATTGCTGGGGCAGGGTTTGGGTTGGAAAGCCTTTCTTCAAGCTGGAACAAACATGATGGGCCAAATTGTCAGTGTTAGAAATGCAGGCCCAGAGTAGATGGCGAGCAGATGATACATATTGGACTCTGTATTTACAAACCGTGTAAACCATTCAAGTGTGTGTAAGAACACTTCTGGATATATTGAGAAGTGCATCTAAGGGCTCTTGCAGTTGTGGCACAGTGGTAGTACACCTACCTCTGGATCAGGAGGCCTGAGTTCAAATCCCACCTGTTTCAGAGGATAGCAACTCTGAGCAGATGACATAGAAAAGAGACCAAAATCATATAATAGGTGAAAATTGCCAAAAGCGATTTAGTGGTGAGGGGACAAAACTGACTGGTCGTGTGTGACAGCACTTCTGGATGTAAAAGAAGAATCATATTCTTCACAGTGTCCCCCAATACTCTCAAAGCTTTTAGGGTTAGGTGGGCTCCACAGGGCTGGAATGTTTAATCCTCCCCCCCCACACCCTCCCACCACAACTCCATGTTAATTCAATGCTCTCTCACACGTTTTCTGTTATTACACTTCATCATTCAGGCTTTACATTTAAACTGACATTTCTTCAGAAATGCGAATGATTTAGTGGTGGAGAATAAAGGAGAAAAGCAACAAGAGTGATTTGGTGGTGGGGAAGGAAGGGTTCAATGTTGCTTAAAAGCATCTCCGGACAGAAAGCAAAAAGTGAAAAGAAGAAATGGAAAGCAAAAGTATGAAGAACTGCGCTCTGAAATGTCTTGTGTCGCTGCAGTAGTGTACTTATCTCTGGACAAGGAGGCTCAGGTTCAAGTACCACCAGCTCCAGAGGAGTGTAATAACATCGCTGAACACGTCGATTGGAAACAAAAAACTGTGTTCTTGATGTGCAGGTGAACTGTGTTATCTCCGACTCCTGTTAAATTCAGTTCCCTTGTCTTTCCCAACTCTCCCACTCGTGAGTTATTGCTGCGCTAGTCCTGGTTAGTTAATGCTTGCTAATTAATCTTTAATTAGGAACGTGGGTGATTCACTCTTGTTGAAGGAAGAGCCGGACAGAGGTGTGTAATAGCATTTCTGAATAATGAAACAGAAAAAAGCAACCTTTAGAGAGAGATGGGCACTAGGTCCATTATTTCCTCCTCTGATTCTATTTTGATTTAACCTCTCCATCTTACCGTTTCTGTACCTGGCTGTGAATTGCTAATTGTTTGCTTGTTTTAAGTGTACTCTTATGGTACAGTGATTGTGTTTTTCTTTCATTCACGGCACAAAGGCATCGCTGGCTTGATCGGCATTTATTGCCCAGAGGGCAGTTAAAAGTCAAAAACATTGCTGTGGGTCTGGAGTCACATGGAGGCCAGACCAGGTAAGGATGCCAGTTTCCTTCCCTAAAAGGCATTATTAAACCAGAGGTGACTTGCCCCAACAATGGATTCATGATCATCATTAACCTCTTAAATTCAGATATTTATTGAACGTAAATTCCACCGTCTGCCGCAGTAGAATTTGAACCCCAGGCCACAGGACATGACCTGGGTCTCTGAATGAATAGTCCTGTGATAATACCACTAGGCCATTACCTTCCCTTGCAACGTTGCTACCTCTGCGCCAGAAAACTTGAATCCAAGCTCTGGCAGTGTGGCATAATACATCTGAACTGGTTGATTTTTAAAAGTAAAACCTTGTTTTTTTTTCTCCCCAGCAACAAGGGAGTTGTTGTCCTCTGGACAGGTAAAGGCTTCCAAAGGGAAAGGTGGAAACTTGCGTTGGTGTTAAACTATGCCAAACCCTCGTAACTCTCTGAAAGTCTCTTGCTGCCTGGCCCGACGTATGGATATCGTTCTGTTGAGCACAAATGGCCATAGATTTCCATGATCCAAACTCTGTAGGAACTGAGCCTTCTTAGAAGCAAAAATGCAAAGGCACATGGACAATTTTAATCCAGCTCTGGCCTGTGGCCATTGTTTGCATTGCTGTGTTTAGGTCTGACCTGATTTCAATTAAACTCCATCGGAGTCAACAAAGTCAAAACCCTGGTGGCTTATCACCCAGCTAGGCTAACATATGCTCTGTCTCGAAAGGGGTGAAATCTGAACACTGTGCAGAAACTTATAAAAAGACAGAGGATTCTAGAATAAAATGATACCACTTGCATATCGCAACTAGTAGGTTTTGTAACTTTAGCTACATTACAGTCACCTATTTTAGGATTGGTTTGTCTCCTTGCTACAGAGTGCAGCTGCTGGCGTTTCCTTAAGTTGCACTCCTGGGGCAGTTAGATTTACCAAAATTTAATTGCTGATTCAAAACACATGATGGAGCGGCAAGCAAACAACATACTTAAACGTTCCCAGAGGAAGACCCACTTAAGTATAATGAAGGTATCTGACAATTAAGTTTCTGTTTACGAACATCTCTTACACTCTATGGTTTTGTGTTACAATATTTTAAAGCCAAAAGGAATGAACAGCATTTTAATTGATTTTATTTATATAATTGAAGCAAAAAAAAAGGCTTAGCTTCACATTTACTTGGCTCCTCAATATCTTCCTCTCATTATTTGAAATTGCCTTTGATATAAACTCATCTTATTTATTCAGTTGCTATTTTAATTGCAGAGTTAATTTGAAGGGGAGAAAAATGTACCTGCAGTATGAAGTGAATGCATAAGTGTCTAAACTGAATTGCAAAGCAGTTGATGTAAAGATAATAAGCCCATAAGCCCTGAAGTTGAACCTATTTTTAGCTCTCTGTCTAATGCATTAAGGCAAATATTGTTTTTTTCTTATTTTATGAAGTTGTTAGCCCATTTAAAATGACTGGGATATTGACTGGTTCTGTCGGCGGAACACAGCAATTTATTCAAATACTTTAAGACGCATCGTCAAAATAACAGAGGGAGGGAAAACAAACTGATAGTTTGGATAACTTTCTATTTACAGGAAGTTAATTTTCCAAATAGTCAGTATCTTTAAAATCTTTTTGTGAGACTTATTTTGTAAGCTAAACTGGATATTCTAGACTTTCTCTCCAGATTGTGCAAATATAAACTTTAACGGTAAACTTACCACTGAGAAGTGCTCCTTATTTCTTGTATCCACGGATCTCGCTACTACCTAATGATATGTCTGTTGTTCTTTGGGTTTATATATCATTTTGACTGGCTATTTAAAGCAAACTGCATGTCAGTTATGGACTTGCTTTATTCTTCTGAGAATTATCAAGTGTTTCTAATCTGTCAGGTCTGCATTTCATGCACTGTCAAGTTCAAAACATATGAAAGACAACATTTCATTAACATTGCATTTATTTTGAACTTTCACCGACACAAATTTTAATGATATGGCAGGCAAACATACCACGTGCTAAAATTTGCACTTTCGCAGCCAATTATCCCAGCGGATATGTGTTGCTTGTGATGCACAGCCCCTCATTGCAAAGCACGTTGATTTAGTGACAGGTATCCAAATCTATGTCCATGATGCAGCTCTTCCACTTAATACCAGAGAGCATGACTGGGATCATCACTTTGATCCAGGATTTAAAACATTTCAGGAGGTCAAATTGAAGAAGGGGGACAGCGTCTTTGTGCCTGCCTGGACTTGTACCGCAGCCAGGCCAAACCTCTGGTAGTAAAATGTGAGGCTGGATGAACACAGCAGGCCAAGCAGCATCTCAGGAGCACAAAAGCTGACGTTTCGGGCCTAGACCCTTCATCAGAGAGGGGGATGGGGGGAGGGAACTGGAATAAATAGGGAGAGAGGGGGAGGCGGACCGAAGATGGAGAGTAAAGAAGATAGGTGGAGAGAGTATAGGTGGGGAGGTAGGGAGGGGATAGGTCAGTCCAGGGAAGACGGACAGGTCAAGGAGGTGGGATGAGGTTAGTAGGTAGATGGGGGTGCGGCTTGGGGTGGGAGGAAGGGATGGTTGAGAGGAAGAACCGGTTAGGGAGGCAGAGACAGGTTGGACTGGTTTTGGGATGCAGTGGGTGGGGGGGAAGAGCTGGGCTGGTTGTGTGGTGCAGTAGGGGAAGGGGAGATTTTGAAACTGGTGAAGTCCACATTGATACCATATGGCTGCAGGGTTCCCAAGCGGAATATGAGTTGCTGTTCCTGCAACCTTCGGGTGGCATCATTGTGGCAGTGCAGGAGGCCCATGATGGACATGTCATCTAGAGAATGGGAGGGGCAGTGGAAATGGTTTGCGACTGGGAGGTGCAGTTGTTTGTTGCGAACTGAGCGGAGGTGTTCTGCAAAGCGGTCCCCAAGCCTCCGCTTGGTTTCCCCAATGTAGAGGAAGCCGCACCGGGTACAGTGGATGCAGTATACCACATTGGCAGATGTGCAGGTGAACCTCTGCTTAATGTGGAAAGTCATCTTGGGGCCTGGGATAGGGGTGAGGGAGGAGGTGTGGGGGCAAGTGTAGCATTTCCTGCGGTTGCAGGGGAAGGTGCCGGGTGTGGTGGGGTTGGAGGGCAGTGTGGAGCGAACAAGGGAGTCACGGAGAGAGTGGTCTCTCTGGAAAGCAGTCAGGGGTGGGGATGGAAAATTGGGGAAACCAAGCGGAGGCTTGGGGACCACTTTGCAGAACACCTCCGCTCAATTCGCAACAAACAACTGCACCTCCCAGTCGCAAACCATTTCCACTCCCCCTCCCATTCTCTAGATGACATGTCCATCATGGGCCTCCTGCACTGCCACAATGATGCCACCCGAAGGTTGCAGGAACAGCAACTCATATTCCGCCTGGGAACCCTGCAGCCATATGGTATCAATGTGGACTTCACCAGTTTCAAAATCTCCCCTTCCCCTACTGCATCCCTCAACCAGCCCAGTTCGTCCCCTCCCCCCACTGCACCACACAACCAGCCCAGCTCTTCCCCCCCACCCACTGCATCCCAAAACCAGTCCAACCTGTCTCTGCCTCCCTAACCGGTTCTTCCTCTCACCCATCCCTTCCTCCCACCCCAAGCCGCACCCCCATCTACCTACTAACCTCATCCCACCTCCTTGACCTGTCCGTCTTCCCTGGACTGACCTATCCCCTCCCTACCTCCCCAGCTATACTCTCTCCACCTATCTTCTTTACTCTCCATCTTCGGTCCGCCTCCCCCTCTCTCCCTATTTATTCCAGTTCCCTCTCCCCATCCCCCTCTCTGATGAAGGGTCTAGGCCCGAAACGTCAGCTTTTGTGCTCCTGAGATGCTGCTTGGCCTGCTGTGTTCATCCAGCCTCACATTTTATTATCTGGGAATTCTCCAGCATCTGCAGTTCCCATTATCTCAAACCTCTGGTAGAATGAGTTAGCACCTTAGTCAATTCTTACATCATTTGGCTTTAATGTGCTTGGCTGTCAAACTGCGACTTGCCATCGATGACAGCCTGTTATGTTTCACACCAACACTCAACTTTCTCACTGAACAAAAGGTAGGTGTACAGCAAGTGAAATATAGTACCACTGCCACTGAGTGCTCATCTTCATACCACAAAATTCAACAAGGTAGGAACATTTTGTTTTATATTCTTTCAGAGAGCGAGGAAAGAGACCCTTTGGTTCAACCAGTCCATGCCGACCATATTCTCAAGCTAAACGAATCCCCCTACCTGCTTGCGCTTGGCCCATATCCCTCCAAGCTTTTCTTATTCATCTACTCATCTAAATGCCTTTTAAATGTTGTGCCTGTACCCACACCCACCACCTCCTCTAGAGGTTCACTCCACACATGGACCACACTCTTTAAATGAGGAGAGCAATAGGAAACACAGTACACCAGCTGATCTCATCAATGCTCGGTACGACTGAAGAATGATCTCCCCACTCTTGTGTACAAATCCATTCACAATAGATGGTAACATTCTTTTAACTTCCCTAACTGCTTGCTGTAACGGAATATTAATTTTTGTGATTCATGTGTTAGGACATCCGAATCCTTCTGCATCACGAGCTTTGCAATCTCTTATCATTTAGATAATATTCTTCTTTATTACTTTTTCTGCCAAATGGACAGCTTCACATGTTCCTGCATGATACTCCATTTACCAGATCTTTGCCCGTTCACTGCGGATCTATATCTTTCTGTAATCTCCTTATGTTTCCTTCATATGTCTTCAGCAAATATACTTGATGTATTCATCCAAGTCAATGTTATAGATACTTGTTATCAACCTCTGTTTTGATACTCCTCTGGAGCACATGGGACTTCAACCTGGGCCTTCTAGCTGAGAGGTAGGGACATTACCAATGTTCCACAAGATTCCCCAAGTAATTTATATATATTGAGAAAAGTTAAGGTTTCGGCACTGATCCCCGTGGAACACCATCTTGTTAAACAAAAAAATCACCCATTTAAAGGTGCTGTCTATTTCCTGTTAGTTAGCTGGTAGCACAATTGGTGGAAGGTGATGACCTAGTGGTATTATTGCTGGACTGTTAATCCAGAGACCTGAATAACTTTCTGTCGGACCCAGGTTCAAATCCCACCATGGCAAATGGTGGAATTTGAATTCAATAAAATATCTGGAATAAAGAATCTGGAATAAAGCCCATCTGGTTCACTAATATCCTTTCGGGAAGTAAACTGCCATTCTTACCAGGTCTGGCCTACATGCGACTCCATACCCACAGCAATGTGATTGACTCTTAACTTCCCTATGGGCAATAAATGCTGTCAATCTAGCAACACCCTCATCTGTTAATGAATTTAAAAAAATTCTACTGCACCCCCTAGAATACATTTATTCCACAGAGTGAAAATTCTACCCAGATACCTTTAATGCAATGATTGCTACTCGATTGCCAACAGGTTCCCGAGAGTTAGAAGCTTTTCAGTGCTGTTCATACTTTCTGTGATCTAAAGGACATCTAGTGGCATGAAGGTTGCATGCCAGAACTGAGAGAAATTCTCAGGTTATACTTTCACTCTAGGTTCCTTATACACTCATATCCACACATTTCACTAAATCAGAAACCACACTACACCAGGTTCTAATCAGTTAGAAGGTGTTAATTGATTAATATGTATATGTAAATGCCTGAATTTCTTTCAAGTCACTGCCCTGAGATCACTAAAGGTTTTATCATGTAAACAAATGGTGACATTTTAGGCCAGACAATGCATGTTGGGTATGAGGCCTTGTTTAGAATTAAAACCTTCCAACTGATTAAAGATTTAACAGAAACTTAGGTTTGCTTAATACATCCTCATCAGTGGTGTGACCCTTTGATCTTTTGCTGATAAATTCTGTGTCTGGAACAATCTCTCACACTAACACCTGAAGAAGGAGTGAGGCTCCAAAAGCTTATGTTTTCAAATAAACCTGTTGGAATATAACCTGGTGTCGTATGATTTCTGACCATCCCTACCCAAGTCTAACAATGGCACCTCCACTTCATAGGCTTTATTAGGCAGTGATGACAGAGAGACAGTGGTATTGTGATGATTTGACTAACGTGATAATTCCTCATTGTGCTAATGCTCTGGGGACATGGCTTCAAGTCCTATCCTGGCATTGGTGGCATTTAAATCCAGCTCTTTAACAAATTTGGCATTGAAAGCTAATCGCAGTAGTTCTTCACTGATGTCCTTTAAGAAACCTGCTATCCCATAACAATGAGTTTGACTTGCAACTGGCCTCTGAACTTGCTTAGCCAATGACTCGGCTGTACAAAATGGATACAGAAAGTTCACATAGGAATTGCCAGCTGGATCACAGTGATTCAAGGAGATAGCTGACCCTTACCTTTTTCAGACTATGACAGGTGATCAACAAAAGCAAGCATCATCGGTGATGCTGTAGCGCAGGAAAGAATGAAAGAAGACCATTTTGTTTCGATGGGCAGATGTGAACGGATCGACAAATCACTACCAGCTCCTGAAATTTCCAGGAATCGACTCAAAGGTTTCATCAGATTGAAAAGTGCCCAGGAAGGGAAGGAAGCAGCAGACAGGAAACTGTCAGTCAGCTAGCTTGAAACTGTTATGAGGAAGGTGGTACAACTGATCATTAAAGAGATTATAGCTGCACCTGCAAGATGGCCAGGAAGAGACAGCATGGCTTTGTCAAAAGGGAACTCATATGTAACAACTTATTGGAGCTCTTTAAAGGACTAACACACACTGTGGAGAAAGGAGAGCCTGAGGACGTACCACACTTGGGTTTCAGGCAAGCATTCGATAAGGAGCGACATCAAAGGTTGTTGCAGAAAAGGATCACTCATGGTGTAGGATCATGGATATAAGATTAGCTGTTTGGCAGGAAACAGAGAGTATACATCAATGAGCCTTTGTCTTAATGGTAGCATGTTAGCAGTAGAGTTCTGCAGGGATCTGTGCATTTTCGCAATGACATAGATGAGGACAGTGAGGCTATGGTAGCTAAATTAACAGATGACATCCAGGTAGGTAGGAAGGTACATTGTGAAGAAGACATAGGAGGTTGCATATAGAAATGGATTGGCTGAATAAATGGGTAAAAATCGGCAAATGGAGTATAAAGTGGGAAAGTGTAAAGTTGCTCACTTTGGCAGAAAAAACGAGAAAAGAACATTAGTTTAAATGGAGAACAGAAGAATTCTGACGTGCAGAAGGATTTTTGTATTCTGATGCATGAGTTGCAATATGTTAGTGCGCAGGTACGGCATGTAATTGAGAAAGCTCAAAAACACAAGGTGCTGGAAAAGCTCAGCAGGTCTAGCAGCATCTGTGCAGAGAAAATCAGAGTTAATGTTTCAGGTCAGGCGACCCTAGCTTGAGTTCTGAGGATGACTCAGCGGGCCTGAAACATTAACTCTGATCTCTCTTCACAGATGCTGCCAGGCCTGCTGGGCTTTTCCAGCAACTTCTGTTTCTGTTTCTGATTTACAGCATCCGCAGTTTTTTCAGTTTTAATTGAGAAGATTAGTGGAATGCTTTATTTCACGACAAGAGGAATTGAATGTAAAAATAAGGATAAAACAAAACAAAAATAAACTACAAGATAATAAAATGTGAGGCTGGATGAACACAGCAGGCCAAGCAGCATCTCAGGAGCACAAAAGCTGACGTTTCGGGCCTAGACCCTTCATCAGAGAGGGGGATGGGGAGAGGGAACTGGAATAAATAGGGAGAGAGGGGGAGGCGGACCGAAGATGGAGAGTAAAGAAGATAGGTGGAGAGAGTGTAGGTGGGGAGGTAGGGAGGGGATAGGTCAGTCCAGGGAAGACGGACAGGTCAAGGAGGTGGGATGAGGTTAGTAGGTAGCTGGGGGTGCGGCTTGGGGTGGGAGGAAGGGATGGGTGAGAGGAAGAACCGGTTAGGGAGGCAGAGACAGGTTGGACTGGTTTTGGGATGCAGTGGGTGGGGGGGAAGAGCTGGGCTGGTTGTGTGGTGCAGTGGGGGGAGGGGACGAACTGGGCTGGTTTAGGGATGCAGTAGGGGAAGGGGAGATTTTGAAACTGGTGAAGTCCACATTGATACCATATGGCTGCAGGGTTCCCAGGCGGAATATGAGTTGCTGTTCCTGCAACCTTCGGGTGGCATCATTGTGGCAGTGCAGGAGGCCCATGATGGACATGTCATCAAGAGAATGGGAGGGGGAGTGGAAATGGTTTGCGACTGGGAGGTGCAGTTGTTTGTTGCGAACTGAGCGGAGGTGTTCTGCAAAGCGGTCCCCAAGCCTCCTTAGTTTAAATGGAGAACAGAAGAATTCTGACGTGCAGAAGGATTTTTGTATTCTGATGCATGAGTTGCAATATGTTAGTGCGCAGGTACGGCATGTAATTGAGAAAGCTCAAAAACACAAGGTGCTGGAAAAGCTCAGCAGGTCTAGCAGCGTCTGTGCAGAGAAAATCAGAGTTAATGTTTCAGGTCAGGCGACCCTAGCTTGAGTTCTGAGGATGACTCAGCGGGCCTGAAACATTAACTCTGATCTCTCTTCACA
Source organism: Stegostoma tigrinum (assembly GCF_030684315.1). Taxonomy (NCBI): domain Eukaryota; kingdom Metazoa; phylum Chordata; class Chondrichthyes; order Orectolobiformes; family Stegostomatidae; genus Stegostoma; species Stegostoma tigrinum. Next base: position 13,172,552 of record NC_081375.1, read on the forward strand.
GATGCTGCCAGGCCTGCTGGGCTTTTCCAGCAACTTCTGTTTCTGTTTCTGATTTACAGCATCCGCAGTTTTTTCAGTTTTAATTGAGAAGGTTAGTGGAATGCTTTATTTCACGACAAGAGGAATTGAATGTAAAAATAAGGATAAAACAAAACAAAAATAAACTACAAGATAATAAAATGTGAGGCTGGATGAACACAGCAGGCCTAAGGGAACCTGCAGCCATATGGTATCAATGTGGACTTCACCAGTTTCAAAATCTCCCCTTCCCCTACTGCATCCCTAAACCAGCCCAGTTCATCCCCTCCCCCCACTGCACCACACAACCAGCCCAGCTCTTCCCCCCCACCCACTGCATCCCAAAACCAGTCCAACCTGTCTCTGCCTCCCTAACCGGTTCTTCCTCTCACCCATCCCTTCCTCCCACCCCAAGCCGCACCCCCAGCTACCTACTAACCTCATCCCACCTCCTTGACCTGTCCGTCTTCCCTGGACTGACCTATCCCCTCCCTACCTCCCCACCTACACTCTCTCCACCTATCTTCTTTACTCTCCATCTTCGGTCCGCCTCCCCCTCTCTCCCTATTTATTCCAGTTCCCTCTCCCCATCCCCCTCTCTGATGAAGGGTCTAGGCCCGAAACGTCAGCTTTTGTGCTCCTGAGATGCTGCTTGGCCTGCTGTGTTCATCCAGCCTCACATTTTATTATCTTGGAATCTCCAGCATCTGCAGTTCCCATTATCTCTAAAAATAAACTACAGATGCATGGAAACCTGAAACAGAAAATTGCTGTTGAAACTCAGCAGGCCTGGCAGCATCTGCAGAGAGAAAGCAGAGTTGATGTGTCAAGTCCAATGATTCTTTCATCAGACTAATGTCCTTCAGAGAAGGAAACTGCTATCCCTACCTGGTCTGGCCTACATGTGACTCTAGATCCACAGCAATGTGGTTGACTCTGAACTGCCCCCGGGCAATTAGGAATGGGCAACAAATGCTGCCTGGACAGAGATGCCCTCATCCTATTAATGAATGAAAAAAAAGAAGCAGGAAAGTGAGGATGGTATGCTTCAGTTATACAGGGCACTGGTGAGACCACTTCAGGGGTGCGGTGTCCAACTTTGGCTTCATTTACGGAAGGGCATAAATGTATTGAAGACAGTTCAATGGACGTTTACTCCATTAATTACTGGAGTGTGCAGGTTATCTTATGAAAATAGGTTGGATATGTTGGATGTGTTTCTACAGGAATTTAACAAGTGAGGGATGACTTGATTGAAGTGTATAAAGTCCTGAATGGTCTTGCTAAGGTGGTCATGGATATTTGCTCTTGTGTGTCAGCCCAAAAGTAGGGAGCACGGTTTTAAAATTCTGTCCCGTCAGGAGACAGTTGGTAAGATAATTTGTATTTTGCTCAGAGGGTGATTTGTGAATTCCCTGCCTCAGGAGCTTTTGGAAATGGGGCCACTGAAATTTTTAAGGCAGAAGTGGATAGATTCTTGTTAGGTAAGGGAATAAAGGATTAGCAGGGTTTGATGAGGATATGGAGTTACAGAGACAAAGAGTCACAAACGTACATGGCACAGAAACAGACTCTTTGGTTCAACTTGCCCATGACGACCAGATATCCTAAATCAATCTAGTCCCATTTGACACATATCCCTGTAAACCCTTCCTATTCATATTATCCATCCAGATGCCTTTTACATGTTGTAATTGTACCAGCCTCCACCACTTCCTCTGGCAGTTCATTCCATACACGCTCCACCCTCTGCATGAAAATGTTACCCCTTGGGTCCCTTTTAAACTTTTCCCCTCTCACCTTAAACCTTTGGCCTCTGGTTTTGGACTCCCCCACCCTGGGTAAAAGACCTTTACTTTTTACCCTATCCATGCTCCTCATGATTTTATAAACCTCTATAAGGTCACCCATCAGCCATTGATGCTCCAGCCTATTCAGTCTCTCCCTGTAGCTCAAACCTTCCAACCCTGGCAACATCCTTGTAAATCTTTTCTGAACCCTTTCAAGTTTCACAACATCCTTCCTATAACAGGGAGACCAGAAATGTTCACAGTATTCCAAAAGTGGCCAAACCAATATCCTGCACAGACGCAACATGACTTCCCAATTCCTATTCTCAATGCGCTATAATAATAAAGACAAGCATGCCAAACGTCTTCTTCACTGTCCTATTTACCTGGAGTTCAAAACACAAAGAAATCAATTGTGATATTGTTGGAAAGCAGAGAAGGCTCAAGGGGCCAAATGGTCTACCTCTTCTCCTGTTTTACATGTATGTAACAACTGATGGAAATAATTGAATTAATCCACACCTAATTAATAGGCTAAGTGGATGGGCAAACTGTGCAAAATAGATTTCAAAGGGAGGTTGTTCTCTTTGAAATTGAAAATGATGGAACTTCCTAAATAGTGAAGAACCAATAACAATGGAGTTTCAAAGAGAATCAGATTATGTATGTAGATCATCAAAATGTCATAGATATATATAGAAAATAATCCAAAAGACAAATGAAATGCTGCCTTTTATATCTCAAGCACTGAACACAAGAGTCTAGATGTTATGGGTAGAATTTACAACTCCCTGGAGTGGTGTGGACAATGATGAGAATCATAGAATCCTTACAATGTGGAAGCAGGTCATTTGTCCCATTGAATTCATGCCAACCCTCTGCAGGGAACTCACCCAGGCCAACAGCACCCTTGTATTTCCCATAGCTAAACCACCTAGCACAATTTAGGCACAGCCAATCCATCTTTGGACTGGGGGAGGAAGACAAAGCACCCAGAGGAATTCCATGCAGAAACAGGGAGATTGAGCAAACTCCACATAACCCAAGGATGGCATTGAAGCTTAGGTCCCTGGTGCTGTGAGGCAGCAGTGCTAACCACTATGCCACCATACTGCCACACTACAGCAAGTGGGGAGACATTGAGGAAAGAATGAGACAAATCTAAATTGTGAACATTTGCTCGGTTTTCCCGTAAGCTTTAAATAGCGACTTCAGAATCTTATTACTCAGCCATAAATACTTTATTTCCATACACTTGCATCTCATTAATCCTCTAACTTGTTTCCTTATTTTAAACACTTCTAATTTCTCACTTTTCCTGAGAAACTGGACACTGCAAATTCCTGACATCAGAGTGGGTCCCTATCACCTACAGCTCACCAAGGTCTTGTTGCAGCCATCATCTCGCTCTGACTTCACCACGATACCCCTGTGTACCTCATGGGCACTGTTGCCTTTGACATTTTGTCCCTGTAAGGTGGCAGCAGAAACAGCAATCCACCAGCCTCACCTCATCATCATGCCTGCTCTCAGGCCTATTCTCACATCACTTCAGCCCTTCGGGACTTTACTTTGGAGTTCATGCACACCTGGGTTTTCCCTGCTTCTGCTACTTTGTTATATGTGCAAGGACACTCATGTATCTCATGTGTTTCAATAGGACGCATCTTACAACTCCTAGAGCATAAGAACTACGAGCAGGAGTAGGCAATTCAGTTCCTCAAACCTACTCCACAATTATGCCTGATCTCATCTCGGCCTCAACTCTACATCTTGCCCATTCCCTATAACCCTTTAACCTATTATTAATTAAAAATCTGTCAACGTCCTTAAATTCATTCAGTGTCCCAGTGCCCACCACACTCTGGGGTAGTGAATTCTGTAGATCTCTGTCAACGAGATAGTTCCTCCTCATTCCTGTCTTAAATCTGTTACTCCTCATCCTAAACCTATGACCTCTCATTCTAGATTGCCTCACAAGGGGAAGCATCCACTCTACATCAATGTTGTTTATTCCTTTTAGCATCTTAGATCTTTAGTCTCCTTATTTTTCTAAATTCCAACGAATATAGGACTAAACTGTTCAATCTCTCCTCATAAGGCAAGTATCTCATCCTGGAATTAAATCAGTGGGTTTTCTCTGAATTGCTTATGATTCAATGGAATTGCAGCAAATTTTGTTTCAACCAGCACCTTCCAAGATGGCACTCTGAATAAACTGGCAAAAATTATACACCATAAATTTTACTATATTAATCTATCCAATCATTATAGATTTTGTAACTTACTTACTTCAAAGTAAATATACTTATTGTTCAATGGAATGGCCACATGAAATATCAACAATTGATTCAATTTTGAGTCAATTTCTCCTCAAATACTGCAATGTCGGAGCAGTCAGCTGAGAAAGCTTGCTGCCAGTAAATTCTATTTTGGGCAAAGTTGCATTATTATTTAAGTGATTTAGATTAGATTCCCTACAGTGTAGGGACAGGCTCTTCGGCCCAACAAGTCCACACCATCCCTTGAAGCATCCCACCCAGACTCATCCTCCTATAACCCACACACCCCTGAACACTACGGGCAATTTAGCATGGTCGATCCACCTAACCTGCACATCCTTGGACTGTGGGAGGAAACCGAAGCACCCGGAGGAAACCCACACAGACATGGGGAGAATGTACAAACTCCACACAGACAGTCGCCCGAGGCCGGAATCGAACTCAGGTCCCTGGCGCTGTGAGGCTGCAGTGCTAACCACAGAGCCACCGTGCCGTCCTGTTTATTTACGTTGTAAATAAAGTATAACAGAGATACCCCTTAAGTTACATTGGTGTGTGTTTTTACATTATGTGGACCTCTTAATCAACTGCAATATTTGATCAACCGTCACACTCCTTGTCCCATGAGTGCGAGTTAAAACAGGGTTTGCTGTATATCCTTAAGCACTCACTCACTTTGTACAGACTTGAAGGCTCTCAGACTCTGTGTGTCACATTGCTGTGTAGCGAAAGCCTGGGGGGATTGCCAAGATAGGAAGCACTGATGAATGAATGGAGTCAACAGGTCATTGTAACACATGGTCTTAAGTCAATATCACACCATCACGTCAATGTCAATGCACATGTATTTTCAAAATGTGAATTTCCCAGCTTGCAGCTTCTGAAGTGGTGCGCACTTGAGCTGTAAATGTGTGCAAGCAGTGTGAATGTTGCAAGATCCCAGTGGTGGTGAGCATTGCTGCTTCTCCTGTTTTGTGATTGCACAGGAGGAGCCCATTGTGGGATGTTAAAGCCTCGAAGTGGATGCAAAGGATATTACCAAGGATGTTACCAGGAGAAATGAGCTTTGGCTCGGTGGAGAGAGTGGAGAACCCTTCTTCCTACAGCAGAGAAGGTTGAAGAAGATTTAATAATTCAAAGTGACAAATATGAAACACTTTATCCATGATGGGTGGACTAAAGAACACAGATTGAAAGATAATTGGTGAAAGAAGTGGAAGGAATGCAAAGAAAAGTCTTATCATGTGGCATGCTTGTGATCTTGAATGGTGGGAGCAGATTCAGTGATAAATTCAAAGGGAATTGATCAGAAAGGGAAATGATTGGAAACCTGTCAGAAGAGAGGAATAAAATGGATATTTCTTTCAAAGAGGCGACAGTCACATTGGGCTGATTGGCCTTGTTTGTAAAGCACATTTCCATGAGAGCCTGATGGGGAATCATTATAACAAGCACGGCCCACAACAGGAAAGGAAGACTAGTGCTAACAGTATATGACAGGTCCACTTGTTAATTCAGGAATATTTTGCCTCTCTTTGTTGGTTGATGGATTTTTAAGTAAATCTGCTGATCAGGAGGCATGACTGGATATAATGGAGGATATGATGTCACGCCTTGATTCCAATCAGATGGCAGAGTGGCTCACTGTGACCTCACAGCGCCAGGAACCCAGGTTCAATGCCAACCTTAGGTGACTGTCTGTGTGGAGTTTACACATTCTCCCTGTGTCTGTGTGGCTGTTCTCTGGCTTCCTCCCATGACCCAAAGATGTGTAAGTTAGTTGGGTTGGCTATAGTGTCCAGCAGTATGCAGGTTAGATGGATTAGCCACTGGAAATGCAGCGTTACAGAGCAGGTTTGGAGGTTCTGGGTGCAATGCACTTCAGAGGCTCTGTGTGAACTCGATGGACTGAATGGCCTGCTTCCACACTGTAGGGATTCTATGACCAGGATGTCAATATCTGTTGGATTTCATCTGTTATTTCAGAGACGGTTTCACGTGCGACATCCTTCACCTGTGCTTGGAAGACTGCCTGATTTGGAGGTAGAGGCTACTAACCATGAGCCACTCTGCTTGATGTAATGTTAGTGATAAATGAAAGTACAAATCAATGGATTCATGTGGTCCCTATTTGGTCATACCCTGTACACGACAAGGTGGAGCGATATGGCTCCAGTAAACAGACAATGCTGCCTTTGATATTCACTTTGCACAGGCAGGTCTTCCTGATTAAAAAAAAACTTCTTTATTGCTAACCAATTTGCTATTAAACACGAGTTAAATTTACATGGTGTTCTCAATTTACAAAACAACCCATTTGGAGAACAGCCAGTAGAGAGAGCTATGGAGCAGCAGTTTTGTGCGGTAGAATCATAGAATCCCTACAGTGTGGAAGCAGGCAATTCAGCCCACAGAAAGTCTCTGAAGAGCATCCCACACAGATCCACAACCCTACCCTAACCCTGTAACACTGCATTGCCCATGACTAATCCACCTCGCCTACATATCCCTGGAACCTACAGGGCAATTTAGTATGGCCAATACATCTAACCTGCACATCCTTGGACTGTGGGAAGAAACCAGAGGAGCTGGAAGAAACCCATATCGATGCTAATTCAACATGCAGTCGGCCAAGGCTGGAATCGAACCCAGCCCCTGATTCTGTGAAGCAGCATTGCTAACCACTGTACCACTGTGTTGGTATGGAGTAGATTTGTTCTGGTGCATGAGGTACAAAAATGTATAATGCCAGAACAGCATGTAATGATGAAGGCTAATGGGGTGGAACCCTTTGGCTTTTGGATCAGTCCTGCTGCACTTTGCTACAGACTTGCGAATACAGTGCACTCAGATACAGCCAGAAGCCTACAAACAAGAACTACGCTCACCATATTTCTCTGCGAGGGAGAATTTAGGGCGGCATGGTGGCTCAGTGGTTAGCACTGCAGCCTCACAGCGCCAGGGACCCGGGTTCGATTCCAGCCTCGGGCGACTGTCTGTGCGGAGTTTGCACATTTCCCCGTGTCTGTGTGGGTTTCCTCCAGGTGCTCCGGTTTCCTCCCACAGTCCAAAGATGTGCAGGCTAGGTGGATTGGCCATGCTAAATTGCCCGTAGTGTTCAGGGGTGTGTGGGTTATAGGGGGGTGGGCTTGGGTGGGATGCTTCAAGGAGTGGTGTGGACTTGTTGGGCCGAACGGCCTGTTTCCACACTGTAGGGAATCTAAAAAATAAAGGAAGGTACGAAAAGAAGAATTCTACTACAAGAAAACATCTAGTTACTGGATCAAGGATTGGCTTTCAGACTACAAACAACAGCATGTTACCATCACTTAAATAAAATATCAAAAGAACTATGAGATACAATTCTCCAGCCTTATGGTTTGGGTCTTGAACTACAGAATTTGTTTCTTGCTATATATATATTTTTGCCCAAAGTATCTGGGTCAAACTTTTATTTCTGTCTTATTCATGAATGAATGTGTCTGTTTGGAGTTGTCGTGGAGTTGGTCAGAGTACTTGTGGATTGGGAGGCAAGAAATTAGAATTTGGTGGTTGTAAATTGCTGGGGGAAAGCATTGCATGGTCCCTTTAGCATGTGCAATTTTCTGTGCTCAGAGATTTCAGATGGATGACTGTGAGCAGTAGCTTGAAAATTTGCAAGTACACAGAGAGGACCCGATTGAAATATTTGTATCAAAAGGCCATACAGTTAGCAGGCCAAGCAACAGTTTTTACCAAGACAACAGGGATGTGAATGTAGCCAATCAATTTGAACCAGGCACTTAGATACCAAAAACCTATTAAATTTACGTCTGATGGTTTTGACAATGTAGGACCAATCCTATGGTAAGAAATATGTCATCAAGGGTACAAAAAGAAGGGGGCAGTTGGACAAATCCCCAGTGTTAGCTGCCATCTGCCAGAGCTGAAAGCCCTCAGCTCTCAAAAGAAAATCACTAGCTCACAGCTTCCTCATGTCTCAGAGTAAGTACTATCTAAATAACATCAGTACCAATGGCACAACTACTTAATATTCCTGACAGAAGAATCAATGGAGAAGGCACAGAACATTCTGGAAGACATGTAACCTGGCTGTAATTTTGAGAGATTAAATACTTTTTTATATATAACTGGGACTTCTATTTATTGGAACAGCATACCATAAGAGCCTTGCTTTATGTGGGAATAGTTAGTAGTTAGAAGGGATTTATTCTGTTTGTTAATAGTTTAGGTAATTTGCTTACTGTTAGCGTTAGACAAATAAATTGTTACTTGTTGATTTTAAAGAGAGTGTCAGGGATTTACTTTATTTAACCACTAGAAGTTGCTGAAAGGCAGGTTACACCACTTTTCACACTCCTTTTACAGACTGTAGTACAAGGTGCTCCTCCTTGGGTGTTTTGGTTTTAAAGAGAAGAAGGTTGAGAAGTGACTTAATTGAGACATATAAAATAATCAGAGGGTTAGATAGGGTGGATAGGGAGAGCTTTTTTCCTAGGATGGTGATGGCGAGCACGAGGGGGCATAGTTTTAAATTGAGGGGTGAAAGATTTAGGACAGATGTCAGAGGTAGTTTCTTTACTCAGAGAGTAGTAGGGGTATGGAACGCTTTGCCTGCAACGGTAGTAGACTCGCCAACTTTAAATACATCAATGGACAAGCATATGGACGTACATGGAATAGTGTTGGTTAGATGGGCTTCAGATTGGTATGACAGGTCGGCACAACATCGAGGGCCGAAGGGCCTGTACTGTGCTGTAATGTTCTATGTTCTCGGGGTGGGGTATGGTTAGCCTCCACTTTTTAACTGAGTTTTAAAGGGGCATTGCTTAACTTGAATAGTAGTAGATTAGTAATCTTTTGTTAAAGAATAAGTTTGTTTTCAATAAATATTTATTCTTCTGTTAATGCCAAAACCTGATGTGAATTACCTTTGTCCTGAATAGCAGTTCTTCAGGGAAATTGACAATCTCGGTGCTTTAATTGGGTAGTGGTGATGGCTTGTGGAATGTCAGGACCCTGTTATAGATGTATTTTTCTCAACAATTGAGACCTAAGTCAAGACAATGAACAGGGCATTTTGAGTGCTCTGTGGTATCTTTTGCAGAAATTTGTAACAACAGCTACAAACTGCAATTTTGATTTTCAGCAGAAATCCAAAGATGTGCAAATTAGGTGGATTGGCGATCCTGAAATTTTCCATAGTGTTCAGGGATGTGTTAGGCTCAGTAGATTAACCATGGTAAATGTGGACTTACGGGAAACAGTAGAAAACCAGGTTTAGGTGGGATGTTCTTTCCAAGGTCAGTGCAGGCTTGATGGGCCAAATGGCTTCTTTCTGCACTGTTGGGATTCTATGATTCTGTGACTTTTCTAGACTTGAAATGTTAACTTTGTTTCTCCCCATACATGATGCTTGACCAACTGAACTTACGCAGCATTATGGAGTCAGAGCATGAAAGCACAGAAAAAGGCCCATCAGCCCATCATTTCCACCTAGTCATCAAGCACCTATCTACTCTAGTCCTATTTTCTGGCACTTGTCCCCTTGCCATGTATGCAATGGAGCTTCAAACAATCTTCTAAATACAGCAAACTCTGTTTTAATGGAGCCTTGTGAAGCAGCACTCCTGATAAAAACTATATACCTCAAAAATGCAAAGTTTTCGCAATTATTCTGTCCAATTATCATAGTTTTTAAATTTATTTACCTCAATGTAAATATACTTGCTGTTCAATCAAATAGCCACACAAAATATCAACGGTTGATTCAATTTTGAGTCAATTTTTTCTCAAATACCACAATCCATCACAATGTTAGTTAAGGGTGAGTGAGAAGAATGGTTCATTTTTGAAGTGATTTATGCTGTAAATAAAGCACAACAGTGATTTGCATACCCCCTGCATTACCTTCCAATTATTTAATGTGTGTTTTTACATTGGTAATATGGACCTCTTGATTGTCCTGAAAATTGAATCAATTGGCACACTCCTGGTCCCTTAGGTGCCTGTTTATAAAAGGTTTACTTTACTTCTTAAAGGTTGTAATGATTTCTGCCCATAGCTTCCTTTCAGGAAATGAGTTCCAGATACTCACCACCCTCTTGGTAAAAATAAATTCCTTAAATTCCCTCTAAATCTTCTGCTCTTTAACTTGAATCTACAAAGGGGAAATATTTCTTCCTGTCTACACTATCTATACCCTTTATATTTTGTACACCTCAATCAAGTCCCCCCTCTGCTCTAAGGAAAACAATCCCATCCCATCTGGTTTCTCTTTACAGCTGAAATTTCAGGTGAATTTCCTTTGCAGCTTCTCCAGTGCAATCAGATCCTTCTTACAGTTTGGCAACCAGAACTGCACACAGCACTCCAGTCATAGCCCAACTAACCTAACATACAGCTCCATCATAACCTCTTAGTTTTTGTATTGAATGCATTCCATATTCCTCCTTAACCACATTACCCATCTGTCCTGTTGCCCTCAAAAATCTATGGACAAGAACACCAATGTCCTGCCTATCCTCTGTACTTTTGAGGGTCCTATCATTCATCATGTACTCCCTTTGCCTTGCTAGTCTTCCCCAGAATGCATCACCTTACACATTTGAGGATTAAATTCTATTTGGCGTGGTTCTGTCATTCTGACCAGCCCATCTACATTGTCCTGCAATGCAAGGCTGTCCTCCTCACTATATGTCACACCACCAATTTTCATGTCATACCTCCTACATTCATGTCTACATCATTAATGTACACAGTCTGCATTACACCACTGGTCACAGGTCCCCAGTCACAAAGAAGTTCAACAATCATCCTCCACTTCCTGCCCCTAAGCCAATCTTAGATCCAATTTGCCAAATTATCCTGGATCCCATGGTCTGTAAACTTTTTGACCACTCTCTCAAAGCTGAGCTTGTAAACAGCCCTAGCACAGTCCATGTAGATTGCACTATACTCATCTCTACACCTAGTCACCTTCTCAAAAAAAACCCAATCAAACCTCTCAGACATAATCACTCTCTGACAAAGCTAAGCTGATTATGCTTAATTAATTCTTGTGCCTCCAGTTGGAGATTAATTCGGTCCCTCAGAATGTTTTTCAATAGTTTCTTTACCACCAATGTTGGAATAACTGTCCTATGGTCCTATAGTTTCTCAGTTTATCCCTAACACAATGAGGTACCACATGGACTGTGCTCAAGTCCTCTTCTGAGTCCAGAGAGGGTTCAAAAATTAAACTCAGGGCCCCAGCAAACTGTGCCTTCTGCATCAGTCTGGAATACATCTCATCTGGTCCTGGAGACTTACCCAATTTTAAATCTGCACCAATACTATCTCGCTCTCAAATGCAATTTGTTCAAGTATATCACAATCCTCTTCCCTAAATCTACACCTGAATTGCCCTAATCTGCACTAAATAAAATATTCATTTAAAACTTTACAATATCTTCCACCTCCATCCACAGTTTGCCACTTTAGTACCCAAAGAGCCCTACTCTATTGTTGGTTATCCACTTGCCTCTAACATAAAGTGCCTTTTGGATTTTCTTTTATTTCTCATACCCCTCCTTGCTTTTCTAAATTCTTTTTTTAAGTACCTCCTGCTCTTTCTGTATACCTCTAGGCCTTCTGCTGTTCTGAACCTTCCCTATCTACTCCAATCCTTCCCTTTATTTCCTTAATCCACCTTGTACATTCCTTGATATCCAGGATTCTATGGAACCTTCAATTTACAGGATGACTTTGGCTCTGCACTTTCATCATTTTTTTGAAAGTTTTCTGCTGCTCCAAAGTAGGATTTCCTACAAGCACCTGCTTCCTGTTCACTTTAGCCAGACCTTGTCTTATCGTATAGAAATGGGCCTCTTCAATTTTAAACCTTGTTTTCTGGTCTGCCTTTGTCCTTTTCCATGACTATCTTAAACCTCACTGACTTATGGTCACTATCATGAAACGCTCGCTTCTACCTTCTGCCCATTTTCATTCCCGAAACTTAGGTCCAGCACCACCTCTCTGGTGGGACCTTTTACATACTAGCTTGAAAAGCTTTCCTGGATACACTTTATCCATTCCACCCTCCCTAAGTCTTTTGCACCATGTCTAGTTCAATTAGTGTTGGGGAAGTAGAAATCCTTGACAATTATTACCCTATTACTTTTGCACTTCCCCAAAATTTGCTGATATAACTATTCCCTTATCTCTTCCTGATTGTGTTTTTTTGGGATGGGGGTCTATTGCGCGCTTCCAGTAATGTGATTATTCCCTTTCTGTTTTTAAGTTCCACCCACATGGCCTCCATTGAAGAGCCTTCTAAAATATCATCCTTTCACCATGCAGTAATTGACTTTCTGATGAATATTGCAACACCACCTCCTCTTTAACACCACTTGTTGTCTCGCCTGAAGGTTCTACACCCTGGAATATTGAGCTGCCAGTTTTGTCCTTCGCAGCAACCATGTCTTTGTGATAGCAATGATGTCATATAAAAACGTCCTAATCAGCAGTCTCAACTCATGCCTTAATCACAAGACTCCTTGCATTAAAATAATTGCCTTCCAGCCTTGCCGAGCTCCCCTGTGTCTTGAACTTAATGTAATGGCTCGGCCTACCAGACTGACTTGGCTTTTCTTTTACATTTGCCTGGGCATTACCCATTATTGTCCCTTCACTATGTGTCCTATTCTCCTTAACTTGAACCCCCACTAACTGCGCCAGCGACACCGCCCTTTCCCCTCTCCGCAAAGATGTTGGTCCTTTTGAGGTCCAGGTGCAAATCAACAGATTTCCACAGGTCCCACTGTCCCCAGAAATGGACCTAGTGATCCAGGAATCTAAAGCCCTCCCTCCTGCTTTAACTCTTCAGCTACGTATTTGTCCACTCTATCTGCCTATTTCTGTACTCACAGGCAAGTGGCACTGGGTGTAATGCAGACATTATGACCTGTGAGGTTCTGCTTTTCAACCTGTTACCTCGCTCCCTAAACTCTTGTTGCAGGAGTTCATCTCTCTTTCTACATGTGTCAGTTAGAGATCTCAGATTGTTCACCCTCTTCCATTAAATATTCCTAACCCCAGCCAATGCATCTTCCTGGAGTCACGTCTGCGGCCACTGAAATGTTGTCTGTACCCCTCATTATTGAGTCGCTGACCACTATAGATCTTCCTCACTTCCTGCTTCCTCTTGTGGAGCTGGTCTATGATTACTCCACCATCCCTACTACCCCCCCACCCCACCACCCACCACCACCAGAGGAACCATTACTTCTACTCTCTTCTAACACAGTTTAACTGTTCTTTAAGTGAGATGCACTCTGGGTCTTTCCTGTCTGCCTCCTGCCTCCCTTCCTCTGACTGATGGTCACCCATTTCTGTCCTTCCCTAAGCTGCAGGATGACCATATCTGAAAAGATGTCATTCATGTCACTCTCCACCTAATGGAACCTTCAGTCAACACCTAAACTCCAAATGCCAGCATTCAGCCTGAAGCTTTCTGCAGATGTGGTTATCCAGACCACCACAAGAATATAAGATGCGTTGAAGATAAAACACAGGATTGAGCTCCTCTTCCACTCCTTTTGTTAAAAACAAGTCTTACCCTAAGTTTAAGAATAATGTAACATTTTCAAAGTTTTCTTTTAAAAATGTAAAGCTAGAACTCTTACCTTTCCTTAATACAGCTTAGAAGTAAACAAGTACAAAATAACCAGCTCACTGCATTGCACTGATGTGACTTCTACCAGCCTTGTTTGAACCAGACAGCATTCCCATCATGGTTTAACTGCTGCTTCCACAGAGCTCAATTTGAGCCTCACCTCACAAGTGAATATGCACACTCCTCCTAGTCTGATTCACAATGCTACTGACCTGTGGCACACACCTCCCAGTCTGCTTCACAATGATACTAACCTGCTGCACACTCATCCCAGTCTGCTTCACTACTGCATTGTGATATGACCTGCTACACACTCCTCCCAGTCTGTTTCACAGTGACACTGACCTGCTGTACATTCCTACCCATCTCCGGTCATAAACTGTCATTATTTCTAGCAGTTTGCTCACTTAACTGTACTCAGGTATAAAAAAAATTGAGAAGTAAATTGACCATTTGAAAGCTGTAGCAGCTCATTGGGCTTTTTCACCCGCACTTCTTAACAGTGTCGCATATGGCACAAGAAGCTTGAGAAGGGCTTGAAAATTGTGTCGATTGCCAGATCTTCAGGTCATATACCACTTTGATGGGGAAACAAGGCTGTATCATCTCTGAATCCATTTCCTAGGAGTATCTGCAATATCAGGGAGCCCGTCAGTACAAGGAGTAGAACTGTTCAAGAGGCAAAGCCTGCAACACCTTCTCAAGGCAAAAAATAGCAGATTTTCCACTGTATTCCACCTGCCAAAAAACAGTCTCTAAACAAGATACATTAAGACAGTTGCTCTCTGAAAATTCAGACTGTTGGTTTCAAATCTATTGAATTGAACACTCCTGAAAGATAACCAAATGAAAACTTTCTTTCCCCCAAAAGACAGAAGCTGATAATTGGAAAAGTGAGGTTTGTCATAAATGCAAGAGCTTCTCTCCAATCATTCTGCAAAGCACTATTATAAGGGCACTGAAAAAAGATTTTTTTATGGGGCTAACCTGCTTTGATTTTAGCACATTTTTCTGTTGTTATAGTCCATCTTGTTTTCTTCTGGGAAGCCCTGATTAAGTGGAAGTTAAATGGATTATATTTTCAAAATGACATCCTGTCTCACTTTATTACCTTTTGTAAATGATCATTCCCAGATCAAAAATGGCAAAATAATGGAGATTGAAACCCAGAACCATTGTTAATGAAGTGAAATTCACTCTTCAGAGATTATACAATGCATCGGGGTAATCAGCAGAAATATCTAAAGAGCAACAAAGATTTTGCAGAATGAATTAATAGTCTGCCAGGCGCTTGCCAGGGTTTAACATGTATTATCGTTCCTAGACTTAATAACAACATTTTACAGAAGGTTAGTGTCTCAGAAAATGTGCAAGTTATTACTCAATAAAATCCAGAGAAATAAATGCTCCTATTAATCCTGAATAAAACCATCCTTGACCCATGATTCTGATTCTTAGAATTTAAGAACAAACAAACGTCATCTGATTTCACTAAATGATGAGAAATTCTAAAGCACAGACACGTTATAACATTGAGCACAAGTTTGAGTTTTCCAAGACGGCAATGATTGAAAAGATTGACATGACTAAATAAGTCAGCCCTTCTCTTTAAGGGTCCTTTCAGCAGTCTCCAAATTAATGTAATACTTTACTTTTATCTTCCAGATGTCTCTGTTTTTGAGTTACAATCAATAAATGTGGCAGATAGTTCATCATAACTAAAAAGTGGTTAAGTCAAGGGATTTAATTTGGTTTACTCCTCTGAAGTGATGTACCAGATGGCATGAATACCCACTGATAATTTCAGAATTAAATATTGTTGATAATGAGCAGAAAGCACTCTTCTTTGTTTGATATTAATTTAGAGTTGGATCTTGTTAGGTTGATCATATTTGATTATTCAGTCTACCAGTGAATATGCTAACACTAAAACTATTTTTGTTGCAAGTTCATTCAACATATCAGAAATTTTGTATGGAATGTACAAAGATTTTAATGCATGGACCACACAGTAGCAAATCAAGTGAGCTTGTAACATGTGATGAATGTTGATTGGGATTTTTATTAATGAATATAGTGAGGAAAGACATCAATCAATTTAAACACATGGAGTTGTGTGTCTTGTTTAAGAATGCTGCATGTCAAATTCAAAAGAGAAACTTTGCATTTATTTACCGCCTCTCATGACAACAGGACACCCTCAAACATTTGCCTGATAATGATGTTATTTGTGGTGTTGTCATAATTATAATGTGGATAGAACTTGCACTCTGACTTTTGCAGAAAGCACCAAGGTAGTCACTTGATAGCCTGCCTTTGTGCGTTGATTTGTCTGCAAACGTGCAAAAATCACGTTGCTGTAGAAACCCAAGTTAACAACCGCATCACCATCCCAAAAGGAGCAGATTCTTCTACTTGCAAAGATGAATAGCATTTAGGGGTTATTTTACAGACCTTTATTATTGATGTAAGGTCTGTCCAACTAGAAGGCAACTCGGTTCCACAAGCCATGATTTCCTCATCTTTAAAGGAATGCTTGGAAGTAAGTAAGATCTGACACATCCACAGGAGAGATTTCCCAAGGCCAAACTATCTTGTAAAGTCATCCCCTTATTGTCTAAGTGAATGATAGAAATGAAAGTTTGATATCCTTGTTTTAATATTTCATTCACAAGTTGTAGAGCTGATCACTAACCTAATTTATAAGGCTGGGTGGCTAATCTTACTACATGTTCATGAGTCAAATTAATGTTTGGAAACTGATGTTATGATAGTGCAGATTTATATTAAATCAAGCAGGATTTATGTTTTGGCTGATGAAAAGAATACATTGCAAAGATTTAATAAAATAGAAGGAACAATAGTCTATAAATACAGCAAAGCCACAAGGGATAGGGTAAAAAGGGTGAAGAAGGAGGAAGTAAGGTGTGGGCAGAATGAATCTGCTGCCTTTTTGACTACCTTAGGTTTTTTTTGAGTCAGATGGTCCCACTTATCTCCCTAAATTGGAAATATCAAAGCTTTTGCAAATAAACTGGGTGAACTGTGCAGTGAAGGGCTGGGCAAATATTGGAAATACAATCACTCAGGTGCATGGTTAGACCGATGTTGGGACTTAAAATTTCCATATCTGGGCATTGGGCTGGTTTGGAAAAGAACGTTTG
Source organism: Stegostoma tigrinum (assembly GCF_030684315.1). NCBI lineage: Eukaryota > Metazoa > Chordata > Chondrichthyes > Orectolobiformes > Stegostomatidae > Stegostoma > Stegostoma tigrinum. The sequence goes on from NC_081375.1 coordinate 13,189,461, forward strand.
GTCATCTTGACTCAGATTGACCAGACGAACATTCATAATCACAGTTCCCAGTTTCAGCCCATTAGTTGTTAGTCAGAGCTGACCTTTCCTCTGAATCATAAGGTTTTGGGCTCAAGTTCCTCTCCAGAACTTGAGCCTCAAAAATCTGCCCTGGCTGATCGTCCAATGTAGTACTGAGAGATTGCTGCACTGTTTGGGGGGAGGCTGGTTTTTGGGTGAGATGTTAAATAAACGTCCTTATCTATCCTCTTCCATAGATGTGAACAATCCCAAAGTACAATGTTAAGAAAGATTGGAGAGAGTTAGGGTCCTATCTGATATTTATTTCTCAATCAAATTCACAAAACTGGATTATCTGATTACTTGCATATTTGCTGTTTCTGGGAGCTTGCTGTGCACAAATTGGCAACAAAGTTTCCTTAATAACAGTAGTGACCATGCTTCAAAGAGTTGTTAATGGACTAGAAAGCACTTTGCGATGCCCTGTAATCATGAAAGCTGATACTTGAATGCCAGACTTTCTCTTTTTCTAAGTGAAAAAGAGCTGAAAGTTCACCTGGTGTCTCAGTTGCACTAAAAACATGGTAACTGCTCACTTGTCTCCTTGCAGCTTGAGCTCGATTCATGTAAATGCTGCAAAGTAGATGCTGCACTTGTCCGGCTAGTAACCGTTAGTGCACTTCAAAGCATTTTGTTGCATGCAAATACTCTGAAAGATTTCTGAGAGGTGAGCTGCTTCAAAAATGAAAAGCTTTATTTATTTTGGGATAATGGGTTTCTTTTGCGACTTATTTTTGTGATTAATGTCAGTTGGAAATCGACATTCATATGTTTCTCTTCCCTGGAATATCGAAGCATTGTAGTTTAAAAGCATTTGAAGGTACAAATTCAGATGATGCAGCATATATCACTACGATGAATAAAAATGTAAAGTTTACAGGCATGGGTACTGCAGTCTGACAGAGCCTGGCAATATTGGCAAGAGAGAGAAGGGCTTTATGCAAGAAATACTCTGAGTTTGGAAATTGTTTGGAGCTGGTACTGCTTGGACCTGAATTCAAATCTAGTTAGCCAAATCTTTATATATTTACATTTCCTCCCACTCTGAAACATACAGGTCCAAAATAAAATCAGCTTGACCAATTCAACCCATCCCATATTGTCTACGGTGGGACGACATTACACCCATTGGAGTGAACAGAGTGGGGATTATCTTCCCTTACTCCACCTACAACTTCCCAAAACTCTTGATTTGAATCACCCTGAGTTTGCTTGCTCTGCCTCCAGCAACTTAAGCTCTGGAATTCTCTACTTGAATCTCTTCACACTCTAGTTTATCTCCTTTTTTAAAGATGCTCCCATAAAGCTACATTACCTGTCTTAATATAACTTTATTGGACACAGTGTCAAAGTTGCTGGACAACACTCTGGCGGAGTGCCCTGTGATGACACACTCAAGGCAACACAATCAATCAATACAAATTTTTAGTCTCTAGCGTGTGTAATTTTTCCTTTTACATTTGAAGTGACAATCAGGTCAGGCTCTGTAACAGGGTAGTTGATCTGCTCCACCAGTCTGCAACCCAAACAGTTAAATGTCTACAAAAAGACAGAGGTGAAAAGTATCAGGGAAGTGTGAGAAGTAACATTTCTGATGTAAAATTATGACGCAAATCACAAGTGCAAAGAACTGTTTATTTTTGACAGTGAGAAATGTCCATGGAAGTTAGAATTTTGTACCAAAGCAGAGGGGCCTCACAATTAATCTATAAAAATGATATCCCAGACTTGTAGGCTGTTGCACTGAAAGGCTTGGCAGGTCTGAGTGAGCTTTTCTCTTTTTGACTAAGCATTTAACTGGGCAATGGGATCCCTTGCAAAATCACAAAATGGCTCAGTTCATACACAGTTGTGAATGGGTATGCTTTAGTGTCTGTGAAGCACTCAGCACTTCTTATCATCAGGGTTCATTATGACACTGATAGGACTGGGTTCCATCAGCTGTGCTGATTTGTTCTATTTGTAGAGTGAAGGAAGGGGGAAAAAAATAGAAGGCAGAGTCAACCAGTCAGTTAAAAAATTTGTAACTTCTGAAGATTGAAGAATTGTAATGGATCTAAATTATGAACTTTCCACAGTTTTTCCAGCATTCTCTGTCCAATGGGGAGGAGTCCCAATACCCACCCAAGCTCAGCCTCCAAGTAAAACCATGGGGACAGTTTATGTCCATCCATGTAGACATGATTTCCAGTTAATGTCTGATCTAAAAGGTGGCACTGCATTTTGGCCTGGCTGATATGTCGAAACTGGGTGGCAGTCCAATAATGGTTTGGCACTACCTCCTGACCCACATGAATGAAATTACTTTGGATGCACAGCAGTGCAGACCAACTAGGCGTCTATACTATTCAGTTTTAGGGGTCGGTATAGCCCAGTTGGCTGACCTGCTGGTTTGCGAAGCAGTGTGATGCCAACAGCTGGGGGTTCAATTCCCATCATCGGCAGAGTTTACCACAAAGGACTCTCCTCCTCAGCCCCTTTCCTTGCCTGAGGTATGATGGCCCCCAGCTTAAATCACCACCCAGTCATGTCTCTCTGACGAGAGAGCAGCCCTATCGTCTGGTAAAGACTATGGCAGCACACATGCTGGTCAGTTTTACCCATTCATAAGTTGGCAGCCATCACTGGTGGCCTCTAGATGAGTGCCCCTCAGCCCACAATCCACACACACACGACCAGATTCTCAGGAAACTGCAAACGTTGACATTTCTACCCTATTAGTTATAAAGAAAAATCCCATTTATGGAGCGACTTTGGGGCGCCTGGTTTAACAACTGAGCAGGTGCATGACAGGGGGTGGTGGAGGGAAGGCGCGCTCGCTGAGGGCGCGCCGCCGAGGGGAAGATGGCGCTGCGTGCCCGCGGGAGCCCGCACTGTGTGGAGAGTGCGCGCCGCCGGCCCACCACTGCATCGCTAGCTGCCAGCGAGCCGCGAGGATGGAGTTCGGGGACCGGGAGGACATCAGCTTTCTCCAGGGGAGGCAGGAGACATTCTTCCTGAACCACTCACCGGGCAGCTAGGCAAAAATCCAGGCACGGCTGCATCAGAGAGCAAAAACAACAAAAAAAATCACATATTCATCAATTGCTGTCAGAAATTTGTTTATCATCAAGTTTTTTTCCCTCTCTTATTAGACACTTTTTTTCCCTTTAAAATTTATCATTTCTCTTAATAATAACCATGTGGAGGTGCTTGCATCTGAGGTTTGTTTGGCTTCTCCTGTGCTCAGGACTGTGCAATCCTAGCCTGGCTTTCAGCTCTCATTTCGACCCGGGTGAGTAATGAAAGAAAAAAAAAAGACATTTTCTTTCTCTCTGTCTCTCGTTTATTTATTGTTGTGATCTTTCTCCCTGCTTTTCTTTCGTATTTGCAAAGCAATATTTGAAGTAGAGGGATAAGATGCGAGCCGCTTTATAACGAGTGTCTGTCTTCCTCAGTGCAGCTCAGGAAGGATACCTGTCCTCGCTTGCTTTACCTTAACCCTATCAGTGCGGAGCGTGAACCCCCTCTCCTCTCCCCATTCCCCTCTATGTCTCATTTCTGTGCATCTCCCTACATTCTCCTGTCCCCTTTCCTCGCTCCCGCTATCCCCCCTCGTTCAGTTTCTTCGTTACCTTCTCTGCACCATCTCTTTCTCCTCCTCCATCACTGCTGGCTGTCTCCCGCGTCCATTCCCCCTCTTGTCTCTCGTTGGAACATAGGAAATCGGTGTAGGAGATCATTCTGCCCATCAAACCCCCTCTAAACATGCAGATAGATCAGGGGCTGATTATTTACCTTATGTCAGTTTTCCTCACTATCACATATTCCCTAATATCACAAGTATCCAGCTAGCTATCTCGAGCATGCTCAATGACTAATCTTCCTCAAACCCCTGGGGTAGAGAATTCCATATCTCCACCTTCCTGTAAGTAAGATTCCTCTTCATTCTCAGTCGTAAACTGCCTTCTTCTCATTCTGACACTGACTCTAGATTGACAGACCTGTGGGGGTGGGGGGCACATTCTGTTAACACCTGCCTTGTCACCCCCCCCATACCAATTTTGTGAGTTTCAATGAGATTGTCTCTCATGCTTTGAAACTCTAGAGAATGCAGGCCCAGGTTTCACATTCTCTCTTAAGAATCCCAGCGATTAGCACCGCAGCCTCACAGCGCCAGGGACCCAGGTTCGATTCCAGCCTCAGGTAACTGTCTATGTGGAGTTTGCACATTCTCCCCGTGTCTGTGTGGTTTCCTCCGGGTGCTCCAGTTTCCTCCCACAGTCCAAAGATGTGCAGGCTAGGTGGATTGGCCATGCTAAATTGCCCGTAGAATTCAGGGGTGTGTGGGTTATAGGGGGATGGATCTGGGTGGGACGCTTCAAGGGGTGGTGTGGACTTGTTGGGCCGAACGGCCTGTTTCCACACTGTAGGGAATCTAATCTAATCTAATCCCAGAGATCAGTCTGATAGACCACTGTCGTACTCTCTCCGTGGCAAGTACATCCTTCCTTCGAGAAAGAGATATAATCTGTACGTAATATTTCAGGTGTGGTGTCATCAGGACTGTATACAGTTGAAGCAAGACGACTTTAGTCCTGTACTCAAATTCCCTGTCATTGAATAATTGAATACACCATTTGCTTTCTGATTTGCTTACTGTACCTACATGCTAGCTTTTAACGATTAATGAAGATCCAAGTTCCTTTGCACATCAACACTTTCCAACCTCCCACCACTGAAGAAATAGTCTACTATTTTTCTACAGAAATGAATAACTTCACACTTATTTGCATTATATTTCATCTGCCATATGCTAGCACATTTACTTCGTCTGTTCAAGTCCCTTTTACGCTTCAGTGCATTGTCCTCACAACTGACATTTCCACCTAGATTTGTATCATCAGCAAATTTGGAAATAATACATTTGGTGCTCACATCCGAATAATTTACATTGATTGTGTGCAGTTGTGTTCCCATCACTGATCCATGTGGCATCCTACTAGTAACAGCCTGCCATCCTCAGAATGATCCTTTATTCCTTCCCTCTGTATTGTCTGTGAACCAGTTAACAATTCACACCAATGTATTAACGCATACCCATGTGCTCCAATTCTGTTTAATAAACCTCCTGTAAGAGACCTTATTCAGTGTCTTCTGAAAATCCAAAAACACCACATCCACTGGTTCCCTTTCGCTGATGCTACAAGTAACATGCTCAAAAAACTCTATAGCAGGTTTGTCAAACATGATTTCCCACTGTTGACTCTGCCTAATCATATGATTTTCTATCCTCTATAATAGTTGCTAAGGTTTTCTTGACTGCTGATAGGTCTGTCGTTCTCTGTTTTCTGTCTCCCTCTCTTAAATAGGAGGATTACATTTGCTACTATCCAATCTGCAGGAGCCTTTCCAGAATCTATAATGTTTTGAAAGATCACCAATGCATACCACAGCCACCACATTCAATACTGTGTGATGTAGCTCATCTAGTTCTGATGATTTTTCAATCTTCAATCCAATTAATTTTTTAAGTATTACTCAGTTATTTATAATAATAATTGCCTTCACTTCCTCATTTTCACAAGTCCCTTGGTCCCTAGACTTTTTTCATTTCATTTAATGCAAACTTTAACTTATTTTGTTAAGCACAGTTCATTCACTTTAATGTTTTTCTTTGTCTCTTTGGTGAATGTATATTTGTTGCAGACCATGTAGTACTTCTTTAAATATTAGACATTGCCTAAATTCCACCAAATTATCCCAAATCACTGTAGCCAGCTTATCCCTCATATCTGTGTTTTTTTCAGAATTAGAAATAAAATTTTAGACTTAGTTATATCACATTCAAAGTTAATGTAAACCTCCTAGTATTTATGGTCACTATTTCCAAATGACTCTTTTACAGCTGACTTGTTAATTAGTCTTCCTTGTTATATAATACTTCATTTAAAATAGCTCAAACCTTAATCGGTTCTTTAACATACTGCTCCCGAAATTCATCTCATACATACTCCAGGAATTCATCCCCTTAGAATTAGTGCTAATTAGGTCTAGCCAGTCTATATGTAAATTGAAGTCACCCACTATTACCATATTACCCATATTATGTGTAGCTGTAATTTCTGGCATATACAGTGCCGACCAATAATCACTAGTTTGGTGGCTTATAACCAGTTCCCATTAAGTTTGATGACCTTGCTGTTTCTTAGCTCCACCCACACTTTCTACATCTTGATCCTTTAGTTGAAGATTCTCTCTCACTAATTACTGATTTTATTCCTGATTAGGAGCTCTGCCACACTTTTTCTCTTTTACCTTTCCTTCTTAAATGATGCATATTCCTAAATATCGTTTCATAGTCCTGGTCTCTATAATGGCAGTTAAATCATCCCATTTACTTCTCTTTCATCCTTCAAATATTCTACTTTGTTGGAAATGCTGTGTGCATTCAAAAACTTAATTTCTGTTGTTGACATTATTCTGCATTCCGATGCTATGCAATGTTTACCATTGTTGATCTATCTTCTAGTTTCACTTATTAATTTTCTGCTTCCTGTTACTGGTTTTGCTTCTCTCCAATCTGAGTTCCCTCTCAAATTCCCATCCCTCTATCAATCGAGTTTAAATCTGTCCCAACAGCACTAGCAAATCTCTTTATAAGGAAGTGTCACCAGACCCGAAACATTAACTATGTTCTTTCCTTCACAGATGCTGCCAGACCTGCTGAGCTTTTCCAGCAACTTTGTTTTTGTTCCTGATTTACAGCATCCGCAGTTCTTTCAGTTTTTATTTCTCTTTATGAGGCTGTTAGTCCCAGTACTGCCAAGCTGTAAACTTGTATATGTCCCATCAGCCGTGAAACCAGTCCTAATGCCTTGGAAATTTGCCACCCTTCCTCCTAAACCAGTTTTTCAGCCGTGTGTTCAATTTTCCTGTACCTATGCTCACTAGTACGTGGCTTTGGGAGTAATTCTTGTTTACTGCTTTTGAGGTCCTGCTTTTCCTTTCTTTTGCTCACTCTCTAAAGTCTGCTTTCAGACCTTCACCCCTCTTCCTACCCTTGTCATTTGTTAGTACCAACATGCACCATGACTTCTGGCTGGTTTCTGCCCCTCTGTGGAATGTTCTGCAGTTGCCTTGTGACATCCTTGGTCTCAGCACGAAGAAGGGCAGTATACCATCATGTAGTTTTGTCTAAGCCCCAGAAATATCCATCCTGCCCCTTAAATAACACAATTGCCTTTCCACTATTTTTTCTTCTGTCTTTAAGAGCTGAGCCAACCATGGGGTCATAGACTTGGAAAATAGAAAATAAGAGTGAGATCAATTCAGGGCGACCTGTCCAGCTTAGGCCTGGCACAGTACACTCTCCCGTTCCCTCTGACTGCACATCTCTAACCTCTCCACCTAGTTTTCTACCTCACAGATGTGTCACAGTGACTCCAGCCACCATTCCACTTCAGAAATCCAGAGCAAGAACCTCTGCAGTTGACGTCACTTCTTGCTGATGTGTTTGTCAGTGACACAAGACATGGGCACGACTTCCCACGTACCACATTCCACTTGGCCAAGCTGCCCTGCCATACATTAACCTCACAAACTATTTATTGGAACCAGTGCAACTTACCAATTACTCACCGATCAGTAAGTTGCTGTATGCTGAAGTAAAATCCAAGAACTGGAGGCTGCAAAAGGAGATTCTCCTTCACTGAACTCCCTGCTTCACGTCATGTAACAGTATTACTGCCCCCTTCCCTTTTTCTTCACATCTCCTCCCTCCCCCAACAACTCTTTCTCTCCCTTATTCCTCCCTTCCCCCCTCACATTTCTACCCTCCCTCCACTTATCTTCACTCCCTCTGTCCTTCCCTTCCTCGATCTCCCCATCTCCCTTCTTTCACCTTCCAGCGACATTCCCTCCCTCCTGTCTTTTTACGCCCCGCCAAGCCCGTTCTGTCTTTCCCTCTCCCTCCCCTCTCTCTTTTTCCTCCCTATCTCTCCCTCCGCTTCACGCTGACCGCCTGTGTGCTTCGCTGCTGGGACTGAGGTGTGCTGCTGGTCAAGCTGCATCTCCGCCAACTAACCTCCTCCCCTCCCCCCCCAGTCGGAGAGACACATAACACAGATACGAATGAGCTGTTAAATGGGGAGCCGTGCTGCATGCAGTCAGGACACCGCGGGTCTATTGTGGACCGTGCCACTGTCAGCACAGACTGAGGGACTGGGTTCCAGGGTGAGCGCTCTCAGTGTCAGAACCGCAGTGAATCATAAACCTTCTGCTGGTTAAACCTCCGTGAAAAAAAAAAGATTCACAAACGTCGAAAATAATAGTCTCTCTATTTGGCAGTGCGCACCGATCAGCAGCAGCTTGCTGTGGGTTATTTCTGGGGGCTGGTCGGTGGTGTAACAGTGATGACTCTCATTCAATCAGAACCGAAGCCGTTCCTTGGCTCCCCCCCCCCCCCGCCACCCCGATACATCTCTTTGTACCGAAAGTGTGTCGTTTTCTCAATGCATTCCCACCCACTATTCATTCGGATTTCGTTTCCTTGCATTTGAGCTGCGGAAGCGCGGAACCCCTCTTCCTGCAAGATGTTTATTTCGTCGCGGTGCGTACCCTTCTTCTGCTGGAGATAGAGTAGTTTTGCGAAGGGTTCCTGGGGTGCAGTGGTAGTGTGCACACCTCGGGGGTCAGAAGGTCAGTGTCAATGTCCCTCCTGCTGCAGGTTGACTCAGATAACTGAAACAGAAGTTGCTGGAAAAGCTCAGCAGATCCGGCAGCATCCGTGTAGAAAGAAAGGCAGAGTTAACAGTTCTGTCTGGTGACCCTTCCTCAGAAATAGAGTTCTGAGGAAGGGTCACCAGATCTGAAACATTAACTCCGACTTTTTCTTCGCGGATGCTGCCAGACCTGCTGAGCTTTTCCAGCAACTTCTGTTTTTGCTCCTGATTTACAGCATCCGCAGTTGGTTTGGCTTTTGCTTTGACTGAAATAACTGTTGACCTTTGAAGCTTCCAAACAAAAGCTGTTTAGGGTTCTTTGTGACACAGCGGTAATGTCTGCACCTCTGAGCCGGGGGACCTGGGTTTCGGAAGTGAGTTATAACATCTCTGAACAGGTTGGTTAGAAAGTATATGTGATTCATTTACCAGAATAGTTTGAAAATGTCAGCTTTTGGAAGCTAAGCAGACTCATGCTAGGTTGGATGGGAGACCACCTGGGAATGGTGGGTGTAGTCAGCAAACTGGAGGTAATAGTGTAGAGATGAAAACATGGGGTTTGCAATGCTCCAAGTTTGATTGCTGCTTGTTGTGAGTCCTGATTCTGTCATTGGGAGCTGTCGATTTCAGGGGCTGTAATGGCACATTGCTGGTGTCCCTACTTCCGAGAAAAGCCCCATCTGCTCCAGAGACGGCTGTTATAACATCCCCGAACAGGTTGATCTAAAAATAAAAAGCAGATGGCAATGGCAACAACCCTAACTCAGAGCCAGGAGGCCCCAGGATCGGGTCCTATCTGACCCAGGCACATTTGAACAGGTTGATTGAGAAGACAGAGGGTACAGTGGTTTTGGGGGGCAGTGTCTCTGTACCAGGTCAGTGGGTAGGTGAGGAAGGTAAGGTAATTATCCCCTCCCCAACCAGCAGTGCTATGGATTTTGTTCTTTGATGGATTATAGGGTTGTGTTTGGAGTTGTTGGTGTGGTTTACAAACTGTTGGTGAAGGCCTGAATTCTTGTACTTTTCTAACACTACAATACAGTACAGCGCGGAAACAGGCCCTTTGGCCCGCCAAGCCCGTGTCAATTCCTAGTCCTTATTTAGAATTATTGCCCAAACATGGTTTCTATCCCTCTGTTTGCCTCCTTATACGCCTTAAATATTGCTAATGCAGCTGCTTCCACCACCTCCTCTGGCAGTGCACTCCCGGCAGCCTCCACCCTCTGCGTGAAACATTTTTCTTGCACTTCTCCCCTGAAGTTTCCACCTCTCTCTTTGAACCTGTGCTCTCTTGCAGTTGACCTTTCCACCCTGGGAAAAAGCCTCTGATTATCCAACCTACCAAAACCTCTGATAAGTTTGTAGACATCTATTAGGTTGCCCTTCAGCCTTTGTCTTACCAGAGAAGACAATTCGCGTTTATCCAACCGTTCTTCATAACTAAAACCAACTAGATCAGGCAACATCTTGGTTGCCTGCACCCTCTCCAAAGCATCTGCATCCTTCTTGTAGTGTCGTGACCAGACTGCATAAAACATTCCAAATGTGGACGAACTAAGGTTTTATGCAGCTGTAACATAACTTGTCAACATTTATCTTTGATGCCCTGGCTGAAGGCGTGCTGTATCCCTTCTTGGGCCACCTTATCCACCTGTGTTGCCACTTTCAGGGATCTGTATACCTGGATGCCCAGATCCCTTTATATGTCAATGCTGCTAAGTGTTCTACCATTTGTTGTATAATTCACAACTGAATTTGATCTTCCAAAATGCATCGCCTCACATTTGTGTGGATTAAACTCCATCTGCCATTTCTCTGCCAAATCTGCAATCTCTCTACATCCCACTGTTTCCTTTGACAATCCTCCTCACTATCTGCAACTCCACCAATTTTAGTGTCATCTGCAAACTTAGGAATCAGACCACTTACATTTACCTCCATGGGGCAGCACGATGGCTCAGTGTTTAGTACCGCTACCTCACAGCACCAGAGACCTGGGCTCAATTCACTGTGTGGACTTTGCACATTCTTCTGGTGTCAAAGATGTGCAGGTTAGATGGATTGGCCATGCTAAATTGCCCATACTGTCCAGTGATGTGCAGGCTAGATGGATCAACACTGGGAAATGCAGGGGTTACAGGGATGGGATAGTGAGGGTAGGTCCAGGGGTGTGCTCTTTGAAGGGTCAGTGTGGACTCAGTGTGCCGAATAGCCTGATTCCACACTGTCGGGATTCGGTGATACATAACAAGTGATTTTGGTTCATCCAAACCTCATCAGCAGCCTGGGGGTCAGCACCCCAGCCCAGAGCATTAGTCTTCATCAAACCTTCCCACTCTACAAAATGCAAAGGAAGAACACTGCCAGTAGCACAAAGAGGGAGAGAGAGATCTTCTTATGTAAAAATAACAGCATGACCTGAGTCACTTAAATCTAATTAACATGTTGCTTCATACAGGATGCAGTTGATTTTTTATAATGGGATGTGGGTGACTCTGGCAAAACCAGCAGTTGTTGCCCATTCCTCGAACTGAGTGTCTTGCTAGGCCATTTCTTAAGCAGTTAAGAGTCAACCACATTGCTCTGGTCTGGAGTCACATGTAGGCCAGACAAAGTAGGGACAATGGATTCTCTACCCTGAAGGACATCAATGAACCAGATTTGTTTTTGCAGCAATTGACAAAAGCTGTCATGGTCACAGCTAATGATTGTGGTCACCATTAATGAAACTAGCATTCAACTCCAGATTTATTAATTCAATTCAAATTCTACCAGCTGCCATAATGGAATTTTAACCCATGTCCCCAAAGCATTAACTTCAGCGTCTGGATTACCTGTCCATTAATATTATCACTACTGTTATGGACCAGACCAAACCCCCTCAAAATATATTAAGAAGATTGTCTAGCCCTTGGCTTTTTCTTATTTTAAAGGCTAGTGCCAGGTGTTGTGTTCTGGATACAATTTGATTGGTTAAACTACGAGGCTTGAAGCAATACATACTGTACTCATAGATTATAGTTAAAACACAACAAAAGAAAGAATTGGAATAATTTAACTCTATTGGAAAACTTAATAGAATAATAGATTATTTAACTACTAAGCAGTAATTGTTCCAATATAATAACATCCCATAAACACACCCTTGGCAAAGGCGAATTCAGTAAAATCGATTATTTCACAGGTCATTCTCCAGTCCAAGAGGAAGGATCCCAGCTATTCACAATATATGTAATTATTTGAATGAGGGAACAAAATGTGACATCTCCAAGTTTGCAGATGATACCAAGTTTGGTGGGAGCATGAACTGTGACGAGGATGCAGAGATCCTTCAGCAAGATCTCGACAAGATGGGTGAGTGGGCAAATCAATGGCAGATGCAGTATAATTTGGATAAATGTGAGGTTATTCACCTTGGAACCAACATCAAGAAGACTAATTACTACCTGAAGAAATGGGAGAGGGGAATATGCAGTGGGACCTGGGTGTTCTTGTGCACCAGTCGCGGAGGGGAAGCATGCAGGTGCAGCAGATGCTAAAGAAGGAAAATGGTATGTTGGCCTTCATTGCAAGAAGTTTTGATCACAGGAGCAGGGATGTGTTGTTGCAGTTGTACAGGACCTTCGTGAGACCACACCTGGAATATTGTGTGCAATTATGGTCTCCTTTTCTGAGGAGGGATGCTCCTGCTCTCGAGGGAGTACAGCAGAGGTTTACCAGGCTGATTCGAAGGATGATGGGTCTGACGCATGAGGACAGATTGACTAGGTTGAGATTGTTTTCAGTGGAGTTCAGATGAATGAAGAGGGATCTCAGAGACTTATAAATTTCTAACAGGACTGGATAGGGTAGATACAGGGAGAATGTTCCTGATGGTGGGCATGTCCAGAACCAGGGGTCACAGTATGAGGATTCGGGGTGGATGATTTAAGGTGGAGATGAGGAGACATTTCTTCACCCAAAGAGTAGTGAGGTGGTGTTACCACAGGAAGTAGTTGATGCCAAAACGATCAATGTCCTCAAGAAGTCACTGGATATAGCACATAAGGTGAATGGGATCGAAGGTTATGGAGACAAAGCAGGATTAGGCTATTGTGATGGACAATAAGCCATGATCATAAAGAATAGTGGAGCCAGCTCAGACGAAATGGCCCCCTTCTACTCCTATCTTTTATGTTTCCAAAACTCTGAGAAAGAGAATAGCCGGGAAAGATGTACTGCAGCTTCCAGACCTAGCTTCAAAACCCTAGCAACTGCTACAGAAAACCTAAAACTAAAAATCGTGTTACCGCGCAAGTTTGATCCCACCCATTCAGGCTGCTTCTATTGTTCCAACTTTAAAAAAAAAACCAAGACCTCACAAGCTGTTTATTGTCTTTGGAGCAGACTGCCTGTCACCTCTGTTACAACCTTTCTTCATTTAAAAAAAAAGACAAAATACACCTCTTAAAGCCTTAGTATCATCACATTTTGCTACTATCTCCTGCAAACACGCTTTCACTTTAGTGCCCAGTTCAACATCAGACCAGGTTTTCTTTGTATTTTCACAGGCTGTAAGCATCACTGGCCAGGCTAGCATTTGCTGGTGCACTACCTTCTGGACCCACTGAAGTCCATGAGGTTACAGGAGCCACCAGTCACAGTACTGATATCAGAAAGGAGGTACCGGAGACCCATCATGTGCAGAATCAATAGAAATATAGAACCATTTAGCCTTTGTAGGCATTTAAGGGCATTTAGCCCACTGTGCCTGGTTCCAGTGAAGTACCATGAGATGTTTAATCATGTTTAGAGTTGTTTGATGAATACAAAAGCTCTCCTCTTCAATTATATTTTGTAGAGTCATAGAATCATAGAACCCCTACACTATATAAGCAGGTCATTTGGACTGTTGAGTCCACACCAACCCTCCAAAGGCCATCACACCTAAACTGACCTCCTACCCTATCCCTGTAATCATGCATATCCCTTGGCTAAACCACCTAACCTACAGATCCCTGCACACTATGGACAATTTAGCATGGCCAATCCACCCAATCTGTACACCTTGGACTGTGGGAGAAAATCAGAGCACCCAGAGGAAACCCATGCAGACTGAGGGAGGATGTGCAAACTCCACATGGTTGCTTGAGGGTGAACTTGAACCTTGGCCCTAGCACTGTGAGGCTGCAGTCCCAATCACTGTTCCACTGTGCAGTTGGAGGGTTTGATGAGGACCACTGCTCTAGGTTAGGGTGCTGAGCCCCAGACTGTTGAGCCCTATTGGATGAAGCTTGGAGGAATCAAAACCACCTGCTCCCGGGGTGAGACCTGATCATTAATAGATGAACTGTGGCAAACCTCCTACACAAATTAAATGTTGAATAAATATATCAATAACTAAATGCTCTCTCTCCCTGGTTGCCTAAATGTAGCAAGTTCGGCTGCTCAGATAACGCAGTTGCATAAACAAATCTGTGCTCATGATATGTGATTTTTACACACAAATCAGCCTGCCTGTCCAGTATCACAGTTACATAAATGCTACAGGTAACCTTTAATTGCAATAAAGTCACACAAAGTTAGGTGTGTTTTTCCATTCGGTCTTCATTTCTCAAAATGGTTCTGCAATATTTTACAATTCATCAATACTTCACAAAGTATACACTGTACATATTCTCAAATTTGATTCCATAGGCATAAGGATAAACATTGACAATAATGTGTCTCAGAATTGGATCCTGTCTTGAACAGGTTCAAGTTAAACACTTCAAATTAATGGGAATGATTCCAAGAGGAGAAGCTGCAGTTATGAAGATAGATTGGAAAAGTTGGGACTGTGTTCTTTAGGGAGGAAAAGGCTAACACAAGTTTTATTTTCAAAATCACGAGGGGCTGTGCAGTGTAGATGTGAAGAAACTATTCTGTCTCATAACAGGATTGAGAGGGCCTGGATATAAGTTACTTTGTGAAATGTGATCTGAGATCAAACTTCTCTGCACAGCAAACAGTCAGCCTATGGAATGCACTGCTTGGAAGTGATGCAGAGGGAAGTTTGGTTGAGTCATTCACAAGGGCATTGGATAATTATTTAACTAGAAACAATATGCGGGGTTATGGGAAGAGGCAGGAGAATGGCTCTGGCATGGGATGTACATTAAGATTGCCAGTGTAGACATGATGGGCCTAGCAATCCCTTTGTCCACCATAACTACGACGTGATTTTGTACACACCATTTCCAAATGGGCCCCACTGAATCAGTTGGCCTGAATCTTGCTCCCTTCAGATTACGGATGAACTTGTCCAATAAAAAAACCCCAGACATGGAATAAACTGCTTATGTTCCTGTTGCTTGCTGATGGAAGGTACGAAAGAATGTGGAGTAGAGCACTCTGGGAGTGCCGCAGGAGGATGGGCAGCAGCACTGACATTGAGATTGGATGGAGGAAGGAGGTGTTTGACTGAATGAAACACATTGGGCCAGTATGGAGGCTGGGCGTATTGGGAACGTAGAACATTCAGTTGGGAACAATGGAGAGCTAAGTATGTTATGATCCCCAAAAACAGATTGATGTACCCTCTCTCCAATATTCCTCTTTCGTTCACGTTCTTACATGTTTAGCATGGTTAATTTGAGGTCACAACTTGCAGCAAATTCAAACAATGTCTTCATTTAAAATTCTTGCTCTTTTTTCAAATCCCTCCATGACCTTGCCACTCCCTATCACTGCAACTTCCTCCGACACCGTAACTCTCGGAGATCTCTGTGCTCCTCTAATCTGGTCTCCTGTGTTTTCCTGGTTGTAACTGGTGTCAGAGGGTGGCAATGTTAACCTGTTATTTACAAAGATGGAGAGAGAGAAAACGACAAACTACAGACCTGTTACACCAATTATAAGGAGGATACTTCAACCTGTTATCACTTGGCTAATAGTGATCCTGTATTCTCTGGTGCTTTGAGGACTGAGAGATGAAACTACAAAATACTTAACCGGATGGACAGAGTAGAGGCAGGAAAGACCAGTACCGGGGAACACAATTTAAAAATAAAGGAGAAGCCATTTAGGACCGAGATGAAGGGAAATATTTTTATATCGAGGGTGTGAGTCTTTGGAATGCTCTTTTCCAGAAGGCTGTGACAGCTTGGTCACTAAGACATTTGCATATTTCTAAATGCCAATGATAAAATGGTATGCTGCCGGTGTGGGGAAAATGGCGTTAAAGTAGACGATCTGGTTGAATGGTAAAGCAGGCTTGATGCACTGAAAGGCCTACGTCTCATTCTGTGTTCCTAGGTTCTTAATTGCTCCATTATTGGTGATAGTTCATTTGGTTCTGAGGGCCCGACCCTCTTGAATCCCCTCCAGCCTCGGTTTTCTCCCTAAAGATGATGCTTAAAAACAACGTTTTGACTTACTTTGGACATCTGACCTAATACATTGGCTAATATTTATAATGTTTCTGTGAAGCAGTTTGTCTCATTTTCTAGTGATTGTAATGAGGTCAGCCAGGTGGACCTCATAGAATATGAGTTCCGTGATTGGGGCTGTTAATCTGGTCCAATCAGGGAGCCCTGGCTGATAGATATAAACAAGAATGTCAAAGGTTCTGTTCACTCAGAGCTGGCTCTGTGGGAGCTAGATTACTGCCAATGACTTTCCACATGTAAATAAAGGGTGACTTGGTGATGGGATACTTGCCTATGCAGAGCTATTTCACTGGCGATGAAGGAAAAGCATGCTCCAAAAGAAATCCATTTGCAACAGTTGTCTTTTAGTTGGGTAAGCATTTATGGCATCATGCTGTTATTTGGGAAGCTTAACTTGTTTGATCCTGCCATTAAAAGCTGGGCCCAGTGTGAGGAAGAATGCATTACTTTTTTCTGGGCAAATGACATTGGGGTGGATGAAAAGCAATGGGTAATTTCTTGATAGCTTATGGAACTGCAGCTTTTTCAGTTATCAGGAGCTGAACTTTCCCTGAGGCAGCAGATACTAAAACCTTCCACGAGTTGATAGATTTAGTTAAAGAATATTACAACCCCAAGTCTCCTCTAATTCTGAGACTATTGCTTTTACTTGGCAATTCATGAACCAGGGGAATCTGTATTGGACTAAATTAAGGTGACTGGCAGAGGCATGTGACTTTGGTTTAACCCTTAATGAGATGCTGAGAGGCCATTTGGTATGTGAGATTAATGATGTAACCATGCAAAAGTGCCTATTGGTTGAAGCCCAGCTGGACTCAAACAGGCCCTGCAACTGGCTTTATCATTGGAAAATGCAGAAAATGAAGCGTATGAGTTGTAGGGTATTTCGATGGAAGTGGACTCCCTCACCAGTCCGACTGAGCTTGGGGAACACCACTTGAGTGAAGACAGTTACATAGCTTCACTCAAGACGTATCCTGAACAGAGGGATTCTAGGTCAGCCCACAGCAAAAGCCCAAAACAAAGCCAAGCCTCAGCCAAATGGTTAAACGTTTCTACAGGATCTGGGCTGGCAAGCTCTTGCCAGTATGTGGACCCGTGACAGCAAAAGAGCCTCACTAGGCCTGAATTGAGCACCAAAAACTTATAGGCCAGTATCCAAGAGAGTGCACGCCCTGGAAAGTCCACCTATATCTGGTGCTTACATCCAAATCAGGGTCAATCAAAGTAAACGTCTGGTTAAATGGTCACCCGGTTCTAATGGAGGTTGGTACCCGTACAGCTGTTGCAGTGATTGCAGAAGCAGTCTTTAACAAAATTTACTCAGGACCCCAGAGTTTGCATGAGACCTCGGCTAGACTGAAAATCCTCACCTGGAAACCTCAACAGATTAAGGGCTCAACTTTAGATCTGGTCTTTTATGAGAAGCAGCTGGTTCAGTTACCACTGCTTGTAGTGAAAGGCTTGGGCCCAAGCTTGATTGGGTAAAATTGGTTGAGAAAGAGTCACCTGGACTGGCTCAACATCTTTTTTGTGCGAAATGGCTGCCTGAATGAAAACCTAATGAAATGTCTGGAAGTTGTTCAGAAGGTCTGGGGCCAATCGAAGGAGCTGAGGTCACGTTGCATGTTGACCAGAAACCGATTCTTTGATTCTGTAAGGCTCACCCGGTGCCTTTTGCCTTATGGACAAAAGTACAGGCAGAAGTCAGAAGGTTTGAAAGTGAAGGAATCATCAAAACAGTACAGTTTGTGGTATAGACAGCACCGGTCGTCCCGATTGCAAAGCCTTCCCAGTTGGGTCGCCTTTGTGTGGAATTTTAAGCAAATGGTAACTTGCTTTTTGCAACTGGATAAATACCCAGTCCCTCGCACAGCGAATTATACAACGCTTGCAAAGACGGTGGCTGTCCTTCACAAAGTTGGACATGAACCATGAGTATTTGCAATTGCGGTTAGATGAGGATTCCCAGAAATAGGCTACATTTAATGCCCACAAGAGTTTTTACCAATACAAGAGGCTGCCATTTGGGGTATCATCAGCCTGGGCAATTTTTCAGTGGACAATGGAGAACATTTTGCAAGGTCTACCTCAGGTCGCCATTTATCTGGATGATGTGCTAGTAACAGGGAAGACCAATAAGGAGCACTTTAAGAACTTGGACATAGTCCTTAGACATTTCACCCAGATGGGCATATGCCTCAGAAGGGACAAAGTGACCTAGCTGGGCTACAGTGTCAACAAGTTCAGACACAATTGATTGGAAGATAAAGTGAGCATGATCAAAGATTCCCTAGCTTCCACATCAGTACTTGAACTTAGCTCGTTCCTTGGGCTGGTGAATTAGGAAAGTTCATACATAACCTGGCATCTATCCTGGCGCCTTTGCATCAACTCTTAAAAAAGGGTCAGCCTTGGAAATGGTCACATAGCCAAGCCATAACTTTCGGGAAGTGAAGAAGCAGCTATCACCCTTTAAGGTGTTGGCACACTATGATCCCATGTGAGATCTGGTGTTGACATACAATCCCTCCCTGTAAGGCATCAGGGTAGTATTAGCCCATAGGTGGCCTAATGGAGAGGAATGCCCAATAGCGTATGTATCCAGGATTTTGGCTGGTGCAGGTTACGATGTGCCCAGATAGAGCAGGGGGGGTTTGACAGTCATATTTGGAGTCAGGAAGTTCCACCAATACCATTGTGGATGTAAATTTGTAATAATAATGGACTGCAAGCCCCTGCTAGATCTACTTAAAGAGGAGAAGGCAGTGTTGCCCATAGCTTCAGGAAAAATTCAGCAGAGGAATCTATTACTGATGTGCATGTAATTAAAATTGGTACAACATCCAGGAGGCAGAGTTAGAGGAAACTGATCCATTGTTAAAATGCCCCAGGAGGAGCTGCCAAAAAAAAAGAACCAGCCTATGTCTTTGGACTCAGAGGGGGACAAACTCAATCATTATGACAAGGTCAGTCTGGTGGATCTCATAGAATATGAGTTCCCTGATTGGGGCTGCTTATCTGATCCAATCAGGGAGCCCTGGCTGACAGATAGGAGTGTCAGAGGTTCTGTTCATTCTGAGAGTTGGCTCAGAGGGCACTGAATCAGTGTCAAGGGCTCACCATGTGCAAATAAAGGGTGACTTGGTGATGGGGTACTGGCCCCTGTGGAGCTATTTCAGTTTTGTTTTATTAACGATACAAGGTTTTTGTTGTTAGCATGGACTGATATTAGAATTCGCTTGTTCATATTTCATCACACACCAGTTGGTAACATTGGAGCCTTATAAATATTGCGACTATGTAAAAGCAAACTACCATGAGAAAAAAACAAATGCTGAAATAAGAACAGAAAAAAGTTGCAAAATGCTCAGCAGGTTTGCTGTATCAGTATAAAAGGAATCAAATTTAACAGTTCTGTAAATGAGATTTCCTCAGAACTTTTACCCTAATTGGTGTTCTGATATACGTCAATCTGAAACATTAGCTGATGTCAGAGGCTGGGAGTTCTGTAATGAGGTGCTCAGTCCCCAAAGCCTGTCCACTTTCTGCAAGGTATAAGCCAGGAATGTGTTGGAATACTCTCTTCTTGCCTGGATTAGTGCAGCTCCAACAACACTCAAGGAGCTTAAGACTACCTTCTAAAGGGCAACTTGGGACAAGCAATATACGCTGGATCCAGCGCAAAGCAGCCTGCTTGATCAGCATCCCATTCATCACCTTTTAAATGTTACTGCCTCTACTACTAACACATGATCGTAGCAATGTGTACCACCTACAGGATGTGCTGCAGCTATTTGCCAAGACTCCTTTGGCAGCACCTTCCAAACATACAACCTCTTCAGTCTAGAAGGACAAGGGCACTAGATTTATAGCAGCACCAGGACCTGCAAGTTTCCCTCAACAGTTTCTGCAGTAGTTTAGAAAGGTGGTTCACCACAGTCTTCTGGAGGGCAAATTTAAGCATGTGAACTAAATATTGGCCTTGCTCGTGAACCCCACATCCCACGGGGAAGAGTAGTGTGGATCTTCCAGCTCCTTCTGGGATTGCAGGCTTAGTTAAAAATATATTATAGTTATATTACAGTTATTACAATTAAAACATGTTTGAATAAGTACATGAAGAAGAAAGGTTTGGAGGGATATGGGCCAGGAGCAGGCAGTTGGAACTAGTTTAGTTTGGGATTATGTTCGGCTTAGACTGGTTGGACCAAATTGTCTGTTTCTGTATGACTCTTAAGTGTCACCAAACAAAGTTTGACATCAAAGCTTGTGGAGGAATACCAAGATAGTTCACCAGAAGATTGATCAAAGAGGTAAGCTTTCAGAGCAACATGAAGGAGGTACAAGAATAAGGGAGGGAATTCCAGAACAATCCACCAAATCAGATCACGGTCAGGCTGATAATAGTAGGGTAATGTAAATTAAACAGGAGACCAGGGTAGAAGGATCACAGAATAACCCAGAGGGCCATTTGGCTGAAAGGGATTAAAAAGATGGGACATTGAACATAAGTGGGAGAATTTTAAAGTTGAGGCATTTCTGGACTGGACTGTAATAGAACATAGAACATAGAACATAGAACAGTACAGCACAGAACAGGCCCTTCAGCCCACAATGTTGTGCCGACCATTGATCCTCATGTATGCACCCTCAAATTTCTGTGACCATATGCATGTCCAGCAGTCTCTTAAATGACCCCAATGACCTTGCTTCCACAACTGCTGCTGGCAACGCATTCCATGCTCTCACAACTCTCTGCGTAAAGAACCTGCCTCTGACATCCCCTCTATACTTTCCACCAACCAGCTTAAAACTATGACCCCTTGTGCTAGCCATTTCTGCCCTGGGAAATAGTCTCTGGCTATCGACTCTATCTATGCCTCTCATTATCTTGTATACCTCAATTAGGTCCCCTCTCCTCCTCCTTTTCTCCAATGAAAAGAGACCGAGCTCAGTCAACCTCTCTTCATAAGATAAGCCCTCCAGTCCAGGCAGCATCCTGGTAAACCTCCTCTGAACCCTCTCCAAAGCATCCACATCTTTCCTATAATAGGGCGCCCAGAACTGGACGCAGTATTCCAAGTGCGGTCTAACCAAAGTTTTATAGAGCTGCAACAAGATCTCACGACTCTTAAACTCAATCCCCCTGTTAATGAAAGCCAAAACACCATATGCTTTCTTAACAACCCTGTCCACTTGGGTGGCCATTTTAAGGGATCTATGTATCTGCACACCAAGATCCCTCTGTTCCTCCACGCTGCCAAGAATCCTATCCTTAATCCTGTACTCAGCTTTCAAATTCGACCTTCCAAAATGCATCACCTCGCATTTATCCAGGTTGAACTCCATCTGCCACCTCTCAGCCCATCTCTGCATCCTGTCAATGTCCCGCTGCAGCCTACAACAGCCCTCTACACTGTCAACGACACCTCCGACCTTTGTGTCGTCTGCAAACTTGCTGACCCATCCTTCAATTCCCTCGTCCAAGTCATTAATAAAAATTACAAACAGTAGAGGCCCAAGGACAGAGCCCTGTGGAACCCCACTCACCACTGACTTCCAGGCAGAATATTTTCCTTCTACTACCACTCGCTGTCTTCTGCTGGCCAGCCAATTCTGTATCCAAGCAGCTAAGTTCCCCTGTATCCCATTCCTCCTGACCTTCTGAATGAGCCTTCCATGGGGAACCTTATCAAATGCCTTACTGAAGTCCATATACACCACATCCACAGCTCGACCCTCATCAACCTTTCTAGTCACATCCTCAAAAAACTCGATAAGGTTTGTAAGGCATGACCTACCCCTCACAAAGCCGTGTTGACTGTATTTGATCAAGCCATGCTCTTCCAGATGGTCATAAATCTTATCCCTCAGAATCCTTTCTAACACCTTGCAAACGACAGACGTGAGACTTACCGGTCTATAATTGCCGGGGATTTCCCTATTTCCTTTCTTGAAGAGAGGAATTACATTTGCCTCTCTCCAGTCCTCAGGTACGACTCCAGTGGAGAGCGAGGATGCAAAGATCTTCGCAAGTGGCGAAGCAATTGCATTTCTCGCTTCCCAAAGCAGCCGAGGACAAATCTGATCCGGGCCTGGCGACTTGTCAATCTTAATGTTTGACAAAATTTTCAGCACATCAGCTTCCTCTATCTCTATCCATTCCAGCATGCACACCTGCTCTTCAAAGGTTTCATTCACTACAAAGTTCGTTTCTTTCGTAAAGACAGAAGCAAAAAACTCATTTAGGGCTTCCCCTACCTCCTCAGGCTCCACACACAAGTTCCCTATGCTATCCCTGATCGGCCCTACTCTTTCTTTGACCATTCTCTTATTCCTCACATAAGTGTAAAATGCCTTTGTGTTTTCCCGGATTCCTTCTGCCAAGCCTTTCTCGTGCCCCCTCCTGGCTCTCCTCAGACCATTTTTGAGCTCCTTCCTTGCCTGCATGTAATCCTCTCTAGCTGAACTTGACCCTAGCTTCCTCCACCTTATGTAAGCTACCTTCTTCCTTTTCACTAGAAGCTCCACCGCTCTCGTCATCCAAGGTTCCTTAATCTTACCCCTTCTTGCCTGTCTCAGAGGGACATATTTACTCATCACTCCCAACAACTGTTCCTTAAACCATCTCCACATGTCTATAGTTCCCTTAGCATGGAACAACTGCTCCCAGTCCATGCTTCCTAACTCGTGTCTAATCGCATCATAGTTTCCTCTTCCCCAATTAAATATCCTCCCATTCTGCCTAATCCTCTCCTTCTCCATAGCTATGTAGAATGTGAGAGTGTTATGGTCACTATCACCAAAATGCTCTCCCACCACAAGATCTGATACCTGCCCCGGCTCGTTTCCGAGCACCAAGTCTAGAATGGCCTCTCCCCTCGTCGGCCTGTCAACGTACTGCGTTAGGAAACCCTCCTGAACACACCTTACAAAAACAGCTCCATTCAAATCTTCTGCTCGAAGGAGGTTCCAATCAATATTAGGAAAGTTAAAGTCACCCATTACAACAACCCTACTGCGTCCACACTTTTCCAAAAACTGCCGACCTATGCTTTCTTCAATCTCCCTGCTGCTATTGGGGGGCCTGTAGTAAACCCCTAACGAGGTGAGTACTCCCTTGCTGTTCCTAATTTACACCCATACTGACTCAGTAGGCAGATCTTCCTCGACAAAGGAAGCTTCTGTAGCTGTGATACCCTCTCTGATTAGTAGTGCTACACCCCCTCCTCTTTGCCCCCCCTCCCTATTCTTTTTAAATGTTCTAAACCCTGGAACATCCAGCAACCATTCCTGCCCATGAGAAACCCATGTCTCTGTTATGGCCACAACATCATAGCACCAGGTACTGATCCATGCTCTAAGTTCATCACTTTTATTCCTGATACTCCTTGCATTAAAGCAAACACACTTTAACCGATCCCTAATGTTAGCAGGAGGCGTGGAACTTAATGAGAGTGAGGATATGTGACAGTGGAACATTCCTTTATTCATTTACAGGACAAAGGCCTCACTGACTAGGGATCATTTATTGCCCAGAGGGTGGTTAATAGTCAACCATATTGCTGTGGGTCTGGTGTCATATGTAGGCCAGACCAGGTAAGGATGGCAGCTTGCTTCCCTAGAGGTATTTGCAAACCAGGTCGGTTTTTCCCCCAACAATCAACAATGGATTCACAATCATCAGTAGATTCTTAATTCCAGATATTTATTGAATTAAAATTCCACATTCGACCATGGTGGGATTTGAACCTGGGTCCTCAGAATGTAATCTGGGCCTCTAGATTAATAGCCCAGTAATAATACCACTAAGCCATTTCCTATGTTCACAGAAATGGAAGGTGCTGGGTGGATGATTGGCTAAGAGACCATGGGGAGAATTGAGTCTGTCATTGACAATGCAAGGAATGCAGCTTTCATGGCAAGGTGAGCGTAGGCAGGGACAGAGATCAGTGATATGCCTGAAACTCAAGTCCTGATGAAGGGGAGTATTTCTGGTTGGAAGTTCATCTCAGAATCAGATTGAACTCCAAGATTGTGAAGAGATTGGTTGAGTCTCAAGTCAGTGAACGAGGAGAGGGGTCGGGTCAGTGGCTTGAAAATGGAGTTTGTGTTTGGGATGAAGATAATGCTTTGGCTTTCTCATTACTTAATTGGATAAGTTTTTTGATGAGGTGTCATTAGATGTTTCATCGTATATCTAGACAGATAACATGAATGGGTAGGGAGCAGGGGGATACGGATCCTTGGAAAATAGGCGACATGTTTAGGTAGAGGATCTGGATCGGCACAGGCTTGGAGGGCTGAAGGACGTGTTCCTGTGCTGTAATTTTCTTTGTTCTTTGTTCTTTGTTCTAATATAGAGGCATCAGAGTGAAGGTGGTGAGGTCATACTAGCGGTCATCAGTATCCTGTGGAATTTTTGGAGAATGTCATTCACAGGAAGTATATAGGAGAAAAATAGAATGGTGAAGTTTGGGGGCAGGGATAGAGGAGAACATTGCAGGGGCAGGAAGAAAACCGATTTGTATGTCCCTGCTGCTGCTTTATATGGGAAAATGCAACAGCCAGTTGCCAAATAATTTGTTTAAGGGAATGCTGGCTTAGACTTAAGAAGAATTCCCTTTTGAATAGTACCATGGAATCTTTACTTTTCACCCAAAAGAGCCTCAGTTCAATATTGCATCCAAGTAAAGACACCATTGTCAGTGCATTCTTTCATCAGTCCTGCACTGAAGTATCAGCCTAGAATGCGCTCAGTTTCCCATCAAAAAGACATTGAAATTTTAAAAAAAATTCTTGCTCCTTCCATGGAACTATCTTCTCCCCACTTTAGTCTTTATACTGTCTTCCACTTGGACTGTCTGTCTCTCTCTGTTCCCATCCCCACTCCTCATGCTGTCTGACATTTTTACACTTGTCTCTCCACTTCTATCTGTGTTTGACCTCTTGATTCCTCTGCAACTTGTTCAGTAAATCCTTGTCATATCTCAGCAAATAGGACTGTCCCAGACTTGATCTTTCTGGGTTGTACTATCACGCTTTTAGACCTCGCAAACCGCTCACATCATGCATCCCTTCCCTCCCTTGATGTTACTTGCTCTACTTTTCCTTTCATAACGGGCATCTGGAGAGAGAGTGGTTACTCCTGCTGCTCTAAAAATAGCCGACTTGCAGTTTGTATTCCTTAGCGGCAGGGGAAGTGAATTGATTTTTTTTCTCATTCCACAGGATGTGGACAACGCTGGTTGGGCCAGCATTTAATACCCATTTCTAATTGTTCTTGAGAAGGTGGTGATGAGCTGCATTCTGAAATCTCTGCAGACCATGTGGCGCAGGGATGTCCACAGTGTGTTAAAGAGGGACCCAGCATCAGTGAAAAAAAAATGCCAATAAAATTCCAAGTCAGGATGGTGTGTGACTTATCAGGGGATCTTGTAGGAGTTGATGCTCCCATGTACCTGCTGCTCTTGTCTTTCTACGTGGTATTGGCTGTAGGTTTGGAAAGTGCTGTCTAAGGAACCCTGATGAATTATTGTAGTGCAACATGTAACACACTGCTATGATTGAGTTATTTGCGGACAGAGTGAATGTTTGTGAATATGGTGCCAATCAATTGTCCTTGATGTTGCCAAGCTTCTTGAATGTTGTTGGAGCTACACTGACCCAGACAAGTGGGGAGTGTTCTATCACACTCCTGACTTGTGCCTTGTAGATGATGTGCAGGCTTTGGGGAGTTAGGAGATGAGTTACGTAGTGTTCAATTTGTAGCCTCTGACCAGCTCTTGTAGCTGCAGTATTTATGTAGTTTGGTCCAGTTTAGTTGTTGGTTGATGGTAGCCCCAGAATGTTGATGTTGGGAGACCCAATGATGGTGATGCCATTGAATGTCAAGAGGAAATGGTTAGATTCTGTCTCGTTGGAGATGACCATTGCCTGAACCTTGTCTCGTGTAAATGTTATTAGCCATTTATTAGCCCAAGCCGGGATCTTTGTCCAGGTCTTGCTGCATTCGGACATGGACTGCTTCAGTTTCTGAGGAGTTGCAAATAGTGCTGAACATTGTGCAGTCATCAGCAAACATCCCCACACCTGACCTTATGATGGAGGGAACTGAAGCTGTTTGGACCTAGACGCTAGCCTGAGGATAGGGCCAAGGTTAGGCATGTGATATAAGCCCCTTCAATCTAGCCACCCACTGCATTTGCAGACTGGCTGCAGCCCCTGTCTCCACTTAGTATCACACAGAAGGAGTTGAGGGCTGTCTGCAGTGATGATTTGGAAGCCAGTGATGGATTGGACCAGGAAACACTGATAAAATGCAAAGGTGCAAAACAAAGTCTAGACCTCCAGAATGAGCATAAAGTAAAACCTTTTATCTGTGTAGCTCAAAGGATAGTACTTTCATCTTTGTCTCAAATTCCACTCCAGTGACTGAAGTAGAGATCCATGCTCAGAGTCTAGTGCAGTAATGAAGGAGACCTGCACATTAGGTTAGGTTATTTTATTTTTGGATTAGGAATATTCCACGGTACAACATCGTGGGCCAAAGGGCCTGTACTGTGCTGTACTTTTCTATGTTCTATGTTCTATGCACTGTTGGAGGTGCCGTTATTCAGATGTGACATTAAATGAAGACCTTCTTTCTCTGTTTGATGGATGTAAAAGGTAGCAAGACTCTACTTCAGAGAAGAGCAGGGAAATCTCCCTGATGTTCTGGCAAATATTCAGCCTGCTGCCAGTATTTCCAAAGCAGATATTTTGGTCACTACCACATCACTGTCAATATGAGTTTGCAGTGTGTGAACTGACTGCTGCATTTTCTATATTACAACACAGTTACTCCATTTCCTTTGAGCTGGTTTTAGATGTCCTGAGCTGGAGCAATTCATTATACAAGGGAAAATATGTTAATATTTTTTATACATTCGAGGGACGAGGGTGTTACTGGCTCGGCAGCATTTATTGCCCATCAGTAATTGCCCAGAGATCAATGGAGAGTCAATCACGTTGCTGTGGGTCTGGAGTCACGTGTATGCCAGACCAGGTAAGGGTAGCTTGGGTTTTTCCTGGCAATCAACAATGGATTCATGGTCGTCATGAGAGTCTTAATTCCAGATTTTTAAAAAATTAAATTCAAATTCCACCATCTGCTGTTGCAGGATTTGAGCCCATTTAACCCTGGACTTTCCTGGGTCTGTGGATTAACAGTCCAGTGATAATACCACGAGGCCATCACCTCCTCCAAAAGCATTTCTTTAACCAGTGTTCCTGTCTCCAAGCTCAGAAAATGTTATAAATGATTAATTTTGAAATGTCCCGGTTATATCATTAGTGGTACTTTATGTTCATGTTTGGAGGGTGGTTACACTTTAGTAGTGGCTGCCTCCCTGCTGCCTCCTGGTGGGAAGAGGAAGGAGTTGCAGTGAAGTCCAGGTATAAGCCACATGCTGATGGGGTCTGGTGTCACAATTCAGTTGAGGTGAAGTCTGAGTTTGTATTGGGATGGAGTTGGAGCTACCTTCCCTCAATGAAAACCATGCCTTGTCTCAGGGATTCTCTCTCTATACCTCCCTCCCATTTAAAATCACTTCTCAACCACTCTCTTAACCAAACTTTGGGTCACTTTTTTTCAATAGACATTGGCACCATCGGCATTTGTTGACTTTTCCTAACTGACATTGAACTGAGTGATTTGCTCAGCCATCCCGGGGGGGAGTTGAGAGTCAAGCACATTACTGTGGGTCTGAAGTCATGTGTAGGCCAGACCAGATTCCCTTGCCTAAAGGATATTAGTGAACCAAATGGGTTTTTACAACAATTGAGGAAAGTTTCATTATTGCCATTACAAAGACAAGCCTTCAATTCCAGTTTCAGACATTTTTTAATCAACCTGTTCAGAAATGTTATTGTATACCTCTGGTCAGGCAGGATTGGAATTGGGTGGCATTGTGGCTCAGTTGTTAGCACCGTTGCCTCACTGTGCCAGGGACCCGGGTTTAATTCCAGCCTTGGGTGACTGCGTGGACTTTGCACACCCTCCCATTGTCTGCCTGGGTTTCTTCCCACAGTCCAAAGATATACAGGTTAGGTGGTTTGGTTGTGCTAAATTGCCTGTAGTATCCACAGATGTGCAGGCTAGGTGGGTTAACTATGGGAAATGTAGGGTTTCAGGGATAGGGTAGGAGGCTGTGCCTGAATGGGATGCTGTTTGGAGGGTTGGTGCAGACTCGATAGGCCAAATGGCCTCTTTCTGCATTGGGGGATTCTATGAATTTGGGCGTCCTGGCTCAGAGGTTGTGACGCTGTCACCACTGGTGACACACCCTTGAACTCCAGGATTATTAAGTGAATTGAAATTCCACTAGTCACTTTGGGATTGGAACCTGTGTCCACCAGGGAATTAGCATAGACCCTTCAGGGTACTCCAGCAACATTACCATTCTGTCACCTCACTACAATGTTGCTTGGTGTCACATTTTAAGTACTCCCATGAAGCCTGTTGAGATATTTTACTACCTTCGAGGAGCGATGTGTCAGTTGTTGCAGGGTCAGTTGGGATGGAATTTAATACATTGGCCCTTGGTTACCATATTCCACTGTATCCCATACAATCATGCCAAATGAAAATATGGCAGGATTAAATAATTGATACATTGGAATCCATTTTATGACAGAACTATGTGCCCGTTCTTCTATTGCAACATCAGTATTTCACACTCACAACTGTACTTTTTATCAATGTCATTCAAAGGTAAGATGCTGCAAAAGTTTTACTTTTACAGATTTCTTTTCCAGCTGTTTCTTTTGCTGTTTGGTATCCAGCGCTATGATTTGCTACATGCTGCTTTGTTAGTACAACAACAGGTAGCAAGTGCATTCCAGGCTTGTTTCCATGCGCCATCAAGCACTGACAGCCCTGAAGATGTGCTGTCTATTCCTTTGACAAACATCTTTTCTCTTTCTCCGAACAGCTTTTTCAGCTGTGACGAGTGCTGATAATTTTGCTTCATTTTTCTAACTCTGTATTCCACTCTTCTACCTTATAAAAACAGCAGCAAACTGGAAAATGATAGTCTTGAGTCATTTTGATTCTCTTGTACCTCAGTGGATAACTCAATAGCGCTTTTGTTTGTCAAGGTTACTGCAATTCTTATTTTAAGTACAAAGCAAATACATTCTTCCCATTGCAGTGATCGATGCTTTTTCCAGAGAACTTGAACAGATCTTTGAATTCCTGTTGTGACAGTCAAGCTAGTGCTTTCACGGTTTGACTGGTTCATGGGCTCACACTTGCAGATTTTGCTGAAGGTTCAGTACAGTTCCTCAGGTCACTGCATTCCTTGTGCATTAAGGTGTCAAATGGAACTCTTTGATTCTTTGTTGATTTTTCTCTCCCTATCAGTTCTTCAGTTGGATGAAAGTGCACAGCTACAGCAGCACAGTGTCAACCTGGAGTTGCTGTTAAGTAGTGCATTCCATCAGATTTGAAATCTGTCTTCAAGAGATAAAAGGGGTTCTGCAAGATGGTTAGAATACTGGCAGTCTGCTTTTGTCTAATCCTTGCATGTCATTTCTCATTTCTGTTGCTGTGTGCTACTAAATTGTTTACACAGTGATCATACCATTAGCTTCTGAGTAGGCAATAAATTAAACTCTAAAACTACAGTGCACAGTTCTGATTGGCATATAATAAAAAAGGGTATGGAGAAAGTGGTGAGGGTGCAGAGAAGATCTGTAAGGATGCCATGAGAAATGTGTATTGCATATCAGGAAAGAATTGATGGGCTGGGTCTTTTTGCATTTTATAAAGCAGGCTGAATGGTAGTCTGACAGAGGTCTTTGATATGATGAGAGGTTTTTACTGTGTGGATAGCGAGAGAGACAATATTCCTTCTTGTGGAGAAGGGCAGAACAGAGACCAAGAAATTTAATAGGGAATTCTGAAGGCACTTTTTTGAATAGGGAATTCACTGCTGAAGTGAGCAGCTGCAGCAAATAACATAGATACATTTAGAAGCAGACCATTTGGCTCATCAAGTCTACACTGGCCCACCAAAGAACATCCCACACAAACTCACCCCCATCAGTGTAATCCTGCATTTCCCATGGCCCATCAAAGTAGCCTCTTTGGACTGTAGAAGGCAGCCAGATCACCTCCCGAGAAGGCCCAGACAGTCCGAGAACATGCAAACTCCACAGAAACAGTCAGCCAAGGGTGCAATTGAACCCAGGTCTCTGGTGCTTTGAGATAGGAGTTGCTAACCACTGAGCCACCCTCCTGCTGTAGAAGGAGTAGTGGGTTATGATGGCAGATTTAGCTGACGAAAGATGGGAGTAGACTAAAGTGGGGCATAAATACCAGCATAGATTGGTTGGGCTGACTGGCCTGTTTCTGTGGGTATATATAAATATAAACTGCAACTAATGAGCAGAGTTGTTTTATGGAAGAAGACATTCACATGATAAACATTTGCAAGGTGCTGCACAATGTGGGAAACAATGAGACATTAATCTGTGGCTCCATCAAGACTAGAATAATGTGGAATGATTACATTTAGTCAGTTCAGGTCTGCATTGATTTTTCTTGAGAGCAATCTAGTTTATCTAGTCCCCTGATCTTTCTCCACATTCCTGCAATTTTGTTTCCCTTTCAGATATTTATCAAATTCCCTTTTGCAGTCTGGTATCCATTATCTCCACCACCCTGTCAAGCAAGGACTAATCCTAACTGCTCTGTGTCAAAGGGTTTTGCCTCATGTTGCCTCTAGTTCTTTCACTAATCATCTTAAATCTGTGCTCCCTGGTAATCTATCCAACAGCACTTGGAAAGTTTCATTTTATTTAAAACCCTTCATGATTGTAAACACCTCCATCAAATTGCCTCTTGGCCCTGTCTACTGCAGGAAGAGTGAGGTTCTTTAGTTTATAATTCCTTATCCCTGGAACTATTTTAGTAAATCTCTTCTGTGCTCTCTCCAAAACCTTCGATTCCTCTTAACACATGGTGCCCAGAGTTGGACACAGTGCTTCCGCTGGTGCTTCAGAGAGGTTTAGCATCTATGTATAAAGCTCAGGATCTTGTATGCTTAATGAACTGCTTTGTAATCTCGCCTGCCGCACTAAAAGGTTCATGTACAAATGGTGCCAGATCTCCCTTCTCTTGAACCCCTTTAAAATTGTATAATTGAACTTTCAATGCCCCTCTTAATGAAGAGAAATGTATCACCTCAGAGTTCATAGTTTATTCAGGAGAGATTGGAGAAACTTGGGTTGTTCTCACTGGAACGACGGAGGTTGAGAGGGGACCTGGTAGAGGTCTACAAGATTATGAAGAGCATTGACAGACTGGACAGTCAGAAGCTTTTTCCCAGGGAGGAGGAGTCAGTTACCAGGGCGCTTAGGTTTAAGGTGCGAAGGGCAAGGTTTAAAGGTGATGTATGAGGCATGTGTTTTACACAGAGAGTGGGGGATGCCTGGAACTCGCTGCTGAAGGAGGTCGTGAAAGCAGATACTATCATGACTTTTAAAGGGCATCTTGCCAAATACATGAACAGTATGGGAATAGAGGGATACGGTCCCCGGAAGGGTAGGGGCTTTTAGTTGTGATGGGCAGCATTTCGGTGCAGGTTTGGAGGGCTGAAGGGCCTGTAACTGTACTGTAATTGTTTTTGTTCTTTGAGAATGTTGAAAATTCTGTGGCGCTGTTGGAACATTTTCCCAACGTCCAGATCAACATTCTTCCATCAATAGCTACCACCAGCAACAGGCCAAGTAGCAACTCCTGTCATTGCTCTGGTTGGCTCAGACTGCATGAGAAATGGCTTTTGTGATTATTCCAATGACAGTGCTGACCTTATCTCAAAAGTATTCTGCTGTATGTGAAGTGGTTTGGGATATTTGAGAGATGTAAAGTTAAGAACTTAAGAAATACAAGCAGAAATGGACCTTTCAGCCCTTCAAACCTGTTCCACCATCTATAACAAGAGATGACAGTGGCCACAGCTCTGGTTTCCTGACTGCCCCCATGATACTTGACTCCTTTGTCAATAAAAAAATCTGTCCAACTCAGGCTCGAATATGTTCAAAACACTAATGATTCTGTGACAAGGGAAATTCATCCACATTTACTGCTTCTTAGTTCTAGATTCCATCACAAGGGAACACATCCAACAGCATCTTTCATGTCAAGCCCTCACCTTTACTGTCTCGTCAACCTTAGACCTGTGCACACTTGTGTAAGAAATCATTATCACTTCTCATGTGTGTAGAGCATATTTAACTGATTATTGATTCGAAAGTGGAATCTTGGCGATGGATTCAGATGACAACAACTGAACAAGTTATTTTTAGATGGTGTGTGGTAGATAAGTTGTTGATACTGCAGCATCTTGATGTTTCGTACAGCATGGTGACTCGGTGGTTAACACTCCTGCCTCACAGTGCCAGTGACCTGGATCCGATTTCACCCTCGGGCAAATGTCTGTGTGGAGTTTGCACATTCTCCCTGTATCTGTGTGGGTTTCATCTGGGAGCTCTGGTTGTCTCCTGCAGTCCAAAGATGTGCAAGTTAGGTGGATTGGCCTTGCTAAATTGCCCCTTTCTGTCCAGGGATGTGTGGGCTAGGTGGGTTAGTCATGGGAAATACAGGGTTATAGGGTTTGGACGTGGATCTGGATGGGATGCTGTTCAGAGGGGTCGCTGTAGACACAAATGGCAATGTCCCTGCTTCTAAACTGAAGGGATTCTATGTGTATCGTATTGGCGTTTTTCACATAAAGCTGTTCCCGAGGCACAGTATGGATACTTACTGTCAGTATGTGCAAGTTCCTTAATATACAATGCTCACAGAAGGAGAATAAGAATTGGCGACTTGAAATGTAATTACAGCAAGATTGTCATATGACTATGCTGTTGGCAGTAATTTGCCTCTCCAGCTGTAATTTACATTGCTAATTTAAATGTTACAAATCACTAACCAATCCAGTGGAGCTGCTCAGATGATCTGTAATAAGTTCCAATACTGCGTGTCTCTGTGATGATAAAATGTGAGGCTGGATGAACACAGCAGGCCAAGCAGCATCTCAGGAGCTCCTGAGATGCTGCTTGGCCTGCTGTGTTCATCCAGCCTCACATTTTATTATCTTGAAATTCTCCAGCATCTGCAGTTCCCATTATCTCTGTCTCTGTGATGAGTTGGGTTCAGGTTGTATATCACTAGAGTAATTGACGTTGAACTTGTGATATTTGTTGTGAATGATCCTCATTCCTCAGAAATCGTTAACCCTGAGATTATGGCTGGTGGTGGAAGGCATGACACTCACTGCTCATCTCAAAGAAGGTTCTCCACAAAGTTTTGACAATCTCTGTACCCTGGGTTTTCCCCTTTCCTGATGTCAGTTTGAGTTTGATGCAGAGATGAAGAGAATTTCAGACAGCAATGATGTTAGCAAATGGAGTAAACAGCCAATCGCAATGAAGTATTCTCATAGACAGGAACGCCAGGTTGACTATCTTTCACTTCCTAAAAAATTTGAGAGAGAGTAACATAACTATTTGCATCAGACATATGGATTAAGACAGAACCTGTGTTGTAATAAGCAGCAAAAATAATTTTAAAACAGGTGAGATGATAGTGTGGAGCTGGATGAACACATCTGGCCAAGCAGCATCTTAGGAGCACAAAAGCTGCTTGGTCTGCTGTGTTCATCCAGCTCCACACTTTGTTATCTCGGATTCTCCAGCATCTGCAGTTCCCATTATCTCTTCAAAACAGGTGAGGTGTCTTTGGTGCATGTTAAAACATCATTGCTTTCAAAAAATAAAATTAGTTTTTCAGGCCAGAGAGGTTTATTTTCAGCAGTAAGCACAAACATGGAAACCAGAAGCAGGAGTAGATCATTTCAGCCCTCCAAGCCTGCTCCACCATTCAATATGATCTTGGCCAGTCCTCTATCTCAATTCACAAGCTTTCTCCAACCCCCTTGATGAGTTGAATTTCTAAAAAATTATCAGTCTCTTTCTTGGATATACTCAGTGACCCAGCTTCCAGAGCCTTCTGTGGTGGTGAATTCCACATGTTGACCACCCTCTACTTGAAGAAGTGTTTTCTCATCTCAGTCTTAAATGGCCAATCCCATACCTTGAGACTGTGACCCTGGTAACTATGAACTGAGTACCTGTTAAAAATCTAGCTGTACCTCACTTAACAACTTTCAAAGGATTTACTTGAGATGTAAAGAAATTTCTTGCTCCAGAGGGTATTGAATGCCTGGAATTCCCAATCCTAGAGAGTTGTGGAGGGTGGATCACTGAAAGTATTTAAAGATGTGGCAGATAGATTATGAGATATTGGGGAGTTGAGGGCTATAATAAGCTGGCACGAGAGAGCAGTAAGAGTCTGTGGACAGATCAGACATGATCTTGTTGAATGGTGGCAAAATCTTGAGGGACCAGATGTTCCAATTCCTTATGTTTGAATGAACGTTGAAGAGTGCTGCATTGTTAGAGGTGTCTTTCAGATGATATGATTAACTGGAGCATCCTCCAGTTGCTCAAGTAGATTTAAAAGATCCTGTGACCATATTTTGAACAAGGGCAGAGGTGTTATCCAGGGTATCCTGGCCAATCTCAATGTAAAAACAAAGAAGTTAGCTGATCGTTATCACCTGGTTTCTATGGGAGTTTGCTGCTGTGTATATGACAGCGGACATGTTTACCAAGTGTGCTTCTATCACTATAAAGTACTTTAACAGGTCCAGTAGTCATGAAAAGTGCACTGTAAAGAACAGATTGCAACACAACTGTGAAACAATGGAAAGAAGGCATGGTGAAAACAGGGACATGGTGTGGAGCTAGAGGAACACAGCAGGCCAGGCAGCATCAGAGAAGCAGGAATGTTTACATTTTGGGTCGGGACCCTTCCTCAGAAATTCCTCCATCTCCACACTGTGTTGTCTCTGACTCCAGCGTCTGCAGTTCTTGCGATCTCATTGTGAAAACGGTAGTTTTCACTGTCCTGTGCCCGATGGTAACACAAGCAGAGAGTCAGTGCGACAGTGTTGTACCTGCATAACGGGTGATGTCGGGTTTCCAGGTTTCATTGAAGTTCACTGCTACAAGTGTGGATTTGATGAATTTACACAAATAGCTTCAGGTTAGGAATTCAGCTCTGCTGATTATTTTCACACGTCAGGTGCTGTGTTTGGTAACATTCATATTTACTGAGAAATAGACACATTTTGTAGGAGCTTTACATTGTGCACTCATCAGGACAATTTGCGTGAAATGCCAAAAGGGCAAACAACACATCTGGTGCATTGCATGCAGTTCCAGTCGCTACATTACCAAAAGGGCGTGGATGCTTTGGAGAGGGTGCAGAGAAGGTTTACCAGGATGTTAGATAATAAAATGTGAGGCTGGATGAACGCAGCAGGCCAGCAGCATCTCAGGAGCACAAAAGCTGACGTTTCAGGCCTAGACCCTTCATCAGAGAGGGGGATGGGGTGAGGGTTCTGGAATAAATAGGGAGAGAGGGGGAGGTGGACCGAAGATGGAGAGAAAAGAAGATAGGTGGAGAGGAGAGTATAGGTGGGGAGGTAGGGAGGGGATAGGTCAGTCCAGGGAAGACGGACAGGTCAAGGAGGTGGGATGAGGTTAGTAGGTAGGAGATGGAGGTTCGGCTTGGGGTGGGAGGAAGGGATTCCCATTATCACTGTTTGTGCTCCTGAGATGCTGCTGGGCCTGCTGTGTTCATCCAGCCTCACGTTTTATTATCTTGGATTCTCCAGCATCTGCAGTTCCCATTATCACTTACCAGGATGTTACCTAATCTGGACGGTTTTTGTTATGAGGAGAGGTTGGATAGACTCAGGTTGTTTTGACTGGAATAACATGTTGAGGGGTAACCTGGTAGAGGTCTACAAAATTGAGAGGCATAAAAGGGTGGGTAGTCAAAGGCTTTTACCCAGGATGGGAAGGTCAATGGCAAGAGGACACAGGGTCAAGGTGACAGGGGGAAAGTTTAGGGGCGAAGTCCAGGGAAACTTTTTCACGCATAATGTGATGGGTGCCTGGAACACAATGCCAGTGGAAGTGGTGGAACCAGGTATATTAGCAATTTTTAAGGCATATCTTGATAGACACACAAACGGGAGGCAAACAGGGGTGGAAACCATGTTTAGACAATGAGTAGCGGGTCTAAATAAAGATTAGGAATAAGCACAGGCTTGGTGGGCCAAAAGGCCTGGTCCTGTGCCATATTGTAACATGGAACAAAGACAAATGTTGTTGAAAAGCTCAATTAATGTTGTGGGTCCTGTGACCCCTCCTCAGATGGCAGCTGGGAAAATGTTGGTTTATATGTAGAGAATAGTGAGGGGTATGGGGTAGGGAGTAAATGATACAATAAAGGATAGAGCCCAAACAGAGAGAAGAGCAGTTGGATAGACAAAGGAGTTGATAACGATCCGGCTGGGAGGGTGAATAGCTGTTCATGGGGACTGTAAGTGACTGACAATAGGTAATGTGTAATGGCAGGCTATGTGCTAACAAGGCTTGGTGTGTGGGGTAGGAGGCTGGGACATGGGAGAGTTTAGGCCCTAAAGACTATCGAACTCAATATTGAGTCCAGAGGGCTGCAGGGTTCCCAAAATGGATAATGAAGGTTTTTTTTCAGCTTGCAGCAAGCCAGAGACAGATGTTGGCCAGGGAACAGCGTGGCGTGTTAAAGCGATAGGCAATGGGTAGTTCAGGGTCTTTTTTGTGAGCAGAACATAGATGTTCTGCAAAGCAGTCACCCAGTCAACACCTTTTTTCCCCCCCCAAATGTAGGGGAGACCGCATTATGAGCGGCAAATGCAGTAGACTAGATCCTGGGAAGTGCGGGTGAAGTGCTGTTTCACCTGGAAGTGTCCTTGGATGCTGGCGAGGGGAGAGGTAAATGGGCAGGTGTTGCACCTTCACCGGTTACAGGGTAAGGTGCCGTAGGGCTGTGAGGGAGTGCTGGGAGTGAAGGAAGAGTGGACAGGGTGCCCTGGAGGGAACGGTCCCTGCGGAAGGTGGGCAAGGGAGGGGAGGCGAGGGAAGGGAAGCGAAATGTGTGCCGGGTGGTGGCATCTTGCCGGAGGTGGCGTCTGTTGTGGGAGGGAAGAGGAGGGGTGAGGGCGGAAGTGTGGGAGAATGGTCAGACCTGGTTGAGGGCCCTGTTGACAGAGGTGTTTGGGAATCCACGCTTGAGGTGGACATTTTGGAGGCTGTCTTGTCAAAGTTGGCCTCATCTGAACATGCGATGGAGACAGAAGGAACTGAGAGAATGGGATGGAGTCTTTACTGGAAGTGGGGTCTGAGGATGTATAGTTCAGGTAGCTGTGGGAGTCAGTGGGTTTGTAATGGATATTAGTGGCCAGCCTATCCCCAGAAATGGAAACACAGATTGAGGAAGGGAGTAGTCAGAGATAGGACAGGTGAAAGTGAGGGCAGGGTGGAAATCGGAAGCGAAATAGATGAACTTTTCCAATTCTGGACGAGAGAGGGAAGCAGCACCGATGACATCATTGATATAATGGAGAAAGAGTTGTGGGTGGGGGGCAGAATAGGACTGGATCAAGGAGTGTTTCATGTATCCCACAGAGACAGGCATAACTGGGGCTCATGCAGGTACCCATGGCAACCTCGCCCCCCCCCTTACCTGAAGAAAATGGGAAGAAGAGTTAAAAGGATGCTGAGGGTGAGGACGATCTCAGCCAAGTGGAGGAGGGTGGTGGTGGCTGGAGACTGATCAGGTCTTTACCCCAGGAAGAAGTGGAGAGCCCCAAGACCCTCCTGGTGTGGAATGGAGGTGTAAAGGGATAGCAATCCCATGGTAAAGAGGAGGCAGCCAGAGCCTGCAAACTGGAAATTTTGAAACTGGTGTAAAGTGTCAGAGGAAACATGGATGTATGTGGGTAGGGATTGGACCGGGGGGAGAAGACTGAGTCAAGGTAGGAAGAGTTCTGTGGGGCAGGAGCAGGCTGAAACAATGGTTGCCCCCCGACTGTCCTGTCTGTGGATTTTTGGAAGCAGGTATACGTGAGCTGTGTGGGGCTGCAGGACTATCAGCTTGGAGGCAGTGAGGGGGGAAGTCATCAGTTACCATAGTTGGAACAATGCCCTGATGTGTTATGGTGGGGTCATGGTCCAAGGAAGATAGGAGGAGGTATCTGAGAGCTGGTGCTGAGCCTCTGCAAGGTACAGGTCAATACGCCAGACTATAACAGCGCCACACTTAATGATTTAGTCAGGATTAGACTTAATGACAGTCAGAATTGCATCTAAGTGCACAGAGTCTGGTCAATTTGGAGGGAGATAGGTTGGATTTAGTGAGGGGGTGGAGAAATTGAGGTGACCAATGTCATGTTGATAGTTCTTAATGAACAGATTGAGTGGAGGTACAAGGCTAGAGGGAGGGGTCAGGGGTCCAGGTGGAGGGACAGTGTTGGAACTGGGCAAAGGGGTCTGTGGGGTGGGGAGAGGACTCTTGTCCAAAGAAATAGGCCCGGACGCAAAAATGGCAGGAAAAGGGTTTGATGTCATATAGTGTTCGAAAGTGTTAAGGTGGGGATGCAGAGGAATAAAACTGATCCCTTTTCTGAGTACAGAACATTCATTATCGGAGAGTGGAAAATTAGGAGGGATGGTCAATACCGAACAGGAGGTGGGGTTCCGGGAGTTGATGGAATCAGAGGGAAGGGGGGTGAGTGGTCAGGAAGGTTCCAGAGGGCCATGGTTATTTCTGCGTTATGGCTTCTTGTGGGCCTTGATGCCTGAAAGGGAAAGAAGTAGTTTCTTGTTGGTATGACAAATGAGCCGGAGGATGAAGTGGAACTGTGCGAAGTGGTGCAACCCTGAGCCAATGTGTTGCGATGCTGTTGGAGAGAAATGTTGAGCATGTGGTGCCGCATGGCACTGAGTGTGGATCTCAGGGTGCGGCGAGAGCAGCTGTCCATGAGTAAGTTCAACATCATGGAGATATCTGTGATCCTGGAAGGATTCAAAACATGAGAGATGAAATGTATTGTAACATTTTGAATTCATACTGTTTGAGAGAAGAGTGCGGATTGGCTGGCAAGTGTAATTCTAATTGGTAGAGGTACTGCCATGGTGCATTATCTTTGGCAATGCCCCTACAAATCAGCTTCCACTTGCTGCCTGATGAACATATATAGTGTAAGTTGCTGTCTCCCAGACAGGATAAATCTTTTCCTTTTACTTTCATATATCTTGGAGCGTTCTCCTTGAAATAACTCCGCAGGGGCCAGTATCCCATGACCAAGTCACCCTTTATTTACACATGTATAGTTTTTGACACTGGCCCAGCTTCATTAGAGCCAGCTCTGAGTGACAGGATGTCTCTGTTTATACCTTTCAGCCAGGACTCCCTGAGTGGAACAATCAACAGCCCCAGAGAACTCTTAGTCTATGAAGTCCACCTAGTTGACCTCATACAATCACTACAATCCTGAAGAGTGCAAGATGAATGGTTCTGACAAAATGTGTCTTTTTTACAACAATACATATATTTTATAAACAGAAACATATTTAAACAATAAAATAAATAGATATAAATTACTTAATATATTTTGATGATGCTGAAAGACAGAACAAATAATGTAAACTATCTTCAAATTGGTCTCAAATTTGGTTTTTCAAAGCTTACATTTTGAATGAGGTGAGACAATCATGTCATGCCAAATGAAAGGAAGGAGCAGAATTGAAATCAGACAACTACGCTGGTCCAGCATGTGGGACCCTGAGCTAACTGTAGCACGGTTGATAGCCCTCTTACCACATCCCATTCCAGCACTTGAATTCATCAATCTAGGCTGACGCTCAGTGTGGCATTGGGAGACTGCTGGGCTGTTGAAAGTGCTGCCTTTAAGGTGAGGTGTTAAACTGTGACCTTCTCTCTCCCTGATGTATACATCCTCAATCTACACTAGGTAAAGAAATCAGACCATCTGGTCATAATAATTTTGCTGTTTGTGGGAACTTGCTGTGCACAATTGGCTGTTGCATTTCCTACATTACAATAGTAACTACTCTTCAAAATGTACTTCTTGAACTAAAATGTTTTAGTTTGAGATGTCTGGAGGTAAGGAAAGATGCTATATATATGAAACTGTTTCTTTCCTCTGCAAGATGTAACTGGTCCTTTCTGACTAATAACCAACATGTTTACGCTATGGAAGTGTAAACTGCTAATTGTACAAATGTGCCCTGTAACCTTCTAGACTATCAGTGTTAGTTATGTTAAAATTAGCTAAGACCATGATACTATCATTCCAAATATTGTAGCTCTATTAGCTGTGCTCCTATTGTAGTCTGACACCAGGTTACTGTAGTCATTATCTAGGTTACGTTGATCATTCCATTTTGCTTATCTGTAGGCTAAATAAGGCCATTTGCTTTTGGTGATACACTCAGGTCAGCTATTGTAATCCTAGTGGCAAGCCAAGAGTTAAATAAACCTTCAGCTAGCTTTGTATTTTGTATGTACTAAGGGTGGAACTGTGTCTGGATCTTTTAAATTGAGTTGGGTTTGAGATTCCTCAAAGACCAATAGAGCATCCCAATAAAATCTGATGCGTAGATGTAAATCACAATCTGTTTCCCCTCAGGAAGCAAGAGGCATGTTGTTAGCCTTTCCACTTGCTCCTCTTGAGGCAGAATTGCTGGCTATAATGTTGCCGAGCGTTGCGTGAAGCTACAGAGTCAAGTTAAGAGATTCTTTACCTGGCAAAGGCAGAGGTCCTTGAGCTAGCCTGGTTTAAGGTACCATGAGCTGTGGTTTATGTAGACTTAGAATTTGGTGCTTTTTAATGCAGCTGGGGAACTTGCGTATTAGAGTCATACAGCATGGAAACAAACCCTTTCACCTAATTTGTCTATGCTGACCGGACATCCTAAATAAATCTAGTCCCATTTGCCAGCAT
This sequence comes from Stegostoma tigrinum, assembly GCF_030684315.1. Classification (NCBI taxonomy): domain Eukaryota; kingdom Metazoa; phylum Chordata; class Chondrichthyes; order Orectolobiformes; family Stegostomatidae; genus Stegostoma; species Stegostoma tigrinum. Next base: position 13,230,606 of record NC_081375.1, read on the forward strand.
TTGGCCCATATCCCTCTAAGCCCTTCCTCTTCATGTACCCGCACAGATGACTTTTAAATGTTGTAATTGTAACAGCCTCCATCACTTCCTCTGGCAGCCCATTCTGTACACACACCACCCTCTGCATGAGCATCTCTTAAATCTTTCCCCTCTCACCTTAAACCTCTGCCTCTAGTTTTGGATTCCGCTACCCTGGGGAAAAGACCTTGGCTATTCATCCTATCCATGCCCCTAATGACTTTATAAGGTCACCTCTCAGTCTCCGACGTTCCAGGGAAAATAGCCCCAGTTACTCACCCTCTCCCCCTATAACTCAAAACTCTCCGACCCCGGCAACATCTTTTTAAGTCTTCTCTGAACCCTTTCAAGTTTCACAACATCTTTCCGATAGCAGGGAGACCAGAATTGCACGCAGTATTCCAGAAGTGGCCTATCCACTGTACAGCTGCAATATGACCTCCCAACTCCTGTACTCAATGAACTGACCAGTGAAGAAAAAAAGTGTACCAAATGCCTTCTTCACTACCCTATCCACCTGTGACTCCAACTTCAAGGAACAATGAACCTGCACCCCAAGGTTTCTTTGTTTAGCACTACTCCCCAGGACATTACCATTAAATATAAAAATCTGGATGAAGGGACTGGGGGCATTCTGGCGAAGTTTGCCGATGATACAAAGATAGGTGGACAGGCAGGTAGTACTGAGGAGGTGGGGAAGCTGCAGGAAGATTTAGACAGTTTAGGAGAGTGGTCCAGGAAATGGCTGATGAAATTCAATGTGAGTAAATGTGAGGTTTTGCACTTTGGGAAAAAATACAGGCATGGACTATTTTCTAAACGGTGAGAAAATTCGCAAATCAGAAGGGATCTGGGAGTGTTGGTCCAGGATTCTCAAAAGGTTGGAATATAAAAGCAGCGATGTGCTTCTGAGGCTTTATAAGGCTCTAGTTAGGCCCCATTTAGAATACTGTATCCAATTTTGGGCCCCACACCTCAGGAAGGACGTACTAGCCCTGGAGCGTGTCTAGCGGAGATTCTCACGGATGATCCCTGGAATGGTAGGTTTAACGTGTGATGAACAGCTAAGGATCCTGGGATTGTACTCATTAGAGTTTAGAAGGTTGAGGGGCGATCTAATAGAAACTTAGAAGATAATGCATGGTTTAGAACGGATGGACGCTAGGAAGTTGTTTCTGTTAGGCGGGGAGACTAGGACCCATGGGCACAGCCTTAAAATTAGAGGGGGTATATTTAAAACTGAAATGAGATGACATTTCTTCAGCCAGAGAGTGGTGGGCTTATGGAATTCATTGCCGCAGAGTGCAGTGGAGGCTGGGACGTTGGATGTCTTCAAGGCAGAGATCGACAAATTCTTGATCTCAAGAGGAATCACGGGCTCTGGGGAGAGTGCAGGGAAGTGGTGTTGAGATGCTCATCAACTATGATTTAAATGGCGGCGTGGACTTGATGGGCTGAATGGTCTTACTTCCACTCCTATGTCTTATGGTCATAAGTCCTGCCCTGGTTTGCCTTTCCAAAATGCAGCACCTCACGTTTACCCAAATTAAACTCCATCTGCCACTCCTTGGCCCGTCAGCCCACCCAATCAAGATTCCATTGTACTCTGAGGTAACCTTATTTGCTGACCACCATGCCACCAAATACAGCCAGCATTTTTAGACCTCCAAAGTAAAGAAAAAGTCGACTTGAGTTTTATTCAGGCTGTGTCTTGAAATTATGAGTATGCAGAAAACCCAAGGAAATCTGACAGAAGTTAATCTTCCATGAAAGAATGTTTTGAAACCAATGCAGCATACGACATCAAAACCAAAATGAAGTGAAGCTGCCTCCGTCTGCTTCAGCAACTGAAATATGAGCAGCACCATCTAAGTGTCAGATCTCTGTGTTGTAAAGATGTTTTATAGTGCAGAACACCAACTGAGTATAAATGAAATGGTTAAGTTACAAATATAGTGCAAATTTGTTGCTTCTCAGTGTTCATACAATGCTTTCCAATTGATAGGCTTGGTATAGCTCCATTTCTTGGCCAACATATCGCAGCTAACCAGCTTCATGGTGTGCAATGCAGGTTCTCCCACGTGGCATACTTTGGAAGCAGTCAATCCATTTCTTGCAGGGTAGATTAAGCAACTCTTGTCTAAATTTCTCTCGCAAATGCCTCCAAGCAAATAGGCCAGATTTAAAGCTGGTACAAGCCCCTGAGCCAGTCACACTGTAACTGACAGATAATGGTATGCAGCTTTGGTTTAAATTGTTATTTTTAATTGCAATGAGAAAAAGTGGTGTAATTTTCTCCTAGCACTGTACTCAAAAGCAGTTGATACCAATAATGTAACCATCTTTGACAATGACTTGCCAGACTCTTTCCAACAGAGGCAAAGTGGAATATTGCCAGTATGGAGAGTGAGCTAGAATTATTTGATTAAAAGAAATGCATTTATTGAAGATAGCAAGATGTAGAGCTGGATGAACACAGCAGGCCAAGCAGCAGAGGAGCATGGAAACTGACGTTTTGGGCCCAGAGAGAACCTTTCATTTGTAACTTACTTTAGTATTTATGAATGCTTTGAAATTAAATGTCCATTGCTCATTTTGGTACGGTCAGTTACCCTGATATTTTAAAGGAAGGTGCTGACATATTCAACAATTTGTTTGAAGGCTCAAATCAGCTGAGGGGCCTATTTTGAATTGTATGAATCTGTGACTTCACTGAAATAGTGAAGAGGGAAGTTCCAGACTAATATTTGAGTATTTGTATGTTGTTCTGTTCATTTGGTGTACTGTTCTTTCTAGATACAGAGTGGGAGAGAGTGGAAGGTCTAGCTGTACTTTTGTCTCAAACCAAAGCAAGGTGTCACACTGACAGCGAGACCTTACAAACTGCATTCTTGTATTCTACAATGCAATTTCTGCATATGAATTGTTAAAAGCATTTTATTTCAATTAACCTATTCAAGCACATGCATTATGCCTTTTAGGACAGGTGGGGTTTGAACCTAGATGAGCTGAACAGCACTACTATTGCAGCACAACACTTTTAAAAATGGGAACTTTAATGTATTTTTTCCTGAGGTAATCTATAGCATTTTTAATCACATTCATTAAGCTTTACAAACTGAGCATTTTCTTTTTAGAGGAAAGAAAGTGTTTTACATATGTCATAGGATATAATGTCAGATTGGTTGTGCTTCTGAGCTACTAATCTAAAAACCTAGAATAATAATTTGGGGATGTGAATTCAAATCTCACCACACCAGTGTAATAATTTAAATTAAATTGGTTTAATGAATCTGGAATTAAACATTATCATTAGTAGTGGTAACTATGAAACTACCAGATTATTGCAAAAGCACTATTAGTGCACTCATGTCCTTTAGGAAAAGAATCTGTCATAGCAGCAGAGTAGGCTATTTAGTGCCTCAAGCCTACTCTACCATTCAACTAGATCAAGGCTAATCTTCTGTCACAACCCCATTATTCCACACTATCTTCACATTCCTTGGAATCTTTTACATCTAGTTGTCTACCTTTCTGTCTGGAATATACCCAATGGCTAAAAGTTCCACAACCCTCTGGGATAGACAATTATAAACATTCACCACCCACTATGTGAATAAAAATTGCTATTTTTTTGGAATTAGACCAAATGTAACTTCAGTCCCACGATAGTATGGTTGACTTAACTATCCTCTGAAATGGCCGAACAAGTCACTCAGTTGTATCAAAGGAAACCACTTTCTGGATCTTAAGAGGACGCAGATGAGGATTAAGTGCTTGGCCTAGCTAATGATGGCCATGTTTCATGAATGAATTTTAAAAAATGCTTGGGGATCTTGTTCATTGTGTACCACACTAGGACTGTTATATTCTTAAGATTTTTCTTTAATTCAACCATGGGATGTGGATGTCACTGGCCAAGATTTATTGCCCAGAGGTAGGTAAAAGTCAACTGCATTGTTATGGGTCCAGAGTCACATGTAGGCCAGACCAGGTAAAGATAGCAGATCCCTTCCCTGACATTAGTAAACCAGATAGGTTTTTCCTCTTGACAATTGCATATAGTTTCATGGTCATCATTAGACTTAGTTCCAGTTTTTTTGATTTTATTGAATTCAAACTCTATTATCTGCTATCCTGGGATTTGAACCCAGGTCCCCAGAGCATTACCTGAGTCACTGGATGACTAGTCTAGCAATAATGCCACTAGGCTATTGCCTCCCCAGTGTCCAACCAACTGATATTTCTCAGTCTACATCTCTGACTTTTTTGATTCTGCGCAATAAACCTACTGATTGAAGACAATCTCGGAGTCAGACATTTTCTGTCCAGTACCTGCTACAGTGGCACTTGTTTATATCCCAAAATGATTAAATAAATGGAGATGCCAGTCTGTAGCCATCAACTTGTATAAATACAGCCCTAGAGAATTGATAGTGTTCAGTTAAAGTTTGATTGCACTCATGCCAATGGTGTAGTGGTGGGCTTCTTCCCTTTCATAGAAGGGATTTGAGTTCCAGTTATTTTAGAATGTCACGTCAAGACTGTGACCAGCTGCATAAACAGTGACTCGTGAATGCTTTCTGATATGATGCTGGAGACAGCAATCAATCAGTCATTCATACTTAGATACAGCCCACACATACCATTTGTAATGCTACTGTGGGGAAAGCCTTTAGCAAGCAGTTTCAAAACATGAATGCAAGATAAGCTTGAGTGTGTGTAAGGATCTCTCAGTCTAGTGTTTATAAAGCAGTGGAGACAAGCAAGCACTTTTTTGTCCTGTTTTGAACATTTTATAATATCTAACTTCTTTTGAAAATATGTATCAAATCCTTCTTCAGTAAATATTATCAATTACTTCATATCTACAACCCAGACTATTTGTCAACACAGCCATACTTCTGTTTGCTGGATTGCTCTCTTGGCCAGAGCAAGATTTCCTGAGTGAATTGTAACACAGTGACACCAAGTACAACATGCAAACCCAGAATACATGACATTTGTGGAACTGAAAATGGTAGAATGGTATAGTACCAGCAGAATACCAATGGATCAGTTGAATCTACACATGCTCTTAAAAACATCAATCCAGCTAGTGCTGTTCTCCTGTTCTTTTTTCCTCATACCCCTGCAATTATTCATCCTATTCTTATATAATAGAATTGTAGAATCTCTACAGCATGGAAACAGGCCCTTCGGCCCAATAAGTCCATGCTGACCCTCAAAGCATCCCACCCAGCCCATCCCCCTTTCAACCCACCTAATCTACACATCCCTGAACATCAGACAGACATTTTCCCATGGCCAATCAACCTAAGCTGCACATCTTTGGACTGTGGGAGGAAACAGGAGTACCCAGAGGAAACCCACACAGACGTGGTGAGAATGTCTGTGTGGTGTTTGCACAGTCACCTGAGGGCGGAATCAAACCCAGGTCCATGGCGCTGTGAGGCAGCAATGCTGACCACTGAGCTACCGTGCCACCCAAGTGAGAGAGATTAGACTAACTTGCCTATAGCTTCCTGCTTACTGTCTCCCTCCTTTCTTGAATAGATTCAGTACATTTGTTATTTTCCAATCCACAAGGACCCTTCCAGGATCTAAGAAATTTTGGAAGATTCTAACCAATGTCATCTGGTTCTGGTTATAGCTTTTAGATTCTGTTTTGAAGGCTACTATTGCAATAATATCCACAGCCCCATCCAGGCAGGAACTGAGCAGGCTAGTACTGGATCTTCTGTTAATTTCCATGAACTTGCTTTTTCTGGTCATCAACCTTTCAGTCTTCAGAAACTATTCCTTTTTAGTTACTCTGTCTAAATGCTTCTCAATTTTAAACACCTTCATTGAGATTTCCTTTCAGGCCTCATCTCCTCTTGGGAAAATCATTTCAGTTCCTCCGGTCTGTCCTATCTAACTGTACAATTGCTCATCCCTGGAACCATTCTAGTAAATCTATTCTGCACCACCTCCAAAGATTTCATATTTCTTTCAAAAGAGACTGCACAGAGTTGGCTATAAATGGAATAATAACCCAGGGCTACTACAGGATCTCTCATAGGCTCCGAATTGCTTCTTAAATTCTAACCTATCACTGTTAAGACAAGTAGCCAAATCATTTGAACTCCATGTTTGCAGCTAAAAAAAAATCTTCATTAAGATGTGCACTGAGCGTTATCTTACATTTCAAATCCTAGATGGTAAGGATGGCTAGAGTTTAGCATGTGGCTGTCTGTCACAGTTAGTGTGTGTGTGCCTGATCACATGTTTTCAGCCGAGTTGTCTCACTCTGTCATCCTCCGCTAACTATAATGACTGACCTCTGGAATCAGGTTCTTCACGGAAAACAAAAAGAATGGAGTTAAATAAAGCATTATGATGCTAAGGATCATACTGGGGTTATGGGATATAAGAAATATACTGTGAGTTGAATGGTATTTAGCTCCATTTGTTTTCTTTCGAGTAGAATTATTAATTTTGCTGCTGAAATTTGCAGTTCATTTGTGGATATTAAATGAGGCTGCTGCTGTTAACCCTCTGATAGCAAGTTGGTGAAAAAAAATCAGTTTTAGATTTATTCACAAAGTGAAACACTAAGTGTACAGTTCCTAATCATAAGACTAAGAAATAGGAACCAGAGTAGACCATTCAGCTCCTCAAGTCTGCTCTGCCATTCAGTACAATCACTGCTAAGCAGGCACTTCTTACATCCATTTTCCTGCCCTTTCTCCGTAACCCTTAATTTCCCCCGAATGAGATCACAAGAAATGCAAATGTGTATTGCATGAATATATAGGAGGCATTGCTAGTAAGTTTGCAGATGACACTAGAATAGATGGTTTAATAGACAGCAAAGAAAGCTATTTAAGAATACAACAGGATCTTGATCAACTGGACCAGTGGGGCGAGAATGGCAGATGGAGTTTAATGTGAATAAATGCAAGGTGTTGAAGTTTGGTAAGACAAGCCAGGGCAGGACTTAGGCAGTTAATGCCAGGGCCCTGAGGAAGTGTTGTTCAACAGAGACATCTAGTTCCTTGAAAGTGAAATTGCAGGTAGACAGGATAGTGAAGATGGTGTTTGACACACTTGCCTTCATTTTTCGGAGTACTGAGTACAGGGGTTAGAACATTGTGTTATGGCTGCACGAGCCTTTGTAGATTAGGAGTACTGTGTACAGCTCTGGTTGACTTGCTGTAGAAAGGAAATTGTTAAATTGAAGATGGTTCAGAAAAAAGTTTTTAACCAGGATGTTTCTGGGATGCAAGGTTTGAATTATAACGAGAGCTGGATAGGCTGGAATTTTTCTCATTGGAGCATTACAGTGGTTGAAGGAAGACCTTAGAGGTTTATACAATCATGAGGGCTGTTGATAAGGCAATTAGACAATGTCTTTCCGTAGGGTAGGGGAGTCTGAAACTAGAGGGCATTGGTTTAAAGGTAAGAGGGGAAAGCTTGAAAAGGGACCTGAGGGGCAGTTTTCTCAGAGGGTGGAGCATACCTGGAATGAGCTGCCAGAGAAAATATTACAATATTCAAACAGACATTTGGACAGGTAGATGGGCAGGAAAGGTTTAGAGGCATATGGGCCAAATGCAGGCAAATGGAACTAGTTCAGTTTTGATAACTAGATCAGCATGGATGAGTTGGGCTGAAGGGCTTGTTTCTGTGCTCTATGACTCTAGGACTCCATGAATAACACTAACATCACACCCCAACACCAGTATCAATGGTGTCCTTTTGTTCATGCCTAGGTAATCATCCAGTGATGACCTTCACCTTCAGGCTGTTAAATGTTATTGATACAAATCACAGTGTCTGTATCTTCAGATTTTCTTCAAGTTCTTATTAGAATCATGTCCACATGGGCTGGCCTTTAAATTGTATTGTTCAGGAGTTGTGTATTTCACATCTATATATGTTTGACTGCAGTCCTGAAGGGCAACTAATCCAGTTCTTTACCATTACAGTTATAGTTGGGGAGTTGTGTGTTTTTAAAAAGGAGAGCAGTTCTGGTAGCTACAGGCCAGAACTCAGTAGAAGAACTTCTATTCAGCTTTAATGTTACATTGTAACTGTTAATTTTCTCAGCTTTGCATATTTTAATTAAAAATAAAAAATGTTGAGCATCACCAGGCAAGCATTGCAAGTTAAGAATCTGAAATAGCTGTGCAGGGGCTGATATCCCATCACCAAGTCACCCTTTGTTTACACAAACACAGTACATAGATTCTGACCCACTAGCTTTGTGCTAGTCTTGGGAGACAGACTCTTGTTTGTATCTGTCAGCCAGGGCTCCCTAATTAGCCCAGGTTAAACAACCCCAGTCAGAGATCTCACTCAAGCTCTACCTGGTCGAGCTCAATACATTGTTAAACTCATTGCTGTGGGTCTGGAGTCATGTGTCAGCCAGACCAGGTAAAGATGGCAGATTTCCTACCATAAAAAAAGGCCAGTGAACGAGATGGGTTCTTTCAACAATAAGAGCAACATTGGAATAGCTTTTTATTTTATAGAATCCAGGTTTTGCCATCTGCCATGGTGGGATTTGAACCTTTTATTCCCTAGACACTAGCCTAGGATTTGGCATTACTAGTCCAGTGATATCACCAATATCTTTCCTACTTGGAAATGACATTAACAAAAATCCATTTAGCAAGTGGAGAAGATTTGTAGCTCAGGTTGAGGTTCTGGATGTGTGTTTGCTCGCTGAGCTGGAAGGTTAGTTTTCAGACATTTCATCACCATTCTAGGTAACAGTGAACCTCCAAAGCGCTGGTGTTATGTCCGGCTTTCTGTTTCTGGTTAGGTTCCCTTGGGCTCGTGATGTCATTTCCTGCATTGGTGACCACCTAGGGAACCTAACCAGATAAACAGAAAGCAGGACATAACACCAGCACTTTGTCAGAGGCTCACTGATGTTACCTAGAATGGTGACAAAATGTCTGAAAAGTAACCTTCCAGCTCAGCGAGCAAACACATCCAAAAATCCCTTTAATTTCCTATCCCAACTTTCTCTTGCTCAGTATAATTAATAAATGCCAGTTTGGTTTTGCCCTAAAGTGAGCTACCAGCCATTAACATCTTTAATATAGTGCCTTCAATACAGCAAAGTGTCCCAAGAGCATTGTCAGACAAACATTGAAATTAATCCTGGGGCACTTTTGGTACAGGTTGCTTTTAATTTCTTTATTTCAGCTTGCTAGAGGTTCTGCTCCTCCCTTGGAATGTTTGCTGTGTAGTAATTGAGCTATGAAAATCAATAGGATTGCAGTGACATGCCTGATCACTACCTCCAGGTGAAATCCTCATATGCAGTAAAATTCTGAAATAAACAGCACCTTTTCAGAACTGATACCAGAGAAAATACTTCTCCATACAAACAAATTAGGGTGCTGGGAATGGGGACAGCAAGATCTCAAGCTGTCCAGGTAAAGTAACTGCAGAGTCTGGTAACCCATCACCAAGTCCCCCTTTATTTACTTGTGCACAGTACATTGTCTGTGACTTGTCAGCTCAGTGTCAGTCCACTGAGCTGAAGAGATTCTAGTCTCCTCTTATACCTCTACACCACCCTATGGATGTGCGTGCATGCACGAGAGAGACAGAGTGAACAGCACTAGTGCGGACAGCTTTGGTAATATTCTACCACCATTAAAAACTCCAATGTGTCCAAGAAACCAGTGACAAGCAGAGCCCTGGTGGGGGCAGTACTTACACGACCTGGTTATATTACTCAGGCAGGGGTCTCCCTGTTGGCCAAGGCTAACAACTCAAAAAAGGATTTGAGGTCAACATGATCCACCTGGTTCCAATCACTGTGTCCCTCCCCAACTAAGTCTGGCGATGTGGCCTAGTCTTTTGCTTGTAGCTTTTCTTGATGTTTTCACCCCAAGTCTGGTTACCCAGACATGTGTTCCTGACCATAGACCATCTCTTGCATTAGGAACATCTTGGGAGATTTTCCTCCTCTTCTCCCGATGGTAATGGTCTGCATCCGTCTCAGACTTGGAGGTTTCCTCAACACTAGACAAAGTGGGTAGAGCCTTCTGTTTATGACAGGCCTTCTGAGGGGCCAGGTCTGTTTTGCTTCTGCCCCCATTTGTAAGGTGACACCTTTCAGGTGACCCACATTTGTTCAGGACCCCCTCACCTACCCAAACTTTGTAATTCACAGGACCTGGCCTTGCATCAACCTCACCTCATACCAACACAGGGCTGTTCCCATGGTTCTAGCACCAAACTCCATTCTGAATTAAATTGTCTCTCAGAGGAGAGATGTGGCCAGCTTTGGCATTCTTCCTGCAATTTCACCCCCACCCCCCCCCCCCAAAATCAGCAACTCCTCTTGCTGCATGCGGGGTGGTCCGACAATCAAACAGAAACTGGGAGAGTTTAGTATCAAGTGAAGGTGTAGGCTGCTTCCTTAAGCCTGCCTTCAATGTTTGGGCCGCTCTTTCTGCTAAACCATTGGATGATGGATGGTATAGAGCAATCCTTATGTACAAATGCCATTTGACTTTAGGAAATATTCCAATTCCCTGCTGGTGAATGATGTCCCATTATCTGTGGCCAATACTTCTGGGAGACCATGCATCACGAACAATGCATGCAGCTTCTCAGTCATCCTGGAGTTTGCAGAACAAATTTTTTGAACCTCACTTTGAATGGGTGTCCCCAGTGACCAGGAATATTGAGCCCATAAAAAGGGCCAGCACAGTCAGCATGCAGCTGAGTCCAGGGTTTTCCAGGCATTCCCATGAATGTGGGGACACTGGTGGGAGCAATTTTTGTCCTTGTTGGCACTCTAGCACTGCCCCACTAGCACCGTTATGTCAGCATCAAATCCTGGCCACAGACCTTGTGGAGTTTAGCCTTTACTTGGGACAACCACCCACGCTCCCCACAATAATATGCCATCCTGTACAGTGATCTGGTCTCTCTGGGTCCAGAAAGATTTCAATCCTGGTTGCGATGGTCCTTTTGTTTCCCCCATTGGCACCTAGTTTTGCTAGGACAGATTTGTTTGTATCCACGGCATACTTGCATTCGGTAACAGCCAAAGTCACGAAAACATATGCTTTCTTTGTTGGGCCACTGGTGAGCCAACATTACCCAGATACACTATGGAGAGGCATCACATGTTAGCACTACATCTCACTCTGGATCATAGTGGACCAACACCTTAGATGACAATAGCTATTTTCTCACTTCCTAAATGTTATTTCTAGGCTACGCAACCATTTCCTAGGCTGACCCTTTCTCAATAGCAGGTGTAAGGGTGTCAGTTTTCCATAATAATTCACAAACCTGAGGAAAGATCTATGCTCCAGTACAGATGTGGGAGCTGTGGCTCCTTTGATCACCTTCACTTTCTCTTCCAACTGGGTGTAACTTGATCTTGTTGACTCTCTAACCCAAGTAGGTCACTTGGGGCACCTGGAACACACATTTTCCCCTTCTCAGGTATACACTTGCCTGGGAAAAACCTTTAAGCTTTATGTCCGAGCTGTCCAAGTGCTGTTTATTGGTCTTCCCTATAATTAGCACTTCATCCAGATAAACAGCAACCTGGGGGAAGCCCTTGTAAAATGTTCTCCATGCTCTGCTAGAAAAGGGTACAGGCTGATGATGCCCCCAAATGGCTGTCTTCTATATTGGTATAAACCTTGATGGGTATTAATTGTAGCAAACTGCTGGGACTCCTCATCCAGACAAATTCAGGTAAGCATGGCTCACATCCAGCTTTGTAAAGGATGGCCCCCACCCAGCCAACTTTGCATACAAGTCCTCAATGCAAGTGATTGGATATTTATCCAGCTGAGGGAAGCTGTTTACCATAAATCCCTACTAAAGGGAAACTAGGCAGTCAAGGTTCACAATTGGTAGGACCAGTGCTGCCCATTCTGCAAACTGCACCAGTTTGATGATTCCTTCACTCTCTAACCTTCTGATTTTGAGAAAATGACACTGGGTGGGCCCTGAAAAAAAAAAACAGAATTGCTTTCTGTTCAAGATGTGGAGTGGCTTTGGCCATGTTGATGGTCCCAAGCCCCTCCTGAAATACTCCTGGGTACTTCACTAAGGCAGCCATTTCCTAATCTAAAAATGTTGAACCAATCCAGGTGAATCTTTCACCATCAATTCTGCCCCAGTAGGTTTGGGCCCAAGGCTCTCACTACCATCAGTGGTAACTACACCAATGGTTTCTCATTGGATACTGGAACCAGAGTCATACCCTTAGTCTGCAACAGTTCCCCAGTGTGTTCTCAGTCTGGCTGAGGTCTTGTGTAAACTGAAGGGCTGGACTCCTGAGTGAATCTTGTTCAAGACACATTCTGCAACTACCAGTACAACTGCATGGGTATCAACCTCCATGGGAACTAGGTGAGCATTTAACCAGCTCCATCAACCCTTTGAAGGTGGGAGTGGCTAGTACCTGTTGGAAAGTTAAGATCCTTGTAATCAAAAATGCTGCCAGTCCACAAGCAGTCAGAAGGATTACACATTGGGGGCAGATGAAAAGCAATGCTGTTGGCCCAGAAAAAAACCATTCTTGCCACATACTGGGCCTAGTCATTGACAGTAGGATCAAGTGAGTCAAGCTTCCAAAAGAAAGGCATGCTGCCAGAAATGCTTACCCCAATTCCAAGATGACCATTGCAAGCAAATGTTTTCCAGGCACATACTATTTTCCATCATCACCACAAAAATAACTGCACAGAGGCTGTTGCCCCATCACCAAGTTACCCTTTCTTTACTTGTGCACAGTACACTGATTGTCAACAGCCAGCTCAGAGTCAGCACCCCAGACTGAGGGGATTCTAAACCTCCTGGGTATATTGGTCAGCTAGGGCTTTCCTGACTGGCCCAGGTTAATAACCCTAATTGATGACCTCATAGTCAACAGGATCAACCTGATTCCAATCACTAGGTACCCTCACTTGAGACAGTGTAAAATTGTGATGAAGGATGAGCTGGAATGGTTTCCCAAAACAGTACTCGGCCTTGGTGGATTTAAGATCAGTATAAAATTGGCTTTGTACAAATGTTTTTGATATACACTGTTTGCAATCAAAATTGAGTAAGGCTAAGACTTTAGTGAAATGGCAGGTTCCAGAGAAGAGAGATAAACCACCTGAGGTTTACTTTTCCATCCGTGAGATGACCTGAACTCTGCATTAGATTGAAGCCTTGGAACCATTCCCAAAGATCCATTATTCTATTTTTGATGTTTGAACTGTTTGTATGCGCATAAAATAATACGTAGCTTTTTTGTTCATTGTTCAGTATTTGTACCTGCTCATTATTCCTTAATTTCATTGTTAACTTTGTGGTCTGTCCAAGTCATCCTGGAAAATTGGAATTGCTTATTGTTCTGTCTATTGAGTTTTATATCTAAAAAGACTTTTATGTCCGTACATTACAGGGCAATTTTGTTCACACTTGGTACACTTTATCTTTTATTAATTTACTAGATTCTACAATGTTTCACTTGTGTTCACAAGTCATTATTCTATTTTCTGATGCAATGCCAGAAATATTACTTTGCTGTGCCCTTGTAATAAGCTCAAAGGCTCCTACCTGTCATACTGGTTTTGTTTTAGCTGCTTCCTCGATCTCAATTCCCAATTTCTTTGCTTCTGTTTTTGCTGTTAACATGTTTCTATGTAAGGTTTATGAAGAGAGCAGACTGGCCAAAGAAAACCTCCATGGATTTACTCAAACTTAAGTTACAGCGTGTCACTAAATTTGCTATCCCTCGCTGTCTAGTCTCAACCAAATGTAATGCTGAAGCCCTGGCACTCTCACCGCCCATAAATGCTTCGCTTGGCTGGTTACCCATCTTTTACTCTTCAGCTTGTCTAAAGCTCTGTTGCCTGTATGCCTGTCCCATGCCATGATAGCCTCCAAGCTCTTCACTCCTCAAACACCATCACCTTGTGTATCCCCCCTCCCCTTTTCCCCCACGTTGCAATGCCCTCCCTAAACCCACTTCATCTCCCTCTTAAAGCTCCTACCTCTGAGATTGCAGCTGGTGACCTCCTTATTCTGCACCACAACCCATTCACCTTGAAAAGGACATTGGGATCTTTTTTCCGTGTTAAAGCTGCTTTATAAATGTTACCTTAATAATGTTACGATGTGTGATTGCTCCTATCCATCTTTTGTTATGGCACAACATTCACCAGCAAAGGCACTTGGTCATTTTGATTGCTAAACACACACACACACACACACACACACATAGACACACACACACACACACACACACACACGCACGCGTAGACACACATAGACACACACACACGCACACACACACAGAGACACACACACATAGACATACACACAGTCAGACAGACAGACACACAGACACAGACATACACACACACAGATACATGCACACGCACACACAGACACACACAGAGACACAGACATACACACACATAGACATAGACAGACGCATGCACGCGCGCATGCACACACACACACGCACACACACACATGCACACACGTTAGTGTCAGATACCCATGAGACTTTCAGTGACTCCATATATCAACCAAGAAGATGTTTAAGTGATAGAGAAAAGGAATTTCTCTGGGCAGCCCTTGATCCTTTGTCAATTGGCAAGTATAGCCAATGGGAACCTGCGTGTGAATGTTGAACTTGAGCATTAGGGTCTGAAAGAGTTAATGTTGAGGAGTGCATTAAGCACCATCCAAATTGATGATGTTATTGGACTTGGGTGGGAGAACAGCTCTGGATCTTGAAGGAGACAGATCTATTGTCTAGTTCTCCCTCATAGTCTTCATAATAATGCCTATCTCACCAATGTAACTTGTTTGTAGTCGCTTTGCAACATTTTATTTAAAACAAGAACAAACACAGATCTCTGAAGAAGTTATATCAGACTCAAAACCTTAACTCCATTTCTTTCTCCAGAGATGCTGACAGGCCCGTTGAGTTTCTCCAGTGTTCAGTGTATTTGTTTTGGATTACCAGCATCTGCAGTATTTTGCTTTTATTTAGGATAGGATTATTTTTCCCATCACACTAACAGATGGTCTGCCCCTGAATTATTGTAACAAACAACAGAGCAGATTCTTGAAAGTGAGATTAGGATGAGCAGTTGTTTTATTCAACCAGTATAGATATGAGAGACTGAATGGCCTGTATCCATGCTGTAATCTTTCTGTGGTTTTCCTGAACTACACGAGGCCTTATCAATCCCAAGCTCAAAACAGGATGATGACTGTAATTCTCCCTGATCACCAAAGTAATTGTGGTGAGGCTCCACCGGACAACACTGATGTTTATAGAGTCACAGAGTCATACAATGTGGAAACTGGCTCTTGGGTCAAACCGCTCCATGCCCATCATAATGCCAAACAAAACTTGTCCCACTTTTCTGCACTTGGCCTATATCCCACCAAACATTTATTCATGAATTTACCCCAAAGTCTTTCAAACATTCCAACTGTACCTGCATCCATTGCTTCCTTTAGGAGTTCATTCTGCAAATGAACCACCCTCTGTATAAAAATATTTCCCCCATGTCTTTTTCAATCTTTCTCCTCTCACCTTAAAAATATGCCCTGTAATCTTGAAATCCCCCAGACAAGGGAACAGACACCTGCCACCTACATTATCTTGCCCCTCATGATTTTATAGACCTCTATAACGTCATCCCTCAACCTCCTATGCTCCAGTTTAAAAAAAAAATCCCAGTCTAACCAGCCTCTTCTAATTCAAACTGTCCATTCCCAGCAACATCCTGGTAAATATCTTCTGAACCCTCTCAAGCTGAATAATATCCTGCCTATAATAGGGAAATCAGGACCCGATACAGTACTCCAGAAGAGACCTCACCAGCATCCTGTAGAACCTCAATATGATGTCCCAACTCTTACACTCAAAGGTCAGAGCTATGAGGGCAAGCATTGTAAATACCTTCTTAATCACCCTTTGACCTTGTCTTTTTCCTTGTTCAGATTCTAAAGCCCCTGTTGTCTTTTTAGTAATGCTAAGACATTCTACAATTGCAAAAAAAAAATTTCTGCAGATTGTTGTTTCTGTGGACAGCCTGTGTACCTCACTGATGCATCTTCACTGTCTATTAGTTTTACAGTCTAGCAGGAAGGCTGGAACATACCGAGCAACTTGGAAAGTGTGAGCGAGCATCATCCAACTGTTATGAGTAATTTGGGAGCTCACCACATACTAATTTTTGGACCATTAATCTTAAATCTATTAGATCATTTTTCCACCCACACATAATTGAGCTGCCTTGATCTAGAACCTATATCCTACATTGACTTCATAATGTAGAGTCAAAGAGTTGTACAGCATGGAAACAGGTCCTTCGGCCCAATTCATCCATGCTGACCAAGTTTCCTAAACTAAATTAAGTTCCACTTGCCCAAGTTTAGTTCATATACCCCTAAACCTTTCCTATTTATATACATATCCAAATGCCTTTTAAATGTTATCAGTGTTCCTGCATCTACCACTTGTTCTGGCAGCTCATTCCTCATACAAACCACCCTCTGTGTGAGAAGTTTCCCCTCAGGCCCCTTTCTCCTGATAGTTCTGCCCATATTGTAGGAGATTGTTTGAGGACTTACCTGAATTACCCTTTGAATGCATGGGCATTTTAAATGATTTTTGAGCTTACTGCTAGAGAGATCTTCATGCATGTAGAGTTATTCTGTAAAACATGCTACAGGGTAGCATATCCATGGTTGCTTGTCGATGGGTGCTAATGATATGGTGACCTTGCTTTCCTTCCGGCTCAATGATTGAACTCATCAACCTGGTGACCTCTTCGCATTAGTCATCCAGCACTATTTTATCCAAACTTGATGCCAGTTCAAAGAGAAGCAGCTACTCTTTTCTGGCTGCATGCTGGTCAGGTAGAGGCCAGCCTCACTACGAGGAGTGTGTTGCAGGAGTGACGTAGTTTGTGCCTGGAGCACAGAACAGAGCTACTCCACAGTTTCTGATGATAGATTTCCGGTGAGCAAAGCTGACCGATGACCCTTGGTGTTTCTTGCCCAATGCAGTCCACAACTTGCTAGACTGAGCAATGATTCGAGAAAGTACAAATAGTTTTTTCATGATAGGAGATAACAGAGTGTGGAGCTGGATGAATACAGCAGCATGAGCAGCATCTTAGGAGCGCAAAAGCTGACGTTTCGGGCCTAGACTCTTCATTAGAACGTGGTTTTAATGTGGGGCAATTCTCGCAGCATCTGGGAAGATAGGTTGAAATTTTGGCAACAGGTGCTGCACTAGATTTCTATCAGGGTGACTGTTCCTGGGTGTTTCTTTTTATTTATTCACTTTGTCAGATATGGGTGTTGCTGGCTACCTGGCATTCATTGCCCATCCCTGGTTGCCCCTTGAGAATGTGGTGGTAAGCTGCTTTCTTAAACATAAACCAACAGTTGCCATTAGGGAGGGAATTCCCTGTGTGGCATACTTTCTTATCTCTCTAGGAGCTTTCAGGTGCACTGTGTGCTTCTTGTGTGCTTTTCATTTAGGAATTAAAAGCAGGTTCCTTCCTCCCTCCATCCCTTCCTCCCTCTCCTTCTTGCTATCTCCCTCTCCATCTATCTCTCCCTCTTCTTTCCTCTCTTTCACTTTCTCTCCCTTTCTTCCCACTGTCTCTCTTCCTTACTTTCTCACTTCCTTCCTTCCTTCCTTTTTTTCTCTCTCTTTCTTTATCTGTCTCTCCATCTCGCTCTCTCTCCCTTTGTCTTTTATTTGGCCCTTTTGCTTTTCTTCTCTCTTGATTTTTTCCTGTCTCTCTCTCTCTCTTTGCCTCTCTCCCTTTCTCTGTACCTTTCTCACTTTCATTCTCATTCTCCTGTTTGCTCTTTCTTTTTCTATCTCACCAATTATCTTAAAATATTCATTCAAGCCACCCATGTCTTAGTTATGTGCACATTATAAATACCAATCCATTCTTTCATTAAAATGATCTTTGATATCATCTGATAATTGTCAACCCATCAATTTCCTTCCTGTCTTTGCAACAGCTGCTACTTTTGCTGTTCCCAATTCCATCCCTATCTAACTCAAAAGTTCACATATCTTTCAATTCCAACAAAAGGACCCCAAACCTGAACTGGTGTTGTTTCTCACAATTGTTCCAAGCTGTGTGTTTTGATGCATTTTCAGCAGTGCTTTTCTTTTTATTTAATTGTTTCTAGTTCAGTTTCTAGTACAGTGCAAAATTGCTCTAAATCGTGGTAATTGTGCTAATAATGGGTCTCATGTGTCCAGGTTTCAATCCTGTTATTGGAAGTAATTATGCAATTTATATAAATTGCAGCATTAGCTAGTTTGAGGTTATATACTGAAGACAAATACGTTGATGAGGTAGTTTACATTTATAAAACATAGCCAGTGTAAGGGAAAACTTACCAGAGAGCTGGCTGGCCCTGATTACAGCCCATTGCTTATGATTACACCGAAGAATGATGTTGCATAGAATATAGAATGATGGTGCCTGTGCTGGCTTTGTGAAAAAGCTATTCATTAAAGCTAATCATGCACTCCTGTTCTTTCTCAATGGGCCTGTAATTTCTTTTCCCTTCAAGTCCAATTCTCCTTTTGAATGTTAATATCATCTCCTGTCCCAGGGTGAGGGCCCCCAAATCCTTACCCCCCCCACCCAATGGCGAGGCTTCTGGATAAAGAGGGATGAACATCAGCATGGTTAACTTAGACAGGATACAGTAGTGATTGTAACAACGTCAGCCACATGGGACCTCATAGAACATGAGTTCGCTGATTGGGGCTGTTAAAAGTGGTCCAATCAGGGAGCCCTGGCTGACAGAAATAAACAGAATTTTCAGAGGTTCTATTCATTCTAACAGCTGGCTCTGAGGAAGCTGGCTCAGAATAAATAAAGGGTGACTCGGTGACAGGATACTGACCTCCTTGGAGTTATTCTTTAACCCAATCCAGATATATCTACATTTTAAAAGGGGCCAAACTAACAAGGCTTTCTCGCATTAAGGAAAGAGTGAGGTTAGTTCAGGCCGAGAGTTTCAAACCCCTATTCTGTCTCCTGAATGCCTCTGTATTTCTCCCACCAATTACTTTAAATTCAAGGCAGATTCCCTTGTTTCAGGAATCTGAAATACTCACTCCATGCCATCTCTTCAGCCAAGCACCATGAGCTGTCATGGTCAGCACAAACATGGTAGGCCGAAGGGCCGTTCCTCTGCTGTGTACTACCTGTTAATTTCTGTGCTCACCTGCATGTGACACTGGAAGTAGCATGGCTACCTTTTCAGATCTCAGGTACTAATTTATTTCCTAGCTCTCAAGTGTCTCTCATTCTTCTTCTTTGGAAGTAGCATGGAGTGTCACCTCTGACTAAATTCTGCCTTCCCACCCACACTCTCATAGACCCTAGCACCTGAGAGGCCACGTACCATTCTAATATCAAAGCTGCAGAAATTTCTGTTTCACTGCCAGTTAAATTCCCTCTCACCTACTGACCTTTCTCTTCTCCTGCTGACTGTGCATGTGCAACCACCTTCGGGCCATGGATTATGCTGTGTCCCTGGAGGACCCAAGTGAATACTGGTTAGAGAGCAGGATGCTGTGAGGATTTCTGCACTATCTGCCTGGCCGTCCTTCACTGCCTGGCAGTCACCCATTCCCTGTCTATGCAGACATCTTTAAGCTGTGTCGTGAGCACCTACTGAAATTTGCTATTCATTTAGCCTTAAGGAAGACCTGTCGTGACCCTCTGAACAAGCTTTGAAGCTGGTTCTCAGTCACCTTCTGTTGCAAATATTCCCTGAATGTGTGTTTGTCCAGGACATGGGAAGTGCGCTGGAGATCCCACACGCCACAGGATGTGTATTAGACAGGACTGAGGTGATCTGCCGTACCTCCACTGTCACAGTGAGATCACTATCTAAATTTACCAAGAAAGATGCGCCTGGTATTTAAAGTCTGGTGTCCGGGCGGGAAAACACAATAGTGCTTCATCGGAGGCTGCACTGATGATGTTACCCAGCAGGGTCATGAAACGCCTGCGGAACAACGAACCAGCTCAGCGAGCCAATCAACCACAACATCCACAGCCCGAGCCACAAATCTACTCAGGAACCTTATTTACCAAGAAAGAACTATTGAGAATTGCCTCTCATCTGGACAAACTAAAACCCCACCAATCACTTCATGCAATAGATGATTTGGATATGATGATATGAGGTATGGTTAGTAAGTTTGCAGTTGACATCAAAATTGGTGGTACAGTGAGTAGTGAAGAAGGTTATCTCAGAGTACATCACAACCTTGATCAGATGGGCCAATGGGCCGAGGAGTGGCAGGTGGAGTTTGATTCCAATAAATGTGAAGTGTTGCATTTTGGTAAGGCAAATCAAAGCAGATCTTACATAGTTAATGGCAGGGCCCTGGGGTGTGTTGTCTAACAAAGAGACCTAGGGATGCAGGTGCGTAGTTTGTTGAAAGTGGAGTCACTGGTGGACAGGGTGATGAAGAAGGCATTTAGGACACTTGCCTTCATTGGTCACTATAGGAGTTGGGATGTCACATTGCAGCTGTACGGCATGTTGGTCAGGCCACTTCTGGAATACGGCATTCTGTCTGGTCTCCCTGTTAGATGAAAGATGTTGTTAAACTTGAAAGTGTTCAGGAAAGATTTACAAGCATGTTGCCAGGTTTGGAGGGTTTGAGTGATAGGGAGAGGCTGAATACACTGGGGTTATTTTCCCTGGAGCATTGGAGATTGAGGGGTGATGTCATAGACGTTTATACAATCATGAGGGGCATGGATAGGGTGAATAGCCAAGGTCTTTCTTTCAGGGTGGGCCTGTCCAAAACTTGAGGGCATTACTTCAAGGGGAGAGAGGAGGGATTTGAAAAGGACCTGAGTGTCAGCTTTTTCACACAGAGGGTGATGGAACAAGCTGCCATAGGAGATAGTGGAGGTGGGTACAATAACAACATTTAAAAGGCATGTGGATGGATATGTGAGTAGGCAGGGTTTAGAGGGATATGGACCAAATGCTGGCAAATGGGACTAGATCAGTTTAGGATATCTGGTCAGCATGGACGAGTTGGACCGAAAGCTCTGTTTCTGTGCTGTATGACTCTATGACTCTACAACTCAGTGTCTCTGATTCTCTGCCATCCTTCTTGTCCTGGGACGATGTTTTGTAATAACAAAGTGTGGAGCTGGATAAACACAGCAGGCCCAGCGGCGTCTTAGGAGCACAAAAGCTGATGTTTTGGGCCTAGACCCTTCATCAGAAAAGGGGGATGGAGAGAGGGGGAGGCGGATGGAAGATGGATAGAGGAGAAGATAGGTGGAGAGGAGAGTATAGGTAGGGAGGGCATAGGTCAGTCCAGGGAAGACGGACTGGTCAAGAGGGCGGGATGAGGTTAGTAAGTTGGAAATGGAGGTGCGGCTTGAGGTGGGAGGAGGGGATAGGTGAGAGGAAGAACAGGTTAGGGAGGCAGGGACAAGCTGGGTTGTTTTTGGGATGCAGTGGGGGGAGGGGGAGATTTTGAAGCTTGTGAAATCCACATTGATACCATTGAGCTGCAGGGTTCCCAGGCGGAATATGAGTTGCTGCTCCTGCAACCTTCGGGTGGCATCATTAGGGCACTGCAGGAGGCCCAGGATGGATATGCTGGCTAAGGAATGGGAGGGGGAGTTAAAATGGCTCGCGACTGGGAAGTGCAGTTGTTTATTGCAAACCGAGAGTAGGTGTTCTGCAAAGCCGTCCCCAAGCCTCTGCTTGGTTTCCCCAATGTAGAGGAAGCCACACTGGGTACATTGAATGCAATATACCACATTGGCGGATGTGCAGGTGAATATCTGCTTGATGTGGAAAGCCATCTTGGGGCCTGGGATGGGGGTGAGGGATGAGGTGTGGGGGCAAATGTAGCACTTCCTGCGGTTGCAGGAGAAAGTACCAGGTGTGGTGGGGTTGGAGGGGAGTGTGGAGCCGACAAGGGAGTCCTGGAAAGAGTGGTCTGTCCGGAAGGCAGAAAGGGTGGGGATTTAAAAATGTCTTGGGCGGTGGGGTCGGATTGTAGACGGTGGAAGTGTTGGCAGATGATGCATTGTATCCGGAGGTTGGTGGGGTGGTATGTGAGAACGAGGGGGATCCTCTTGGGGCGGTTGTCATGGGGGCAGGGTGTGAGGGATGTGTTGCGGGAAATATGGGAGACACGGTCGAGGGCGTTCTTGACCACTGAGGGGGGTAAGTTGCGGTCCTTGAAGAACGAGGACATCTGGGATGTATGGGAGTGGAATGCCTCATTCTGGGATCAGATGCTGTGGAGGGAAAGGAATTGGGAATAGGGGATGGAATTTTTGCAGGAGGGTGGGTGGGAGGAGGTGTATTCTAGGTAGCTGTGGGAGCCAGTGGGCTTGAAATGGACATCGGTTTCTAGCTGGTTACCTGAGATGGAGACAGAGAGGTCCAGGAAGGTGAGGGGTGTGTTGGAGATGGCCCAGGTGACCTTGAGGTTGGGGAGGAAGGTGTTGGTGAAGTGGATGAACTGTTTGAGCTCCTCTTGGGAGCATGAGGCGGTGCAGATACCATCACCAATGTAACGGAGGAAGGGTTGGAGTTTAGGGCCAGTGTATGCGAAAGAGGGACTGTTCCACGTAACCTACAAAGAGGCAGGCATAGCTTGGGCCCATGCGGGTACCCATGGCCACCCCCTTTATCTGTAGGAAGTGGGAGGAATCAAAAGAGAAGTTGTTAAGGGTGAGGACGAGTTCGGCTAGGCGGATGAGGGTGTCGGCGGAGAGGGACTGGTTGGGCCTGAGGGACAGGAAGAAGCGGAGGGCCTTTAGGCCATCTGTATGGGGAATGCAGGTGTATAGGGACTAGACGTCCATGGTGATAATGAAGTGTTGGGGACTGGGGAATTGGAAGTTCTGGAGGAGGGGTAGGGCATGGGTGGTGTCACGGATATAGGTAGGGAGTTCCTGGACCAAGGGGGAGAAAATGGAGCCCAGACAGGTGGAGATAAGTTCATTGAGGCAGGAGCAGGCGGAGACAATGGTTCGACAAGGGCAGGCGGGTTTGTGGGTTTTGGGAAGGAGATAGAAGCGGGCAGTATGGAGTGGTGGAACAATGAGGTTGGAGGCTGTGGGTGCAAGGTCGCTTTTGGCGGTTATTGCAGGGACGGGGTGGGGTGAGTTGTGGGAAATGTGGGATACTCGGTCGAGGGTGTTCTCGACCACTGAGTGGGGGAAGTTGCGGTCCTTGAAGAATGAGGACATCTGGGATGTAGGGGAGTGGAATGCCTCATCCTGGGAGCAGATGCGGTGGAGGCAGGAACTGCAGGAAGTGCTACACTTGACCCCACACCTCCTCCCTCACCCCCAGCCCAGGCCCCAAGATGACTTTCCACATCAAGCAGATGTTCACCTGCACATCCGCCATTGTGGTATACTGCATCCGCTGTACCCGGCGTGGCTTCCTCTACATTGGGGAAACCAAGCGGAGGCTTGGGGACGGCTTTGCAGAACACCTCCGCTCAGTTCGCAATAAACAACTGCACCTCGCAGTCACGAACCATTTTAACTCCCTCTCCCATTCCTTAGACGACATGTCCATCCTGGGCCTCCTGCAGTGCCCTAATGATGCCACCTGAAGGTTGCAGGAACAGCAACTCATATTCCCCTTGGGAACCCTGCAGCCCAATGGTATCAATGTGGATTTCACAAGCTTCAAAATCTCCCCTCCCCCCACCGCATCCCAAAACCTGCCCAGCTCGCCCCCCCCTCACCTATCCCCTCCACCCACCTCAAGCTGCACCTCCATTTCCTACCTACTAACCTCATCCCGCCCCCTTGACCTGCCCATCCTCCCTGAACTGACCTATCCCCATCCCTACCTCCCCACCCATACTCTCCTCTCCATCTATCTTCTCCTCTATCCATCTTTGGTCCACCTCCCCTTCTCTCTATTTATTTCAGAATCCTCTCCCCATCCCCCTTTTCTGATGAAGAGTCTAGGCCCAAAACGTCAGCTTTTGTGCTCCTGAGATGCTGCTTGGCCTGCTGTGTTCATCCAGCTCCACACTTTGTTATCTCGGATTCTCCAGCATCTGCAGTTCCCATTATCTCTGATCACGATCTTCTGTAATTTTTTTTTGGTGGCACTCACTTTTTATTGTTGCTCTAACCGCGCTTCAGTTAAAATCCTTGAGACAGCTCCTGTGGTGCTCCTCTCTTCCAGCCTCTGTGCCATGTTATGGGGCAAAGCAGTTTTACTTCATACTGGTAACTGAAGGCTAAGCCTGAAGCTGGTTCCAGATGTGACGCTGGATTGTAGATAAAGTTTAGTATTAATTGTATATCCCGTAGTGTAACAACCGCAGTCATTGTAGAGTATATGAAGTTACCCCAGAATTGGAGAACAACTACAGCATGGAAGGTCATTCAGCCCATCGTATTAGTGCTGGCACTCAGCAAAGGCAATTCAGCTGCTCCCATCCCTCAACTTTTCTCCGAAGCTCTGAAAATTCCTTCCCTTCAGGTGCTTGTCCAATTCCCCTTTTTAAAAGCATCGGATAAATTTGCCTCCACCAGACATTCAGGCAATGTATTCCAGGTTCAAACCAGTCAAAACCAAAGGAGAATTTTCATTTTGTCAATGTACATTCTTTTGCCAGTTATCTTCAATCAGTGCCCTCTGGTTTTTCAAAGATTTCTGTTCCTCTAACTCATTGTGCCCTCCTCACAATATGTTGTGTCCTCGCTCATCTATCTTATGCATTTAAAGAATTTGGCTACAGTAGAATCTGCCCCTTGATCCAGGCCATTAATATAGATTGTAAATAGTTGAGGATCTGACACCAATTGCTGTGGGACTCCGTTAGAGAGAATTTGCCAAACTGAAAAGGATCAATTTATCCTGCCTCTATTTCCTGTTCAGTAGCCAATCCTCTACCAATGCTGATAAATCGTCTTAATACTGTGAGCTCCCAGCTTTGCAGCAACATTTTTACATGGCACTTTATCAAATGTCTTTCGGAAATTAAATACACTACTGGTTCTGTACTAGTTCTCCTCTACCCACCCAGCTTGTTACACTGCCAGTGGACTTTATTAAACCTGGCAAGCACACTTTTCCTTTCACGGCACTATGTTGACTGATAGCATTATGATTTTCAAAATGCCCTGCAATTGCGTCCCTTAGCATGACTTCCAGCATCTTCCTTATGACAGATGTTAGACCTGTCGGCTGCTGTTTCCCCTTTTTGAACTGATTGGCAAGCTTCAACAAATATCTAAGCCTATCATAAGCTTTGACTGTGGTGTCCAAACTACCTGGAAACTGCTGACCAATCAGAGGTTGTGGACTTCTCCTCAGGGGAACCTACTGGGAAGGTAGATCATTCACTTCTTTCTTCTCCAGGGAAATTAGGGATGTTCAATAAATGCTGGCCCAGACAGCAATGTCTACATCCTCCGAATAAACAAAACAAAACTTCGGCAGTCTCATTCTCAAAGGGATTAACATTTACTTTAGCTACCCTCATCTCTTTTTATTTACTTGTAGGAGCTTTTGATAAATGTTTTTACATTTTTGCTAGTGTTCTCTTGGATTTTCACTTTTTTGTTGAGTTCTACTGGGTTTCTAAAATATTCCTAATTGTATGGCCTACCGCTAACACATGCAACTTTGTACTCCTTTTCTATTGATTTGATACCAAGTTTAACTTCCTCAGGTAGTCAAAGCGGGTACATCCTTCTCAGTGCATCTTTCTAAATAGAAGATGTCATTGTTGAAAGTTTTGAATGATCTCCTTTAGCATCTATCACTATTTATCCACATACTTCCTTTTGACCTGTTTCAGTAATTTACTTTAGGTATCTTTGAGTTTATAAATCTTTGCAATTGGCCATTATTTAAGTTTAAATCAATAAAATCCAAGTGTCTCAACTTCAAGTTGAATGTGAAATTCTACATGCTGTGATCATTCATAGAACGCAGAACAGTATAGCACAGGAGCAGGCCCTTCAGCCCACTATGTCTGTGCTGACCATGATGCCATTCTAAACTAATACCATCTGTCTGGTCCATATCCCTGTATTCCCAAACCTGTTCACATGTTTTTCGAAACTGTTCTTAAATGCTGTTATCATAATTGCTTCCATCGCCACCTGGCAGTGCATTCCAGGCACCTACCATCCTCTGTATAAAAAAAGCTTGCCTTGCACAAGAGATAGTAAAGACTGCCGATGCTGGACTCAGAGATAACACAGTGTGGAGCTGGATGAGCACAGCAGGCCAGGCAGCATCAGAGGAGCAGGAAAGTTGACGTTTTGGGTCAGGCCCCTTCTTCAGAAATGGTCTTCTTCAGACCCTTCATTTCTGAAGAAGGGTCCTGACCCGAAACGTCAACTTTCCTGCTCCTCTGACGCTGCCTGGCCTGCTGTGTTCCTCCAGCTCCATGCTGTGTTGCCTTGCACAAGTCCTTTTTAAACTTTCGCCTTCTCAACCTAAACCTATGCCCCCTAGTATTTGACATTTCCACTCTGTGTATACTTCTATGAAGTTGCCTTTCAACCTCTAATGTTGTAATGAAAGCAATCAAAGTTTGCCCACTATTTCTCCTTGTAGCCAATACCCTCTAATCCAGGCAGCATCCTGGTAAACCTCTTCTGCACCATTTCCAAAGCCTCCACATCCTTCCTATAGTGTGGCGACCAGAACTGCATACAGTCCTCTAGTTGTGGCCTGACCAAAGTCTTACACAGTTGCAATATGACTTCCCAACTTCTTACTCAGTGCCCTGACTGATGAAGACAGTGATGCTGTTTGCCTTCTTTACCACCTTATCCACTTGTATTGCTACTTTTAGGGAGCAATGGGCTTGCACCTCAAGATTGGGTAGCGTGGTGGCTCAGTGGTTAGCACTGTTTCCTCACTGCGCCTGGGACCTGGGTTTGATTCTAAATTCGGGTGACTGTCTGAGTTGAGATTGTGCTTTCTCACCATGTCTGCGTGAGTTTCCTTCAGGTGCTCAGTTTCCAACCACGGTCCAAAGGTGTGCAGGCTAGGTGAGTTAGCCATGGAACATACAGGGATAGGGTGGAGTTGTGGTTCTCTTTGGAGGATTGGTGCTGACTTGATGGGCCAAATGGCCTCTACCTGCACGTTGAAAGTAACTGTAAGTCAAAGCTGAATGCAAACTCCACAGGATTTTAGTGTGAGATTAACCCGGTAAAATGCCCTCACTCTCAAACTTTCTGAGTTAAGACATCTGTAGAAGATTGAGCTTTGAAAATTTGAGAATTTTTCACTAAAGGTGCTGATCATAAATATAGCACTGCAGACAACTAGTACACTGACAGGTGGAAGTGTGAGATCAGGAAGAAATGCTGCAGGCTCTTATATTAGTGTTGAGAAATGTTTTGTAAAGACATTTTTAGACTAATCTCATGGAGGTTGCTGTAAAAATAGAAGAATTGAGATAGAAATTTTAGAACATTGTGGCCCTGAGGCTTCAACTGGGATTATACAAACATAACTTCTGCAATAAATCACACAATCAGATATCTTTATTTCAGCCTAGCACCAACTATAGATTGATAATTGTAACATTATAATAGACAAAACCAGAAGAGACCTCTCCAGTGTGGCTAAAGATCCCAAATACTACTGTCATGTCCGGTTGCAAAAAGCCAAGATTTTGCTGAATGGCGATACAGGCTTGAAGGACACCCAGTTCGCCAGTTTGTAGATAGGTAGGTCTTTCTCATATCCCTCAGCTTCCTGTCAAGTACTTATCCAACTTCCCTTTCAATTTGACAGCACCATTCACTCAAATTGTCTTCCTTCCTGCCTCAGTAACCCTCCCCCCAATCTCCCCCACCCCCATTCTCTGGAATAAAGGAATTCAGATCTCTGAGGGGTTGAAGGAGATTGCAGGGTCACTGCCATGGCGAGATTTGAAAACAAAGATGGGAATTTTTACACTCGAGGCATTGCTTGACCAGAGCCAATGTCAATTCAGTACAATTGGGTATAATCCCAAAGAGCCATAGATCCTCTCTTTCTCTCACCATTACAAAGTAATAATTAGCTACATAGAACTCCGCAAGCATGGGGCAGGGCAAAGGTGTCCATGAGATACCAAAGCCAGTCCAACAATTTAACCAGGCCCATTCACTCTGCGTTACACTCCAGCCATTGAGGGACTCAGTGTAGGTCAGAAAGCACAGGGCAGTGGTGCAATGGGGCTTGGTCTGAGTTAACTCTTGTTAGCCTGGTGCCCGTGGGTTTAAGGCAGGCAGAATACCGGGACCAGCCGGATCATGGTGGAATACAGCAGTCAAATCTTGGGAAGGTGATGACCAAGTGGTATTAGATTAGATTAGATTCCCTACAGTGTGGAAACAGGCCCTTCGGCCCAACAAGTTCACACCGCCCGTTGGAACATCCCACCCAGACCCATCCTCCTATAACCCACACACCCCTGAACACTACGGGCAATTTAGCATGGCTGATACACCTCGCCTGCACATCTTTGGACTGTGGGAGGAAACTGGAGCACCCGGAGGAAACCCACGCAGACACGGGGAGAATGTGCAAACTCCACACAGACAGTTACCCGAGGCTGGAATCGAACCCGGGTCCCTGGCGCTGTGAGGCTGCAGTGCTAACCACTGAGCCACCATGCCGTATTATCGCTGAACTGTTAATCCAGAGACAGAAACAGAAGTTGCGGCAAGAGCTCAGCAGGGCTGGCAACAATGTGAAGAGAAATCAGGCCTGGTGACCCAAAACATTAACTCTGATTTCTTCACAGATGCAGCCAGACCTGCTGAGCTTTTCCAGCAACTTCTGCTTTTGTTTCTGATTTACAGCAGCCGCAGTTCTTTTGATTTTTGTTGATCCAGAGACCCAGGTAATGTTCTGGGCACCCAGGTTTGAATCCTACCAAGACAGATGGTGGAAATTTGAATATCAATTCAAATATGGAATTGAAAGTCTGACGTTGACCATGAATCGATTGTTGGGAGAAACTCACCTGGTTCTCTAATGCCCTTTAAGGGTAACTTTTAGCCTCATGAGACACACAGCAATGTGGTTGATTCTCAACTGCCCGTCTGGGGCTGTGCAGGAGAAGCTGGCCTAGCCATTGACACCCTTATTGCACGAATGAATAAAACAAAGGTAATGGCATGAGGATCCACGTACATTTGTTTATTGGGAGAATAGTTTTTAATGACATGGAAGTGGGGAGGTGATCCCCAGTTAAAATAATTTAAAGATTGAAGTGCCATTTTATCATTTCACGGAATAATCCTCTGTTTGAAGAGCTGCTCAAAACCTTGTGGTCTGGGGGAATTATTCCAGTTGAATGAAGTCGTAATGATTGAAATTAGCCAAAAGCAGATCAATTTCATTCTCTCCAAAAAAAAGCAGCAAGAAGAAAAATACTAATATTTATATTTTTGTTTGTTTTTTTTTACACCTGTGACGGGAGCAGGCCACTGGACATCAGGGCAGCGAGGAGGTGAGTGCAGAATGTATTCCATTTTAAAACCAAATTTGCCGCATGAATGATGGCAACAAAACACCCAGAAAGGAAAATGTTGTGTGATGAGCAGTGTGGAAAACTGATACATATTCAACGACCCTGTGGAAAATTCTGGACCAGTGTCAATGCAGAGCTGATTTGAATTAGTTGTGAAGTTGAACACCAATATTAAAAATATAGGTTATACATCTTAAAAGATCCATTATGTGTCAGGTCTACTTTAACAGCTCTCAGGCCATTGATAAAGCTGAATCTTTAATGAATTTCTAGAATCTGTCTGTGGCTTGAAGTTTGTGACAATGTTTGAGTGTGGCAAACTGTTTGAGAATTTTTAGATTTACGTGCTACATGGAAAAAGCTTCGTTCAGACAATTGTCGTTGAATTTTTAACTGGTTCTTGACATCGGTCAGATTAACCAGTAAATGGCTCCTCTGTAAACCAGGTGTTCTGTCAAAGTATGCACATTCATAGCTGTCAGTGAGGTTGTTGAGCAGTAACTTTGTCTCATCTTTTTCTGTCCTTTGGTATCCCTGCGTAAATCATTATTTATTGCCGATTCCTCTTGCTGTGATGCTGCAGGACAAACCATGTTGGTGTGAGACAGGATTGTGTACAGACTTAAAAAAATGAAAGTCTTGCATTTAAATATTACCCTTTGTGACTTCGATGTCTCAAGTGAACTATTCTTGAAGTGTAATTGCATTTTAATATCAGAAATGTAACAACCAATTTGCACACAGTAAGCCCTGACACTGGTGGGTGAAACTAGAAAAGAGGGCCTGAAGATAAGGGGGACCATATGAAAGTGGCAATCTGATAATGTCCAGGTAGCAAGCTTTTATGATTTTATTTGAGGGATAGATGTTCACTGGAATCCAGGGACAACTTTCTTGCTGTTTGATATAGTGGCAACGTATCTTTCGTAACCACCTGAACCAGCAGATGTGGCTTCAATGTAATGTCTTATATGAAAGAGGTTGCAGTACTCACTCAGTACTGTAAGGAGTGCAGTATTTTTGGACTCAGCTTTTGGTGCTGGAAATGAACCCAGAACATTGTGACTCAGAAGAGAAGGCAGTACTGACTGAGTCACAACTGACAAAGAAGGGAGTTAGGGAAACGAAGAGAATTTTAAACCAGTTTATAGTTGTCTCACTTTTATTGGTGCCAGCTTTTTACTCCCAAATTTATATAAGCAATAGGGGCAGGAGGAGGCAATCTGATCTACTCAGCCATTCACAAAGACCGTGGCTGATCTTTTCATGGACTCAGCTCCACTCACGCGCCCGCTCACCATAATCCTTAGTTCCTTTACTGCTCAAAAATCTGTCTGCCTTTGCCTTAAAAACATTCAATGAGGTAGCTTCAACTACTTTGCTGGGGTAGGGAATTCCACAGATTCACAATCCTTTGGGTAAAGAAGTTCCTCCTCAATTCAGTCCTAAATATGCTCCCCCTTATCTTCAGGCTCTCTTTTCTAGTTTCACACACCAGTGGAAACAACTTCCCTGCTTCTATATTATCTATTTCCTTCATAATTTTATATGTTTCCATAAGATTCCCCTCATTCATCTAAATTCTCATTAGTATAACCCCAGTCTACTCAATCTCTCCTCATATATCAGCCCTCTAAATTCCAGAATCAACCTGGTGAACCCCCTCTGCATCCCCTCCAGTGCCAGTACATCCTTTCTCAAGTAGGGAGACCAAAACTGTACTCAGTACTCCAGGTGTGGCCCCACCAGCACCCTATACCATTGCAGTATAACCTCCTTGCTTTTAAACGTGATCCCTCTCACAATGAAGGACAATATTCAATTTCCTGCTTAATTACCTGCTGCAGCTGCAAACTAACTTTTTGTGTTTCATGCACAAGGACACTCCGGTCCCACGGCATTTAAAAATGAAACACAATTTCTTTCAACTATTAAACTACCCTACTGAATATCTAGTTCAGTAACAGAAGCAAGAATTTCTGTATGAGTTTTGGGAGGTGCGGGTTCGTATCCTTAGTACTGGGCCATCAGCGTTGCATGGTTGTTGTGTTCGCTTATAGAATCATAGAGTTGTACAGCAAGGAATTAGATGTTTTGGTCCAACTCATCCATGCCAACCAGACATCTTAATCTAGTTCCATTTGTCAGCATTTGGCCCATATCCCTCTAAACCCTAAGACTATCCACATGCCTTTTAAATGTTGTAATAGTACCAGTCTCTACCACTTCCTCTGGCAGCTCATTCCATGCCCACACCACTCTCTGTGTGAAAAAGTTGTCCCTTGGATCCCTTTTAAATCTTTCCCTTCCTATCTTAAACCTATGCCCTCTAGTTTAGGCTCCCCCACCCTGGGGAAAAGACCTTGACTATTTACCCTATCCACGCCCCTCATGATTTTATAAACTTCTATTAGGTCACCCCTCAGCCTCTGACGCTCCAGGGAAAATAGCCCCAGCCTATTCACCCTCTCCCTATAACTCAAATCCTCCAATCCTCCAATCCTGGCAACATCCTTGTAAAACTTGTCTGAATCCTTTCAAATTTCTCAGCATCTTTCTGGGAGACCAGAACTGAACATTGTATTCCATGAGAGGAACTTGCATGAGAGGAAAGCGAAGACACTGAATAACACCAGACAAGGTGATAATGGGAACTGCAGATGCTGGAGACTCCAAGATAACAAAGTGTGGAGCTGGATGAACACAGCAGGCCAAGCAGCATCTTAGGAGCAGAAAAGCTGGCGTTTCGGCCCTAGACCCTTCATCAGAGATCATCACTCTCTGATGAAGGGCCTAGGCCTGAAACGTCAGCTTTTGTGCTCCTGAGATGCTGCTTGGCCTGCTGTGTTCATCCAGTTCCACTCTTTGTTAACACCAGACAAGGTGTTAGTTTTACTCTCTTTAAACATCTTTGCTTAAAGGAGTTAAGTGTCATATTCTTCGATGTTCCACATGAGTATTGAAAGTTGAATATTTACGTTGGTACTTGAGCTGCATTTTTGGGTAGATGCCTTATTGGATTGTAACTCAGTGAAGACTAATGAACCTGTGTTGAGATTTTATTTTGTTGCGTCAGTTTAAAGTAAGTGCTGAGTAAACATTGTAACATTCAAGACTACAGATAGTTCCAACAGTGCCGTGTTTCACTGTTCTAAAATATCCGTTATGTTCAATGCTGCTTAGTCATACAGTGGGGCCAGTTGCAAAGATTTGAATAGATCACATGGGACAATTTGGGGGTCAGTGATGTAGGCAATGTGACTGGAGGTCAGAGTGTTTGGGGGTGCAAAAGAGAAGTAAACTCTATGCTGGACAGGGTTGCTGTTATCTGCACTGCTAAAGGCAACTGAATCAAAGTAGTTCTGTACAGTTGGGCACTCAGGGAAGTCCTAAGGGCTGGGAAGGTCTCAAAAAAAGCCAGTGGTTCAGGACAGCACACATTGGGAGTTGAAATCCTACAGGCTTATTTCCTTTTTGCAAATGTGCTGCAGTGGAGCTGAGGAAACCAATGCAGGGGCTGGACAGGTTTTGGTGAATCTCACTGTTTGTGAAGAGCTGGAATTCCTCCTGTCAGTAAGTGCTGGAGCATTGTCTTCAAGGATCCTAGTGAGTGTAATTGCAGGAAAGAATGGATAGCAGTCAGAATGCGATTAGTTGATGAGATGATCCAAATTGGAACGGTTCTTGAGCAGTACTCCCTCTCCTTTGTTCTCCTGTGTGCCAACCTCCAAAACTGGGTCAGCACATTGGTCGCCAGGTCTGGATCCCCACAGTGGCTGCACAACCTCACAGTTTAGAGAGAACATTGCTCTTGCAGGAGTTTCAAGGCCAGTGTGTCAGATGTGAAGAACTGTACTCCTTTGTGACATTTTAATGAAAATCTCACTAACCTCCAGTGTGTGGGGGTGGGAAAGTGTGTTGAGAAACCAGTAGAAACTGTTTGATGACATTTGTTGTTTGATGGATTCTGTGGAGCTCTTGACCGTTATTTACGTGTTACTTATGTTTGTTTCATGTTGAGTTTTGGGATTTTAAAATATAAATCATACATGTCTTTGCACTGTGAAACTTTTGTGTCATTAAATTTTGTTTGAGTGGTTTTTATTTCTAATAAACTGGTTATTCATTGTTGACAAAAGACCACAGCCGAATTGTTCCTCATACCTGATACAGTTTAACTTGGAATCAATGCATCAACTCCAATGCTCTGTTCAACTCTCAGGTTGAATTTAAAAGTTGCGGTTGCCGGTCCAGGACTGGCATTAGCTAGGAATTGGTAAATCTCACTGGCCTCGATCGTAATAGAATTAAGACACATCTTATACACAGGCTTCCACCACAGAAGCCAACCTTCAGCCTATCATCCAGTTCTCTTTTGCAGTTTGAATCATTTTGTTTTCCATGACCTTGAGAGGTAATGTATGGAATTACTCTGTGTATTTTCTGTGCTTGTGATCCTATTTGTTTAATCCTATTTTAAAAAATGACAAATCTCAACTTGAAGTTTCAAATATCAGTTGAGCAGACTGATAAGGTGCATAATTGACCTATTCCACACTTTGATTACAAAATTGCACCATGTCATAACCATATTCAGGTGTTATCTACCTTTGGCCCTTGATGTCATAGTTTTCTAACATTTTGAAGAAAAACTGAGAGGAAGTTTCACATTCCATACTTTTTGTTTGCTCCTTCACAGGATGTGAGTGACACAGGCTGGGCCAGCATTTAATGCCCAGAGGTTGGTTAACCACATTGCTATGGGCCTGGAGTCACATGTAGGTCGGACTTCCTTCTCTAAAAGACACTGGTGAACTAGATGGGTTTTCCCCCCAAGAATCGC
This sequence comes from Stegostoma tigrinum, assembly GCF_030684315.1. Lineage (NCBI taxonomy): Eukaryota > Metazoa > Chordata > Chondrichthyes > Orectolobiformes > Stegostomatidae > Stegostoma > Stegostoma tigrinum. The sequence goes on from NC_081375.1 coordinate 13,265,039, forward strand.
CAATGGATTCATGGCCATCGTTAGACTCTTAATTCCAGATTTTTTATTGAATTCAAATTCCACCGTCTCCCATGGCAGGATTCAAACCTTAGTCTAATGATAAAAGCACTAGGCAGTTGTCTCCCCTTGCATTTGCCATCGCACTTTGTCCTGCATCCAGTGTAATCATTTACTTTGTAAAATATCAATGGGTTCTGCAGCAGTTGATGCTGTCTGTTGTATCGCAAACTCTTCTTGTTCTAGATGATTTCTTTCGGACCTCGGTGGAGGCTAATGATGAGATGTTGCTGCAATCTGATTGGCTTTGCCGAAAACACATCTTCTCCCCACCCCCCATTAGTCTTGATATTAATAGTGCTTTGTTCTGAGCTAAAGGGGCTTGCCTGGGTGAATGCAGCTCCAGCAATACTTAGAAGCCAAACTCCATCTGGGATAAAGCAGCCCCCTTTCAGAGTCCCATCTGCCCACTTTCAACATTCATTCCCACCATCATCGGCAGACTGTGGCAACTGTGCCATCTACAAGATGCACCACCAGAACTTACCACTGTTCCTTTGATAGCGGTTTAGGAAAGGCTCTCAGCACCAAACTCTGATGGGCAATAAATGCCTGCCTTGCCAGCGATGCCCTTTACCACAAGGGAATTAAGACAAGCAGCTGCTTGTTGCAGTGTTAAAGATAGTATTTGTTGGGTTAGTTTGACCTTTTTCATTTCTGGATTTTATTGCAAGTTAGCATTTATTTTTCTGTATCTCCTGTCCGTCTTATTGTGGAACTTGCAATTATCTCTATCAAATACCTCCAGACTGCCCTTTAGAAAATCAGAAGCTTTGAAAACCATTTGTACACAGATTTTCTTATAGAACTGGGCTTCATAAGATATAAAATATGTGAACAAAAGAACCATTAGATATTGGCAGAATATTGCATTGGAAGTCATTTTAATTTTAAGGCTTCGGCAGCCAAAGCCTAATGGAATTGCAATACGAAGAAGCACAGTTAAGGCTAAGTTAAGGGATGTGAAGTATATGCCCATCTCTGAACATTGGTCAAATGCAATATATGAAACCTTAAAGCCTTCAGAGTGGATTGCACTGTTACTACGACAGTACAAGTTGAACAATGCATCTCATCAGTTCACTAACAATTCTCAACACAGTCCTCATCGAACAGGGAATATAGAGAACATAGAACAGTACAGCACAGTATAGGCCCTTCGGCCCATGATGTTGTGCCGACCTATTATCCTACTAAGATCAAACTATCCTGCATACCCTACATTTTACTATCCTCCCTGTGCCTATCCAAGAGTCATCTAAAAGTCTCTGAAGTATCTGACTCCACTACCACTGCCGGCAGCGCATTCCACACGCCCACCACTCTCTGTGTGAAGAACCTACCTCTGACACCTCCCATATGCCTTCCTCCAGTCTCCTTAAAATTATGCCCCTTCATAATAGTCATTTCTGCCCTGGGAAAAAGTCTCTGACTATCCACTCTATCTATGCCTCTCATCATCTTATAAACCTCTACCAACTCACCTCTCATCATTCTTTGCTCCAATGAAAAAATCCCTAGCTCCCTCAACCTTTCCTCATAAGACCTGTCCTCCAGTCCAGGCAACATCCTGTAAATCCCCTCTGCACCCTCTCTAAAGTTTCCACATCCTTCATATAATGAGGTGCCCAGAGCTGAACACAATATTCCAAGTGTGGTCTAACCAGGGTTTTATAGAGCTGCAGCATAACCTCACGGTTCTTAAACTCAATTCCCCTGCCAATGAAAGCCAGCACACCATACACCTTCTTTACAACCCTCTCAACTTGGGTGGCAACTTTGAGGGATCTATCATATTTAAAGTCGCAATATCTCGCCATGAAAAGCAACAGATTTTCCCTTTCGAATCTCATAAACCAAAATCATAAATATTGGCAATGCTTTTCCTGAAAATTTATATTTAAATAATGAATAATAATGATGCTGGATCATCATCATCGATTATTGAAAACTCGTGAATTCCTGACGTGGTGTGTCTCATGATATTATGGTGCTTTTCTTCTGCGGATATTATTTCTGTTGTAGCCTGTGCACCCAGGGATTAGATGCCTGAGGAGTGGGAGTCAGCTCCTGTAATGTGGGAACATTGGCATGAGTCTGTTGTTGTGAGTTGTCTCTTTCTGTGGTGTAACTACTTTGTAACAGTGTTGGCTCCTGGGATATGCAGAACCAAACACAATGAGCATGGATAGATATGATAGAGGTGGATCGGTGGCTCAGTGGCTAGCACTGCTGCCTCACAGCGCCAGGGACCTGCATTTGACTAGACCCTCAGATGACCATCTGTGTGGAGTTTGCACATTCTCCCCGTGTCTGTGCAGTTTTCTCCTAGTGCTCTGGTTTCCTTCCACAGTCCAAAGGTATGCAGGATAGGTGGATTGGCTGTGCTAAATTGCCCATTGTATCCAGGGATGAGCAGGTTAGGTGGATTCGCCATGTAAAATTCAGGGTGACAAGAATGAGGCTGGGTCTGAGTGGGAATCTCTTCGGCAGACAGTGTGGACTCAATGATTTGTTTCCCCACTGTAGGGATTCTGTGACATCCTCCAGTGCCTTGCCTTACTGTCCTTCTGAGTTCTGGCCCTGAGAGTCCTGTGCTGGCTTAGCAGGAGTGGATTACCTGTCACATCCCATCTCTTGTCAGAGCAGCGTGTTTGAGATCGACAAAGCAACAGCAAAAGAATGAAACATTTGCATTCCTCTTAAATCCTTGACCATTCAAATGAAAATAAAGGGACAACTAGGGACATTATGCAAAAGGACAAGTGTCAACATCATGTTTGTTCTATTGCACACACCCCTAGGTGTCATTTTTTATTTCATTTCATCACGTGATATGCCCAGCATTTGATGCCCTTGATACACTTAGTTACCCTTGAACTGAGTGGCTAACTAAGCCATTCTGGACGGCAGTTAAGAGTCAACCAGTTGCAATGGGTATATAGTTGCATGTAGGCCAGTCCGGGTAAGGACAGCACATCTCCTTTGCTAAAGGACTTTAGTGAACCAGATGGTTATTTGCATCAATCATTATGGTGGGCCAACTTTTAACTCCAGATATTCACATTTCACCTTCTGCCATGGCAGAATTCAAACCCATGTCCCCAGACCTTTAGAGATAACAAGGTGTGGAGCTGGATGAACACAGCAGGCCAAGCAGCATCAGAGGAGCAGGAAAGCTGATGTTTCGGGCCTATACCCTTCATCAGAAAGCTTTAGTCTGGCTCTCTGCATTTCAGTCCAGTGATATTACCACTACACATCTTTCATCTTAAGGGAAGGATGATAAATTGGGAAGTTTATCTCACTAAACTGGGAAAGTGTTATCTTTTGGATATTGGATAGATTTGGCGATGGATAGATGGATGTGAGTGTTTGATAACAGTATGCAAAACTGGGCTAACTGCTAGTGTTTATGCATTGTTCAAAGAACATTTTCAAACTGACATTTCAAAAAGATAGACTAGTTTGCTGTCGTTTTCATAGCCCACATTTAAGTTTCATTTCCATTAAACAAATCAATGAATGTCTCCTATTGTTACCTTGAAACTACAGCTAAACAAGGCTCAAAGATATAGATTTCTCTAGATACCTCTCTGGAGAGCCTTGTCTGTATGTTTTAATTACAATTATTACTTGCCTCCCTGATCGAAGAATTACAAAGTGGAATGAATGGTTTTGGGATAAAGGATGTGAAGTGATTGTCTTCAATCTAGTCAAGCAGCACCCTTGATTTTAAAATGTTCTTGACCTAGTTTTTTAATCCTTCCATGGCTTATTCCCATCTTATCTCACTAATCTCCTGCTCCACAAACCTCCCAAATGCTGCTCATAGTCTGTCCTCTTGAGCATCCCTGGTTTTGATTGTTTTAGCATTGGTAGTCATACTTTCGGATAGGTGGGTCCTATGCACTGGAATTCCCTTCCTAAATCTTTCCCCAGCTCCATCTCTCACTACTCCTATAAAACACACTTAAAAAAATGACTTGGAAAAAACTCAGCAGGTCTGGCAGTATCAGTGGAGAGAAAGCAGATTTAACATTTCGGCTCCAGTGCTCCCTCTTCAGAACGGGTCTGAGTTCTGAAGAAGGGCCTCTGGATCTGAAACTTTAACTCTACTTTTTCTCCACAGATGCTAGCCGGCCCTGTGGAGATTCTCCAGCAATATCTGTTTTGTTTCTGACTTCAAGCAGTTTTATTTTTAGTGAATGACTTATTTGGTGAAAGTTTTGATTATATGACCTAACCCCTCCTTCAGTGGTTTGGTGCTGGGTTTTGTTTTATGCCTAGATGCATTTTATTACATTATAGCTGCCATATAAAGATAAGTTGTTCTTACAAAATTTATTTTACTAAGCAGGACTGATTAAATCATTCCTACCTGGTGCTTTTTCTGGACCATATGGGTTTGCACAAAAGTGGTTTTCATTGAAGGAAACTGACAGGGCCCAATGTTTAGAACTTGGATTGCTCAAAGTTTACATCATGTTGATATCAGGAAAGAATTTGACTTGATTTTCTGAAAACAAAAATGATCAGAATTAAAAGGAGCAGGCCACATATGAGCCAGGGATTAACACACAAGTCTTCCCCCACCTCGGAATAGTGGATGTACAGAACAAATTCGTGACAAACAGCAAAATGACATTGAGTTAATTTAATTATTTTGGAGAAACGCCTTGTTATATATAATATTTGGGAATTGTATTAGATACTGAAAAGTTTGGATTAAGGATAGGATTCTTGGCAGTGTGGAAGAACAGAGGGATCTTGGTGTGCAGATACATAGATCCCTTAAAATGGCCACCCAAGTGGACAGGGTTGTTAAGAAAGCATATGGTGTTTTGGCTTTCATTAACAGGGGGATTGAGTTTAAGAGTCGTGAGATCTTGTTGCAGCTCTGTAAAACTTTGGTTAGACCGCACTTGGAATACTGCGTCCAGTTCTGGTCGCCCTATTATAGGAAAGATGTGGATGCTTTGGAGAGGGTTCAGAGGAGGTTTACCAGGATGCTGCCTGGACTGGAGGGCTTATCTTATGAAGAGAGGTTGACTGAGCTTGGTCTCTTTTCATTGGAGAAAAGGAGGAGGAGAGGGGACCTAATTGAGGTATACAAGATAATGAGAGGCATGGATAGAGTTGATAGCCAGAGACTATTTCCCAGGGCAGAAATGGCTAGCACGAGGAGTCATAGTTTTAAGCTGGTTGGTGGAAAGTATAGAGGGGATGTCAGAGGCGGGTTCTTTACGCAGAGAGTTGTGAGAGCATGGAATGCGTTGCCAGCAGCAGTTGTGGAAGCAAGGTCATTGGGGTCATTTAAGAGACTGCTGGACATGCATATGGTCACAGAAATTTGAGGGTGCATACATGAGGATCAATGGTCAGCACAACATTGTGGGCTGAAGGGCCTGTTCTGTGCTGTACTGTTCTATGTTCTATGTTCTATGTTCTAGGCCGAGGGTGAAAATTATGTTAAAAATGATGGTTACTGTGTTGCTGCGACTGAGAGTGACGTTACCTTAGGACTCGATGAACAGTGGAAATACAATGGAAGATCAATGTTCTGAGTTTTAATATGATTGCCTTCAAGGATTAAGGAATACTTGTACTTACTTCTGCCCCAGAGATTAACTGGGCTTTGTAGAGCCTGTGATTAGGTAGATTTCATGTAGTTTGAAGCCAGCAGCACAAAATATGTTCTGGTTTTGAAATAATCCCCTGTTTATTTACATGTTTTTGATGGGTGGGGGGAGTGATGGAGAGATGATACAATGGATTGCTGTACCTCTTATTCTTTGTACATAGTCTGGAATCAAACATTTATTGTGCACCATTTATGTGTCTTTCAAACACAAATGATTAGCTGTTGAATATTACATTACTATCAGCCATGAGATCGTGCCCTGGCCCTCCTAATATCAGTCGGAAGGGATTTTGACGTTTCTCTTTCCTGGAAAGAGCTGGAATCAAAAGCTTGAATGTGATGTGTGTTAAAGTGACTTTGCTGCATGTCCTGATTAAAATGTAATCCTCACCACAGACAAATACCTGGCGTTAATATTGGAACACAGTATCCCTCTCGTAGGATGAATTTATATTCCAGATGATATTCACTGCATACCCAAATCAGTGCTGGCATTAGCTCTCTGTTACAAAACTATACCTGTCAAGAAATGTGTTATTTTATCTGCAGTTGTATTTAATGGAGGGTGTGGCAATATTTTTAAAACTGGTATAACCTAAGTCAAAGATAACAAGGTGTAGAGCTGGATGAACACAGCAGGCCAAGCAGCATCAGAGGAGCAGGAAAGCTGATGTTTCAGGTCTGGACCCTTCCTCAGAAAGAAGGGCCTGAAACGTCAGCTTTCCTGCTCCTCTGATGCTGCTTGTCCTGCTGTGTCCATCCAGCTCCACACCTTGTTATCTCAGATGCTCCAGCATCGGCAGTTCCGACTATCTCATAATCTAAGTCAATATTTTTCAACCAGCCAATGTGAGGGAGAGAGGAACAGACAGTTGTATTAATGGTCTGCACGGTTGCATGCAAGGAGTATGGAGCGTTCATTACCCTGATTTGGAAATGGACCGTCACTGTCACTGGGACAAAAATCTGAAACTCCCTCCCAACAGCATTGTGCAATGACACATTGTATGGACTGTAGAGGCTGATGGAGGCAGCTCAAACACCGCCTTCTCAGGGACAGTTAGCAATTGACAACAAATGCTGCGTTGTCAATGACACCTGTGAATAAATCTGGATCTGATGGGCTGAATGGCCTGTTTTGGTGCTGCACTTTTTTTGAAAAGTGAGTTCACAGGATGTGGGAATTGCTGACTGGCCCAGAATTTATTGTCCACTCTTAACCGCCCCATAGAATGTAGCGGGATCCAACTTCTTGAATGGCTTCAGTCTCTCTGGCATAGAAGCACATGTATGGTGTGGAAGGTGTCCTCAATACAAAGACAGGGCCCTGTATACACTAGGATTGTGGGTGGTTACTCATACCAGCCTGTCATGGATGGATACACATGTGACAGGTACATTGACGAGTTGGGTCCGTCTTATTGTTTCCCTCGCCAAATTCCCCAGACTCAGTCTTACAGCTAAGTAATTCAGAACTTGGGAAGTGTGATCAGTACCGGTACTACCGAGCCACTCTTGGTGGTGAACATTGAAGCCCCCCCACCCCCCTCCATCCAGAGTATAATGGAAGCCTTTCTGCCTTCAGAGCTTTCTCCAGTTGACATTCAGGCTGTAGGACTACTGTTTAATCAGCTGCAGAGTGGGCTGCAGTATGTGGGAGTCAGTAGGAGGTTTCCTTGCCCATGTATGGTCGATTGTCATGAGACTTCATGGGGCTCAGAGTTAAGGTTGAGGAACGACAGCGAAATTCACCCCTGACTGTGTTGTCATCTCTGGTAGGGCTGTCCTGCTGGTGATATGACCTGAAATTCTGAGAGAAAGCATGGACCCAAAGGATCTTTGAAGAGATCTTATTACCCCATGCCAACCATTGAAGAAATTTTGCCACAACGTACCCAGGCAAAAGCCTTTACTACCCTTGATGTTAGAGATGGTTACTGACAAGTGAAGCTTGAAAAAGTTAACAATTATTTCAATATAATTTAGACACCATTCAGTAGATACAGATGGTTTTGCCTGCCATTTGGTATTTGCACTAATTTAGAAAAGGATTATCACAGCATATTCCTGAAGGAGAAACTATTGTGGATGAAACAAATGCAAAGTCCTAGAGAAACTCGACAAGTCTGGCAGCATCTGTGGAGAGAGAAACGGAGTTAATATTTTAAGTCTGACTCCACTCTTATTTGTCAGGGTGAAGTAGCTCAGTTAGGTTTACATTTCTACTGCACTTTTGAGAAATGATCCAAAGCGCTGTATAGCCAATGGTGTACTCTTGAGATATAGTCACTGTTGCAGCATAGGAAACACAGTGACCAAACTGCACCAGCCAGCTCTCTCATACACTGCACTGTGGTTTTATGCTGCTGATTGAGATATAGATAGTGAGCCAGGACTACAGGGATAACACCTGGTTCTTCTTTGTAATAGCATTATGAACTCTTCTACTTACAGCTGAGAAGGTAGGTGGGGCCCTGGTTTAATGTCGTCTCTAAAAGATGGGTGAGGAAGTCAAACTGGAATGACCTTTTGCAAGAAAGCAACTGAGCTCAGTTGTTGAGCATCTAAGTGAAAAGGAGAAGGCATTTGCACTCTGTTTGCTCTTGTGAGCCAGTAAGTGCTCCTGGGAACATGACCTCTTTTCTAGCCAAGAAATAATGTATTGGCAAAGGAGGGAGAAGGATCAAGTTTGTCTTTGCTTTTGTCCAGTATTTTAAATACAAAGCACTCCTTGTTTTTGCTTTCAATGAGGAGGAACAGCAGCAAATTGTCACTGCCTCATGGCATTTTTAATCTTATCAGTAATATTCCTCCTGCAAGTGGTGGGCATTTAGAGAAAGAAAGCACATGAACTGTATCTTCTATGTGACAAATGTAGCTGCTGGCTGAGTTTGATGAGCCCACATTATATTTTCACAAAAGCAGGTTGTTACAGATGCTGGTGGTGTGTACCCCAGTGGTTGGGCCAGAGTTAGAATTACCCACAGTCATCCTTTAGCAACAATGGGTTCACCAAAAGTGGGGAACCTTTAACTGCTCAGAAAAGTACGCTGTTTATTTCCTAAAAGAAAACAAAGGAAGGCCTCCAGGCAGGTTGGAATACTGTTGCAACGTTGGCTCAGAATGACCTCAGCACCAGTGCAGCCATGCTTGTTCATTTGCGGATAATGCTGCAGCTGACCCCCAATAGAAACAACACAGTCACATTTTCAAAGTGCGCTGTTAATAATCTGATTCCTTCAGACCCCTTATGGTTCTCAGGATGTGAGGTCATGGGGATCTGAGGGATGAAACGTTTCTGTTGATTGAGTGCCAACTCCATGATCAAGGGAACCCTTGCCACGTTTTGAACAATCTCTGCCTTTCGTGTTGCCCAAAGCCCAGTGTTTCAGTGGAGGGGATGGTGTGGGTGATGTTCCTCCAGCCCTAGTCACTTAACCCTTTCAAGACCATTTTGCATCAAATTCCACAGTTCTCAAAAAAGTTGTATGCGACTCAATGTCACGATGGGCATTCAGTATTTTAAAGCCATCTGTTAACATTTTTTCACTATCACTAAGGTGCTATCAGCATGGTGATGTGACTGACAAATTCTCATCTCAGAATCTTAACACTGACCTCGGGTAGCCTTTTAAAAGATTCATTAGTGATGACGATCTTGCTGACGACCCCAGTGTTTATTGCCCATCCATTATTGTTGTGGGTCTGGAGTCACTTGTAGGCCAGACCAGGTAAGGATGGCAGTTTCCTTCCCTAAATGGCATTAGTGAACCAGATGGGTGTTTCCAACAACCGATTCATGGTTGTCATTAGACTCTTAATTCCAGAAGTTTATTGAATTCAAAGTCCACCACCTGCCCTGATGGGATTTGAACCAGGTCCCCAGAACATTACCTGGGTTTCTGGATTAATAGTCCAGCAACAATACCATAAAACCATCACCTTCCCACCTCCATTGTGTCCAGAGACTAAATAACTCAACTCTCAAACATCTTCCCCACCTTTAATTTCTCCCCCATCATCAACCTGTTCATGGATGTCATGACACACCACGAGAGTGGGTGGGTCTTCAGCCCGGACCTCCTGACTGAGAATCATAGAGCCATACAGCATGGAACAAACCCTTTGGCTCAACTCGTCCATGCTCACCTGGTTCCCTAAACTGAACTAGTCCTATTGACCTTTGTTTGGCCCATAACCATCCAAACCATTCCTGTCCATGCATCTGTCCAAATATCTTCTAAATGTTGTAATTGTACCCGCCTCTACCACGCACAACTCTGGCAGCTCATTCCATTTATGCACTACCCTCTGTGTGAAAATGTTGCCTCTTAGGTCCCTTTTAAATCTCTCAACTTAAATGAACGCCCTCTAGTCTTGGAATTCCCTACCCTGGGGAAAGACCTTTGCTAATCACCGTACCTATGGCCCTCAAGATTCTATAAACCTCTATAATGTTACCCCTCAGCCTCCTACACTTCAGGGAAAGAAATTCCAGCCTATCCAACCTCTCTTTATGACTCAAAACTTCCAGTCTTGGTAGCAGCTTTGTAAGTTGTTTTTGCACCTTTTCTAGTTCAATAACATCCAGAAGAGCAACCAGAATTGTAAGCAGTACCCCAAATGTGGGGTACCAATGTCTTGTACAGAGGTAAGGACACTACCACTATACCAAGATAGCTGCCATAGAGTCATAGAATCATAGACTCCCTATAGCATGGAAGCAGGCCAACCAGCCCATCTAGTCCACATTTGCCCTCCAAAGAACATCCCACCCGGACCCATCCCCCTAAACTATTCTTGTAACCCTGCATTTCCCGTGACTAATCACCCTTGCCTGCACATCCCTGGACACTATGGGCAACTTAGCATGGCCAGTCCATCTTTGGAGACTCCTCCCTGTCTTATTTTTGGTGTACGCCTGCTGTGTGGGGAACTAGCATGAAACAGTCGCCAGCCAGCTCGCTGCCCGAAAGCTTAATCGTTAAAACCACAATCATTACACATATTGAAGTGAGCCTAGTTATATAAAGCCTGCCTCATTACCATGCGCATGAAGCTGCTTTAGATCTTCAAAGCTGGCTTACCACCACTGACTGACTTGAAAATTTGCCTGTGACTGACATCTACAGTAACTCACCTTCTCCAAACACCAGCTGCTTATTTTTAAGCTTGCAACTTACATTTTTCCATATAATATGAAGACACTTTCAGAATTACAAATCCTTTATTTGTGGTTTTACCTCTTATAAAGTCCTGTCCACATCCATCAAATGATTAATGAGGAAAACTGGGAAGATTTTTAATGAGAGAAAATTAATCAGGGAGAGGAGCGTAGTGCTGTCGAGCCTCATGTGAGGACTTCAGTACATTGTCAAGGTAAATACTTCTCCGTACACCAACAGCTCAGAGTTAAAACTGAGAGCCAAGTGCTCCTATGGCATCTGTGATTATGTCTCACACAGGGGATCATCTCAACCAAACAAATGGGACTAGTGTGTCGTTACTTCTGTACCAAAGAAGAAAGCAGTGCTCATTTGCACTGGGGATAAATACCTCAACAGAACCGATAGACAATGCTAGATCGCAGAGCGGAAGCAGTAGAAAGGAAGAATGAGAAACCAGGGTATTGGAGTAGTAATAACAGACAGCAGACTGGAGATAAACCTAGGGAAATTTTAAAGACTGTAAAAACATGCCAAGGAATTTCCCCGGGCAGAAATGACTATTACGAGGGGGCATAATTTTAAGGTGGTTGGAGGGAGGTTTTGGGGAGATGTCAGAGGTAGGTTCTTCACACAGAGAGTGGCGGGTGTGTGGAATGCGCTGCTGGCAGAAGTAATGGAGTCAGATACTTTAGAGCCTTTTAAGCGACTCCTGGTAGGCACATGGAGGATAGTAAAATGTAGGGTAGATTGATCTTAGTAGGGTAATAGGTTGGCACAACATCATGGGCCCGTACTGTGCTGTACCATGCTCTATGTTCTATGAACGAAAGTTGCTGCCAGGCAAATTTGCTCTGAAGAAAATTCATACATGTTAATGCTGTCTCTGTCTCCACTGATGTTGTCAGACTTGCTGAGTTTCTCCAGCGTGCTCCGTGTTTGTTTCAGATCTCCTGCATCCTCGGTATTTTCTGTTTATTCGCTGTGACTTGCTTTATTTTCCTCTGATTGTTGGCCAGTTCCCATATTGCCGATGTTCCGGAGAAGAGCCATTCCAGACTCGAAGGCTGATCTCTGTTCTCTGTCCACAGGTGCAGCCAGACCCGCTGAGATTTTCCCACATTCTCTGTCTCTGTAACATATTACCCCCCTTGGCCCCAGCAGCAGCATGCATCACAATTCAAAGAACAAAGAAAATTACAGCACAGGAACAGGCCCTTTGGCCCTCCAAGCCTGTGCCAATCCAGATCCTCTATCTAAACCTGTTGCCTATTTTCCCAGGATCTGTATCCCTCTGCTCCCTGCCCATTCATGTATTGGTCTAGATGCATCTTAAATGACCCTATTGTGCTGGCCTTTACCACCTCCGCTGGCCACGCGTTCCAGGCGCCCACCACCCTCTGCCTAAAGGACTTGCCATGCATATCTCCCTTAAACTTTTCCTCTCTCACCTTGAAATCATGACCCCTAGAAATTAAGTCCCCCTCTCTTGGAAAAAGCTCCTTGCTATCCATCCTGTCTATACCTCTCATGATTTTGTAGACCTCAATCAGGTCCCCCTTCAACTTCCATTTTTCTAATGTAAACAATCCTAATCTACTCAACCTCTCTTCATAGCTAGCACCCTCCATACCAGGCAACATCCTGATGAACCTCCTCTGCACCCTCTCCAAAGCATCCACATCCTTCTGGTAAAGTGGCGACCAGAACTGTACACAGTATTCCAAATGTGGTCAAACCAAAGTCCGATACAACTGTAACATGACCTGCCAACTCTTGTACTCAACACCCCATCTGATGAATGAAAGCATGCCGTATTCCTTCTTGACCATTCTATCGACCTGCGTTGCTACCTTCGGGGTACAATGGACCTGAACACCCAGATCTCTCTGTGCATCAGTTTTCTCCAGGGCTTTTCCATTTACCACGTAGTTCGCTCTTGAATTGGATCTTCCAAAATGCATCACCTCGCATTCGCCTGGATTGAACTGCATTCACCATTTCTCCGCCCAACTCTCCAATCTAACTATATTCTGCTGCATTCGCCGAGAGTCCCGTTCACTATCTGCTACTCCACCAATCTTAGTGCCATTTGCAAAATTCCTCTGTGCATTGGCCACAGAACCGTGTGTGTGTGATTCTTTAAACTTTTCAATAAAACTTTTCTTCGCCTTTCATTTGTTTTCCTTTCTCCTTTCCTCTCTATTTTCTTTCTTGCTAATCTGCCACTACACAGCTTTAATTTCATTATGGTGGCAATTTTCATCTGCTGCTGTGCTCCTTGGTGTCCTTACAATGACAGGGACAGCTCCCCGCGATGTGCAGTGGAAACTACAGTCTGAGAGCATTCTGCTCTGGGATAGCCTAGGTTCCTCCACTACACCAGCAGGAACATGAGAGACGAGTGGAAAAAGCTCAAAGCAGGATGTTGGGAGTGGGACAAAAGAGGAACACAACCCAAAGTGGGAAGTCACGGAGCAGCATGAAGGAAAGAGAGAAAAAGCTACATAGAAAGACAAAGTAATTTTGTTACAGTCACAAAATGATGGTGGTGTAATCTTGAATTTTGCTAAATTCAAATGTCTCTTGTCCTATAACTTGGAAACAAAATACCTTGATTCCAATTCATTACGGCCATCTTTAATGTACATACATGCCACAAAAAGGCAAAGAAGATTCACAAACAGAAATGGCTATTGACTCAATGTTGCACAGCATATACATAAGAACTAGGAGCAGGAGTAGACCATTCAGCGCCTTCAGTGCTCTGCCACTCAGCGCGATTGTGGTTGATCTCATTTTGGCCTCAACTCCTCTTTCCAGTCCTCTCCAAAACCCTTCAACCCCTTACTCATTAAAAATCTGTCTATCTCCTCCGTAAATTTATTCAGTGTCCGAGCATCAACTGTACTCTCGGGCAGTGAATTCCACAGATTCACAACCTTTTGAGAGAAGTCATTTCTCCTCATCTGTTTTAAATCTGCCACCCCTTATCCTAAAACTACGACCTCTCATTCTAGATTGTTCTGTCATGAGGAGATGCCCTCTCTACGTCTACTTTGTCAATCCCCTTTGGCATCTTGTACACCTCAACTAGATCACCTCTCTTAGAATATACTGCTTAATCATACGACAAGCCCCATGTCTCTGAACCCACCTCCCCTCTTTATAAACAGACTAGGATGTTTTTAAATATTAACAAGGCTCTTGTGGATCACCATGAGTGTGTTTTAGTTCACATGGTAAGCAGTGTTTCAATCTATTATTCTTTTTTGTGCTTCAACTAAGTGTTTGGCTGTGTTTCTTTGGAGCTGCATTTTTGTTTAGAATTATATCGTTGAAACTGCTAACTTACTGAGCATCTTCTTGACCAGTAAATTATTCATAACAATATCTCTGGTAGCTGAAATGCCATATAAATATTTTCCTTTGATTCTTCTATTGCAACTTCTGGAGTAAATTTACTTCTTAAATTCATGTCAGATTATCTTTGTGAAGAGATGTAGCTCATCGAAAGAACTGGCATTTATATTCCCCACAGCCTCTGTAGTCTATTGTTTGCTTGGGTTCTTGGTGTTGTAATATTTGCTATAGTTTAACTGCAGTAGATATATCAAATTAAACTGAGTTTTTAAAGTCCTGTTTTTTGGCTGCTTCTGTGTAATATCAGATCATGTAACACATTTAATCAAACAGTAACAATGTTGCAATTATCTTTTAGTATGCAAGATTTCAGTCTGTTCCAGGAAACATTGTTTTTTTTATTTAGCCTATTTTTCTAGTCAACCTGTTGAGAGATATTATTACACACCTCTGGAGCAAGTGGGACTTAGTCATAGAGTTATACAGCATGGAAACAGACCCCTCAGTCCAACCAGTCCATGCTGGTCATAATCCCAAACTAAACTGGTCCCAGCTGAATGCTCCTGGGCCATATCTCTCCAAACCTTTCCTATTCATGTACTTATCCACATGTCTTTTAAATATTGTGATTGTACCCATATCCACCAATTCCTCTGCAAGTTTATTCCATGTGCAACTTGGGCCTCCCGGTCCAGGGATAGTGATCATAACGCTGCACCACAAGAGGGCTCCTTTATGCTAGCGACGAGGAAGCACTGGGGCAATGCTGGCAGAGGTTTTCGTTCCATCTTCACTTCCCTCCTCCTATGCAGTAGCTGTGATGGAGCACGCCCAACTTGACAATCGCCATTGTTGTATCATGACTGTGGGGAAGTGGAAGGAGAAGAAGGGAGGATTTGCATTAATGCGTCACCTTTCACATCTCATGACATCTCAAAACACTTTACACCCAGTGAAATACACTTTCAAAGTGTTGTTAATATAGTATGTAATGTGTAATGTAAAAGATAGGTATTAAGTTATCCTAGAGCAATGTTTTTGAGCAGCAAGTGAGTTTTTGAGAAAGTGTTTTGATTCTCTTTTGGGTGCATTCTGGGTCTGTAGATTGTTTAAGGTGCAGGGATGGCCTTTTGTAGAGTGATGTGCTCTTCCTGTTGGATCTGGGCGTTTAGGAAGAACTTCAGTGTTTCTGGAGATTATGTCCGTAGCAAGTGCGTTTGAATGTGAATGCAATCGGGTCACATGGATGGGTTGGAGCAGCAGTGAGAGGCATTGAGGAATTTACATGAACGGGGGTGCGATGGATGGCAGTTTCAGGAAGGGAGAAAAGCCGTAGATACAGTTTACCACTAGGAAAGGTAGGAGGGGTAGGCAGGTAGCGTAGGCCGTCCCCATCTCAAACAAATATGCTGTTTTGGATAGTGTCGGGGGTGATGGACTCTCAGGGGAATATAGCACCGATAGCCAGGTTTCTGGTATTGAGACAGGCCTTCTGTTTTGAGGGGAATGTCAAGTTCCAACGGATGGATTGTAAGAGGGGACTCTCTAGTTTACGGCACGGACAGAGGCCTCTATGGCTGACAGCGAGACACCAGAATGGTGTGGTCCCTTTCAGGCACCAGGGTCAATGATGTCTTGGAGAGGGCGCAGATGTATATTGGTAAACTCACTCATCTCAATCCACATGGACAAGGAGAGCCATCACTTTGACTGGGACAACACCAAGACCCTGGGACAGGCTAGGCAGAGACAGGCACACGAATTTCTGGAAGCATGACACTCCACGAAGCAGGTTATTAATAAACACATTGAACTCGACCCCGTATACATTCCACTACGAAGGAAACCCAGAAGTGAGGCAATCCATCTCAATGGACCCCAGAGTTTAAAAGCCAGGCGGGAAAACACACTGACGCTTCATCAGAGGCTGCACTGAGGATGTTACCCAGCACGGTAACGAAACGTCTACGGAACAACAAACCAGCTCGGCGAGCCAACCAACCTCAACATCGCAAAAACAGATCTGGGTTTTTCTTTTTCTGGGCACTTCTTTAAATTGGTGAATGCTTTTAAATGGTGTGGATAACAATATCCCTCCCTGCCCATTTTGAGAATACATGAGTTTTGTGTCATGACCATCTTAGTTTCACTTTCCAGCCCTACCTCATGGCATCTGCATTGTATGGTGGCCTCACCTGATTGGCACTTGGATGTTTTAAAAATGAAAGACCCTTTCTAGCTGAATTACCGCATCATTTAAGACTTTCCTTTACGTACAAGGGATTTTTGGTTTTGACTCCTGTAGTCCTCGATGTTTGGCCGCTTTACTTGCTCAACTCAATACCACTTCCACAGCTTGTTTCTCTGCCACAGAACTGCAGATTTCCTTCTGCTTCTTCACGTTTGCATTCCAAACCAGCCATCTAGCCAACTGACCCCCTGGTTCAGCTTGCCCAAAAGAAAAACCAAAGCAGTGAATGGTGGACAGGGCAGAACTGTTTTGCCTACATTTGCAAAGCGAGTTTAACACTCGTCAGCACCAGAGAGGGAGAAAGAAGAGTCCATTCTAAAGTGTGTTGTAAAGTCACAAACTTGAAAATAACTCTTAAGTGAACACTGACCCTGTATTTCTCTGCTGGCGCTTCTGGTCCCGCTGAACATTTCTGATTTTATTTCAGAATTCCAACAGCTGCAGTATTTTGCCACTGCGAGGGGGTTTAGTTGTTCAGATGGAGTCCCTTTGTCAATGCTAAGAAAATTCTGTTGGCTGAGGAACACTTTCTGGAGGATGAAGAAGCATAAAGAGATTGGGTCAAAAGACTGTGACCTGCAGCCTGGAAAAAGACTGCAGTGTAAAATGTTTAGACAGCATTGCACCAGAGACAAGTGTTGCAAGTATTAATATGGGGATGTGTCTGTAAAGGGCGATGCACTGAGCATTTTGATGATAATGTTGAAAGATCTGTAACCAGCTTCACAAAATGAGCCTGACAGGGACTTATGGGAGCACAGCAAGGTGCAGTGGAATTGGCAAACAAATGCAGAACAGTTTATCGAGTTTGGGATCAATAAACAAATACACAATAAGACTGTTAAACCGCAAGCATAGCAGAAGTGCTGAAAGAGGACAGAAAGGTACAATAGCTAGCTACAGCAAAGCCTAGTTCAGATGGAAATATTGCAACAGATTAATAGGAAACACTAAACTCAAGGGAGATGTTGCCAAGCCAGCTAGGTCAGTGTGAGAGCCCTCCAGTTCATATCTCAATAGATTATCTTGGGAAAAGAATCAAATTGGAGGGTGTGTGAGGATGGTGAAGGACATGTGCAGTGGTTGATCAAATTCAGACTTTTTTTTTCCTTAAGAGAGTGATATTTAGTTCTAAACTCAGCAATTGCTTGTATTATTATCAGCAATTAAGCTGTGACTTGTCTCATGGCGTGTTTTGTTATAGTAGACAGTGTTGAAGATTGTCTTCTTTGTTAGTAAGTTTCCAGCCAGCAGTGGAGTGCAGTGTTCCCATTAAAGTCTAGTTGTTGTGTGGGGCTATTTCCTGCATTGTCTGTTTAAATTAGTTTTGCATGCCCAGTTAGAATTGGCTCAGTAGTTAGCACTGCTGCCTCACAGTGCCAGGGACCTGCGTTGGATCCAACCCTTGGGCAAACTGTGCATGGAGTTTGCGCATTCTCCCCGTGTCTGCTTGGGTTTCTTCTGGGTGCTCTGGTTTCCTCCCACAGTCCAAAGATGTGCAGGTTAGTTGGATTAGCCATGGGTGGTACAGGTTGGTCTGGGTGGGATGCTCTTTGGACGGTCAGTGTGGACCCAATGGGATGAGTGACCTGTTTCCCTACTGTAGGGATTCTATGACTCAGTAAAAATGTAGGGTGGGTGCTGCACATTTCAGGGCATTGTGGTTGCAGACTTGCACAACATCGTGGGAGTATTTCTGTCGCCCCTTTATGTCAGATGGGAATGCAATGGCCTCATTGCATTAATCCAGAGACCTGGGTTCAAATCCTGCCATGGCAGATAGTGGAATCTGAATTAAATAAAAAATCTGGAATTCAGAGCTAATTAATTCTTAATTAATGAAGACCATGTGTCAGTCGTCGGAAAAACCCAACTAATTCACTAATGCCTGAAGAAAACTGCCATCCTTACCTGGTCTGGGCTATGTGTGACTCCAGGCCCACAGCAGTGTGGCAGACTCTTAATTATCCTTTGGAATGGGCAATAAATGCTGACCTAGCCAGCGATGCCCTAATCCTGTTGATGAATAAATAAAAAAAAGATACCTGCCCATTTTTGTGTCTGTTCCAGTTGCCCGGCATTATTTCTCCTGGACAATGAAATGAGTCAACTGTAACAATGATATTGCGCTAGTATCTCATTGATAATGACGGATGCTTTTCACATTTGTACGCTCCAGCTTAGATCAACAATGAAATATTTTCACTGATCTCAGCAGCCGTGTTAACTCATCAAGGCCAAATGCTCTTTTGGGTACAGGATTTGGACCAGCATTGTGGACTCTGCCAGATCACGTGGCCTGGTCCTTTTAAGACGCACCAAATGTCAGAACCCCATTGCAGGAACCACCCACCTCACACTGCCCAGCTCCCCTCGAGAGTCACAAATACTGCTGTCCAAAATATTCACACTGAGTCGAACCCACACGTACTCAGGCATATCGGTTGGACAGATGTTCCACAGTTTACGTATTGCTGAGCGTGTTGGGGAGGAAGATTTTGCCTCTTTCGAATTAAAGAAAATTGTGATGAAGCTCAAAAGTGTGGACTTAAAGAGTGTTTCACAGCGAATGCAGGAGCGTGAAGTCTAAAACTTAAGGTCCATCAATATATGTTAGTCACCGATAGATCAAATAATGAACTCAGGAGAAGCTTCTTTAACCAGTGAGTGTTCGCTGTGGGTGGTGGTGTCTGCGTCTCTAGATCAGGAGGCCAAGGTTGAAGTCCTGCCTGCTCTGGAGTTTGGTCACATCATCTCTGATGAGGAAATATTTGTCACAATGCCTGGTAGACAGGATTAGAAAAAGATGGATGATTTGAGACGCAAGCAATGGAGTTGATCTGATGAGTTGATCTGGTAGACCAGACTGCCTAATTTTGTAATGTAAATTCAGTGTAATACATACTGAAATGGTGAGGGTTTGGAGGGTATCTGAGAATCATGTGGGTGCCAAAGAGATTCTGAAATTACATTGAGAGGAGGCACAGCAGGAATGCCTCTCCCATTGACTGTTTGGCATCAGCGTTCAACACATAACTGAACAGGATTTCAGAGGGGAATAGACAAAGAACAAAGTCAGCGCTTGATGGATTCTAGCTGAATTAATTTGGGACAGAAAATTGATTATTTGTAAATGTGATGCAGTAGTATTGTGTGTTCCACTGTACTCAGCTGTTAGTGAGCAAATGCCTGTCAGCCCTGTGCATTATAGGTAACGGAGAGGAAAATTCGATGCAGGCCCTTTATCAGGCAAGAGGGTCACGATTTGCAAATGAGGCACGTGGCATGCAAACTTTTGTGTAGCCTCATGGTCTCTGTGCAGAGAGCAGTGCAATCCCAGCCAGCTGGCTGTATATCAGGAAGCTGAACAGAGTGCCAGCTGAGCACATGGTCCACTTTACCTCCTGTTCCTGAAGGCAGCCTGTTGTCCCAAGGGAAGGCTGTACCTAACTGTTAGAAATGGAGAGGTGGAAACATAGCCTCAGAAGTGGGAGTGTGGGGGGGGTTCATGGCTCACAGATGGAGCAATGGAGACGTTAGTTCTGGAAGTCTACCAGAAGCTGTATTCTAGAGAAGAGGAAGCCATGATGTGGAGGTGCTGGTATTGGACTGGGGTGGTTAAGGTCAAAAATTATATTACACCATGTTATAGTCCAACAGGTTTATTTGAAAACACAAGCTTTCATAGCCTCGCTCCTTCTTCATCTGTTGGTGAGAGGGGTGGCCTCAGGCACAGAATTTATAAGTAAAAGATCAAAGGGTCATAGAACTGATGCGAATGTATTGAACAAACCTAAGATGGCTGTTAAATCTTTATTCAGTTAGAAACGAGATGCAGGTTTCTATTGGTTAGTATGCAAATCCCAGAATTTCTTTCAAACCACTGCCTTGAGATAGCCAAACAGGAAGTACTGAGAGGCCCTGGAATAATAAGAGATAGCCTCTTATCTTTCTTCTCCTAGTTGAAGAAAGAATGACATATTTGGCACATTCATCTTCTGGCTGCTGGGATGGATGATGTCCTTTGAAATGGTCCTAATGTTGTCTGGTCCTGCCCATGAAGATCCTGCCCTGGGTGTGTAGAGGTTTAGCTCCCCTGTGATCCTTACAGCCACAGACAGTGTCACCCACACGCAGTGCGAGTCAGCACATCAGCTCAAAGGAGCTGGCACAGTTTAGTCATTCTCCTGCTTGCTGAAGCTGAGCCACCCTCAGGCATTACTCCTGGGCAGCAGAGCTTCTCTTGAAAATCCTGTGGTGGCTAGGACCTCTTCACAGTACCATCCTCATCCTCCCTTCTTCACAGCATTTCCACACTCTCACCCCCCGCTGCCTCTTTCTCTCTCTGAAGCCTTTGTTGCACTTCCTGCTTTTTTTAAAATTCATGCGTGAAATGTGGACATCGCTAGCTGGGCCAACGTTTGTGGACCATCCCCAGTTGCCTTCGAGAGTGTAATGGTGAGCTGCCACCTTGAAATGCTGCAATCCATGTGCTTGTGCGCTAACCCACAATGCTATCAGGGAAGGAATCCCAGGATTTTGCCCCATGACACTGAAAGAAAGGTGACATATTTGCAAGACAGGATGGTGAGTGGCTTGGAGGGGAACTTGCAGGGGGTGGTGTTCCTGTGTATCTGCTGCCCTTGTCCTTCTAGATGGAAGTGGTTGTGGGTTTAGAAAGTGCTCTCCGTGGATCATAGAATCCCAACCATGTGAAAACAGGCCATTCAGCCCATTCAATTCACACACTGACCCTCCAAAGAACATCCCGCCCAGATCCATGCAAGTGCCCTTCCATCTCTGTAACTGCATTTCCCGTGGCTAATCCATGTAACCTGCTCATCCCTGGACACTATGGGCAATTTATGGATATCTCCTGGTCGGTGTGTCAGTGTGCCTTTAAGAAATATTCTCGTCATATTGTCACTGTTACATAGCATGATGATGGGAAACTCTCAAACACCATCTCAACTTGATCATTTCTGGCATAGCTATTGACAGCATGTTGCTCTTTGTGACTCAGTGGATCAATGTGAGCTCAGACACTGCTGTGCCTCTGGATATAATATTTGTCTATGCATCAGTGAGCTGTAATAAATGTTATCCTCACCCTAGTTTCTTATGTTATGAGGGATTGCATAGCTGCATCAGGTAACATATACCACCTGGGAGCAAATCCCACATCACCTCCCACCGAAGTTCTGATAAACAATCACTTTAAAGGTAATACAGTATACAACTCTTGTTGAGTTCCTGCACTTTGCTGAAATCTTGACTTTGCCTTGTGCTGCTTTATGAAATTATCGTGTTGAAGTTGGACATACTCCAGACCCCCATGCGACATCGTCCCCATCCCACCTCCTCGCTTCCCAACCCATCCACCAATACAGAAAGAATAATGAGAGCCATAGGGCTGTGTGTGTGTGTACGCACATGTGCAGTACAAAGGAAACACCATTTTTCCTTGCGTTGTCACTTGGAAAATCCAGTTCAGCAACTTACTGGATTCAGAACTAATGAGTAACTCTTTGAAAGTCCACAAATATGTTTGGAGTTGACAGTGCACAATGAATTATTTCTCATGCAGAAACTTGGATGGAAAAGTCCAACAAATTATCAATTTTGTTTGTGCCCTTGTGAAGCATATCCACCACTGATCGTCAGAGTAATTTTATGACAAGACTCTGGTTTTCCCTGAAGAACGTTTATGAAGGATCTCTTTCCGCAGTTACTTGTAATGATTCGAGTGCTGAATCAATCTATTTCCCTTTGGTGCTCCAGTGATTTAAAGATGGCTGCTCCTTTTATCTAAAGTGTGATTACTTGAGTTAGTGTTTTGACATTCTATTACCACTGTAAGTACTGGTTGTTGATTACTGAACAGTTATGTGTGATGTTAAGTGAAAGAGACAGTCCACATCTTGCTCCAGTTTGTGTCTTCTGTTGCAGATTGGACGTATTGAAGTGTAAACTTGTGCTGTCTTGTTTGGGGAGTTCGGTTTGCCAAGTTGTTTTCCTGCTCGTGAGTGCTGTCATATCTAATAAATGCTCCACGATCTAAAAGATGAAAAAACTCAAAATTGTGGTACAGAACATATTTTTAGAGAGGGCAATACTTTTGGCTGTGGAGAATTTAACATTCTGACTAATAGTCTTATTTAGACCCTTCCCATATGGGGGTTTTATTCTACCTGAATTGAGGAGTTAAAATTGGGAATACAAACAAAGCAAATATATATCCAATGACTTTACCATACAGTGTCATTGCAGATTCTTCTTTAACAATTGTAATATAGACTTGGGTTTCTAGGGCATCAATTTTATTACAAAACCAACAAGGAACTATGAAATAAAGCAAAAATATCAACACTGGGAGCATACAAATCAGAAGTAAGCCGCTCTGCCCCTTGACCCTGCTCTGCTGTTAAATGAGATCCTTGCTGATAGAGATCTCCGTATTCCTCCTTACCGAAGATAACTTTTCACCCCTTTGTTAATCAAAAATACATCTATGTCTGCCTTAAATAGAGTTTTCAACTGAGATTAAGCTGTGCAAGTATTGGAGTAAATGGCAAACTCATAATTGTCTTCAAAAATATTTTGAAAGAAAGGTGTGTATCAAAGTATTGTGTATCATTATTTCTCTGCTGTCACACCAGTAGGGATGATATGTTTGCTTTATTTCACAGTCTTTGTTGCTTTTGTAATAAAATTGATGCCTTGGAAACCAATGCCTACATTACAATTATTTACATAGAAACTGTGTGGTAGAGTCGTAGAATCACAGAGCATAGAAGATTCCCTTCAGCCAATCATGTTTGTACTGCCAAAAATACTCTACTGCCTTGACCAGTCCCACTTTCAAGCATTAGGACCTTAGCCTTGAATATCATGACTCTTAAGTGCTCATCCAAGTACCTTACCCACCTCAACTATCCTCCTCAGCAGTTCCTTCCAAGCCCTCACACAATCTCTGGGTAAAGTTGGAATCTTTCTCAAAATATTTGACCCCTGGTCACCTTTGTTGCTACTTGTTCCTCAAATCCCCTTTAAATCCCCGTTAGAAGTGGGACCTTTTGTCCTTGACACTTCGACTAAAAGCTTATACAGAACTGTACCATTTAAAAGTTAAGCAATTACTATCTTTTAAAAATTGTGGCTGGCTTGCGACATGCCGTGCAAAAACCTGCAGTTAAAGTTTAATTCTTAAAATCCTCTGCCCTAAAACTGGTTCTGCTGTTTGGATCTGTTGACACACCAGAAAACCTTTTGTTGCCTTTGAAACTAATTTGCAAATGAAAATTGCTGTTGCCGGCAAACTTTGTGAACCTGTATTTTTATTTATAATCCAATTACGTTTTCATTAGTGTAGCAAAATGACCTGGGGTTGAATTCCTTTGAGAATGTACCCAAATTGTTCTGTGTAGAATGGAACTGTGTTGGGTTAAATTGTGGTGAAGGAGCTGAAAAGCTTCTTTTGAGGTCCAAGCATATTTTCCTTCTATTCTTTTCTTCTATTTTTTCAAGAAGAGTGACAAAGTGACTTAGATTTAGAATCCCTACAGTGTAGAAACAGGCCCTTTGGCTCAACAAGTCCACAGCATCTCTCAAAGCATCCCGCCCAGACCAATCCCCCTATTACCCACCTAATCTACACATCCCTGAACACTATGGGCCACTTAGCATGGTCAATCCACCCAGTCTGCACAACTTTGAACAGTAGGAGAAAACAGGAGCACCCAGATGTCATCAAGACTATAATTTATACCTGTAACAATTGTTTAAAAGATAAAAATCAAAAATCCTTGCTTTATATATATATATATCCAGCATTCCACACACGACAGTGTTTCAGCTTTATAATAAAATGTGAGGCTGGATGAACACAGCAGGCCAAGCAGTATCTCAGGAGCACAAAAGCTTTTGTGCTCCTGAGATGCTGCTTGGCCTGCTGTGTTCATCCAGCCTCACATTTTATTATCTTGGAATTCTCCAGCATCTGCAGTTCCCATTATCTCTGATAGTGTTTCAGCTTTAGCTAGGAATAGGACTTGGACTCGACTTAGTTTAACCAATGACTGACTATGGCCCCAGGTATTGACATGATGAAAGTGTCAATTCAGTAAGGTGGAGGGCAGGGGCTCTTGGAGTGGTAGCGTCTTCAGCCTCTGAGCTAGGAGGCCCAGGTTCAAGTCTCAGCTGCTCTAGAGAGTGTCATAACATTTCTGAACAAGTTGACCTCAAAAATACTTTTGTGGTGGTCTGGTTGGATGGGGAAACATGTGGACCAGATATGTATTGTCTGTTTCATATCTACCTGTCCATTTCCTGTTCAAAATTATATCAGGGATTTGAAGCAGTTTTCTGCTGTTCACTTAAGGACAGAGTAGGATGCTGAAAGCCCAGAACACCTAGGCTTACCATGAATCAGCTATATTTACATCAAACTATCCAACAGAGGCTCTACAGCTGCCAAAGGGGCCATTGCTAAAACAGCCTCATATCTGCTTGGGACTGCAATCTGCCTCATAAAGCAATGGTTCTGAAGAATAAATGTTGAAGTTGCATTAGCTGAACCTTATCTGATGATGCCAGACAGTCTTTGGGTAGAGTTGAGGAGTTCTACATTAGTCTTGCCAGGGAGCTAGTGTGTTCTGTACAGCTCCTGAGAGTCCTTGTGCCTGAATAGTAATATACACTCATTATACCTTTATTTTCTATGATGCAGTAATCCATCCTGTTAACTCAGAAAGTGCCTTTTCTGTTTAGACTCACCAGTAGTCGGTTTAATTATCAACAAACTACCTAAAACAACCTTCATCCTGTGCCACATCCCCAGGAGAGGTGGCACGTACCACCACATGATGTCAGCAGTGCCACACAGCATGAATACCACATGGTGGTAGCGGTGTGAACTTGAAATCCATGCAGAGACCTCAAGCATGAGGACAAAATCCCAAAAGAACTGGATTTCTTTTGCAAAAAGAAGTCAATTTACCACTTTAAGAGCTTACTGCCTTCAACTACCTCAAACAGTCCTCCCCCTGTGCCACATCCCAGCAGAGGTGGCAGATGCCAGATGGTCCCAGCGATGGAAAACGTGTCAAATACCCCACAGAATCTAGGGCACCCATTTAATGGCCTGTCTGAAGTTTGAGTATCTAGCAAGATGCTCCTCACCAATTACAGTGAATATTGCTGCTTGTAACAGGAGGATTCATAATGTCTTGAAGTGGAACACATTTTCTTCTCTCTTTTCCCCCCTTCCCAAGGTGAATAACTGATACTCCGAGTCTGAATAGGTCATGGCTAAGTGCAGAGTGAATCTCACAACAACATAGCAACCTACAGTTCTCCACACTGACATTCCCATTTCCCAGATCCTGAGTAAGATTAGCAACTTCATAACAAGACAGGATCCATTCACATGACAATTCACAATGTGGCCCTCGAAGTGAAAAGCCAGTGTTCAATCCATGTTGTGCTTTTTTGTTGTTCAAATAAACTCAAAAAATCTAAGATTTTGTTAAAAGTACACAATTTCTTTTCCTGTTTCATTTTCTTCAGTCTCTTTCTCTTTTTGGTTTCTCAGCAATCTCTGCATTGTTCATTTCCTGGCTGATCTGAAGAAAGAACTACCAGACATTGCTGCAATGTAGGTAATTAACTGAATGGCTACTTGTGATAGTTGAGGGATACATACACGTTTGCTGAGATTACAGGGTGTGAACTTCCCTGTTGTTCTTCAAGTGGTATATTTTGAAGGAGACACACAGTTGCATTGGGGACAGTTCAGTGGAGTTTCACTTAAAACTGATTGAGCTGTTTAAGCTTATACCTTCTAGAAGTTAGAAGAATGAAAGGAAATCTAATTGAGGTCTATAAGATTAGATTAGATTCTAATCTAATTGAGGTCTAATTGAGGTCTATAAGATATTAAAAGGGATTGATAAAGTAGACATGGAGAGCTTGCTTCTCCTTGTGGTGCAGTCTAGATCAAGAGGTCATAGTTTTAGGATAAGGATCACAGCTTTGATTCAGAGGTGAGGAGGAATTACTTCTTTCAAAGGATCGGGAATCTGTGGAATTCACTGTCCCAGAGTGCAGCGATACAGGGTCATTGAGTAAATTTAAGAAGGAGTTAGACAGACTTTTACTTAGTTGTAGGTTAAGGGTTATGGGGAGTGGACAGGAAAGTGGAGTTGTGATAGAGATGAGATTAGCCTTAATTGTATTACAAATGGCGGAGCTGGCTTGAGGGGCTGAATGGCGCATTCCTGCTCCTAGTTCTTATGTTCTTATGATGGAATCATTCACACCCTGTGACCACAGGTTCAAAACAGATACCTTCAGCAGTGCAGCATTCCCTCATCCTGGGGTGGGGCTTAGGTCCAGAAGTTTTTAGTTTCATGTGAGAGTTGCAACACTGAACCACTGGACTTACTCAAAGCCCCAGGAAATCTCTGGAGACCTTTGTGGATGTTACTATGGACTGTCAATGTCGAGCTACGTGACAATGGACACATTCTGTTTACACAGGATAAAGGTTGAAGGCATCCGATAACAAATCATTAAGACATCCACAAAGGCAGCATGTCCAATTAATGACCACAGGTGGGATTGGCCATGTGGCAACAAATACTCCTGCCGGCAATGCACAAAGTTACAGAGGATAGTCCAAGCAATGAGCTTTCTCAACCAGACAAATGTAATGACCTGCCTGGAATTAGGAAGGAAAGAACAACCGAGAAGTTGGTAGTGCTGGGCTATTCTGTAATAAAGCTGCTACCCATCTATGTTTGATACTATCATTTACCATTTTTTCTTCTTTCAAAGAAATGCAAGGATTTAAGCACCCTTATTCTCCTGAGACATTCCCCTGTTTAGATTAGGGTTTGCATCTTTTGTGTGATAATGTCATGTTGAACTTTGCGCACGATCCTGTTCCACTCTTTGCGACCCCACCCCCCCCACCCAACTGCTAATCCTGGCTCCCACCCAAAATGGCTGTTACTGTGCTTGACACTTTGAACATTTATTAATTCACACGCACAAAGTGTGCTTTTTATAGCCTTGGATAAGCAAATTATTCAGATTCATGGAAATAATATATAAACACAGAGAAATCACTTTGTGATTTTAAAGAAAAGATTGGCAAATTGATATCAAAGTTTGGATGAGCTTCAAGCACATATAGCTGTTACGTTCATGGCAGTTAGGTATAGCATGAGTGACCAGGCCCACAAGAAGTTGCATAATTCTTTCATGGGATGTGGGCATCACTGGCAAGGTCACCTTTGGTTGTCCATCCCTAATTGCCCTTGAACTGTTGGGCTGTTTCAGGAGGCAGCTAAGACTTGACCACTTGTAGCTAAGGGCCAATCCCTTCCCTAAAGACCATGAATAAACCCGCTGGGCTTTGATGATAATCAGTGGTAGTTTTGCCATTATTGAGACCAGCTTCATGTTCGGATTTATGAATTGAGTTTAAACTAGCAGCTGTAACCAGGAAAGGTGAGGTTAAAGATTGTCAGAGCAGCCATGATTTCATTGAATGGTACAATGGACATGATGGGCCGAATGGTCTACATCTGCTCCTACATTGTATGATCTTTTGGCTGTGTGGCAGTGGGCATTTGAGCCCCTGTCATTAGAGTATTGGCAAAGCACTGTGAATATTAAAACAAACACAGAGAAACTCAGCGGATCTGATGGCATCTGTGGAGAGAGAGGCAGAGTTAACATTTCAAGTGCAGTGACTTTTCTGAATTGAAGAGCTGTTTTCCTCGGTGTATTAGTCTAGGACTGCACTGACAATCCCTCTATGCCCATGAGTTGTCAAGCCCACAATGGACAAGGGCTTCTCTTCTTCAACTTAATATCTAGATACCTGATGGCAAGACTGAAGTTTGGTCAAAGAACACTTGTCACCAAAATGTAGCTTGGCTTGCCACTTAATGCTCCACATCATTGTATAGAGATGGTCCTCCATGCAGTAATTGTGGAGAAGGTGGCAGCTTCAGGGGTATCTACCCCACCCCAATCCTCCCCACACTGCTCTCCCCCCACCCCACTCTCCCGGCAAAAGCTTGCTGGATCTTACTGGAGCTAAACCATGACTTTCTCAGCCAATTCTAACTTCCGGGATCATCGTGTGAGCTGCAAGAGTGGGGTCGCGGGGAGGGGTGTCCTTCAGCAGCCAACCCCTCACTGCCACCCCATTAATGAGGCCCCCGTCGCCTGGGACAGAGGCCTTTCATTAACCATTCAGAGGCCAATATCGGTGGAGTTGGGAAGGTGGACCAGCTTTTAATTGCTGACATGGCAAGAAAGGAGCAGGTCTCTCTCTCTCTGTGCACCCAATTATTTGCACTCCTCGCCACCATCTTTGACACTCCATAAAGGAGGTAACCCTGCCAGTTTATTCTATCAGACAAAGCATCAGCTGCTAAGTAACAGTTTTATTTAGCACAGAGCAGCCAAATAACAGTATACATTACAAACAACATCTGGTGCAGTCATTATAAAATTCTTGATGCATCAAACTCAATGAATACTTCTGACTCTCCCTGTTTCAGTTGCTCACCGAGCCGGTGTATTTGACTGCAGATCAGTGGTTTGTATATCGGGTCCAGATCAATGTGTTTGTTGATGGAGTTCTGGGTGGAATGCCAAGCCTCCAGGAATTCCCTGGCATGCCTCTGTTTGACATTCCAAGTGGAACTCCATCAACAAACACATTGAACTGGATAGCTTGGCTTCACTACAAACCAAGATCCAAAAGTAATGCCAACCACCCCAGCAAACCAAGACATATAAAGCAGGACAGAACACCCACGCTTCACCGGAGGAACACTGACGATGTTACCGAGCAGGGTGACAAAATGCCTGTAATCAAACCCAATGGCACGCCGAGCAAATCTGCAGCATCATCCACACCCTGAGCTACATGTCTTCTCGAAAGCTTTAAACTGTTACCACTGCTGTAACATTGCCCCGCACCCACCCTTCAGCTTATCTGTTACTTAAACCTTCATTGATACTTTTGTTACTCTGGACTTGAACATTTCATCCACTCCTGGCCGAGCTCCCATCTTCTTCCCTCCCAAAATTGGAGTCTATCCAAAACTTTGCTCTTGCTGTCCTGACATGCAAGGAGTCCCATTCATTGCATTCAATGGCCTATGTTGGCTTCTGGTCAAGGAATGTCTCAATGATAAAATGCAATCTTTGTTGTCGAGTGTCTCCATGGCCCGGCCCCTCCCTGTCTTTCTTATCTGCTCTATTTCTGACCACCCCATAAGATATCCGCACTCATCTCGTTCTGGGCTTTGAGCACCTTTGACTTCAATTGCTTCTGTTCCTTCATTTGCCTGGGCCCCAAGCTCTGGAATTACTTCTCAAAATCTCTGTATATTTGCAATTCTCATGCCTTTCAAGATGCTCATTTTTAAAACCAAGATTTTCTGACATCTGCCTGGTTGGTTTTGTTTGGAATTTGCACCTGTGAAGCATGTTGGGCTACTTTGCAGTGTGGAAGTTGCTATATAGTTGCAGGTTAAGATAACAAAGTGTAGAGCTGGAGAAACACAGCAGGCCAAGCAGCAAAGCTGACATTTCAGGTCTGGACCCTTCTTCGGAAGTGGTTGCAGTTGCAGGTTGTTTTTTGTTGGGAGAATCTTCATCTTTGATGTTGGATGTGAGCATCTTACATGGCAACACATCTCAGTGGAGTTATTAAGCCTTCTCCTGGCTATTGACTGAGTTAATTCCTTTGGCAGTCCTAATCAGCCTGTTCAGAAATATAATTGCATAGCTCTGGAGCAGGTGGGATTTGAACCAGGGTTTCCAGGCCTAGAGGTAAAGGCACTGCCATTGCTCTACCTGAGCTCCTCCTTGGTGGGCTATGATAATTTGATAACTGGAATTCTGTTTGTAGAGTTAAGTAAAAAATACCACACCTGGACATTGGTGCTATCCATGTGCACAGTTCGGACTGACATGTCCACCCCAGACACATCTATCAATCAATCTCACTGCCTCATTGATATATTCATCGGCACCAGATAACTTAAACTCAAGACCTGTCAAAATAAAAGGCATTCATACACTGTGTTTCTTATAACTGTTCAAGCAATAAACCTTATGCTGAACTTCTTATTCGTTCGCAGGATGTGAGTGTCTCTAATAGGGTCCAGCAATTGATGCTGATCTCTAAATATCTTCTTTCCAAAAATATAACTCATCACAACATTTGTAAATGTACATTGATCTGTTCCTGGAACCTCTGCTACCTATAGAGTCAAGGGCAGCAGATACATGGGAACACCATTCCACTTAAGTTCCCCTCCAAGCCACTCACCATTTTGATTTGGAAATATGTCACTGTTCCTTCAGCGTTGCTGGGTCAAAACCCTGAACTCACACACGGACCTCCCTGAGTAGGTAGGGGGATGCTGTTCCTGCTTGTAAGAAAGGAAATCAACAAGAGGGGATCGATTTAAAGGGATGTGCAAACAAAACAATGACAATGTGACAAGAAGTGGAAATGTGATGGAGGCAGGTTCAATGGAGGCACTCAAGAGGGGAGTTGATGATTATTTGGATAAGTGTAGTGTACAGGGATATGGGGAAAAACCAGGACATTGGCAAAAGGTAGTGGAACTTGCAAACGTGAGGAGTTGAATTACCTCCTTCGTGCCGTGGCAGTTCTGTGATTCACTGCCTAATGGCATTTTTGGAGCATCTCCACCACCACCACCAGCATCCTCCCCCCCCCCCCCCCACCAACCACCCCCACCCAGCACCACTATGGACTGCACTGGTTCAAGGAGGCAGCTGAAGGGCAGTTAGGGACGGGCAGTAAATGCTGGCCCATCCAGTGACATCCAAACCCTGTTCCAATTTGATATGTGATAAAGTACAAAATTTGTTCAGTTTCTTTCAATATGTGACACTTTGAGCTTCGTTAGACTCTATTCGTGATGTCCTCTTCATGTCAAAGATACAGCCTGAGAGATTTTCCATGGCTTTTGGCCCTTTAGTGGATGGTGACAGAAGGGTCTTCAGCAGTGACCTCTTCTCTTGGGAATCAGCCCTAAGCTTTCATGAGCCCTTAGTGCACAGTGCCAGACCTTGGAATCTGTCAGCCTACAGCATCTGTGCAGCAACTCCTGAAGACAGACTAGTTCAGGGACAGGCCAAAGGGCAACTTCCAGGGAGTTAGTCGGCTTTCAGCAGCAATTGATATTTATCTCAGGGTATGTCTCTGGGTCCAACCCATCCCTAAGGCTATTTCAGTGTGTACTAAAGAGTCAACTGCCAGATAGGCCAGAATCCCTGGCCAAGTGAAAGTGATAGGGAGGCGATGGTCTAGTGGTATTATCGCTGGGCTGTTAATCTAGAGACCCAGGTAACATTCTAGGGAGCCAGGTTCAAATCCTACTACAGCCAGATGGTGGGATTTAAAAAAAAGTCTGGAATTAGCAATCCAGTGATGACTATGAATCAATCGTCAGGAAAAACCCATCTGGTTCACTAATGCCCTTTAGGGAAGGAAACTGCCATCCTTACCTGGTCTGGCCTACATGTGACTCCAGACCCACAGCAACGTGGTTGACTCTGAACTGCCCTCTGAGCAACAAGTGATGCCCTCATCCCATTCATGAATAAAAAGAATTAGTGAGATAGTAAGAGGTTTTTAGAGAACCAATCTGGTTGCATCATGTGATTTTTGTAGATCTCTTACGTTCCAGTTTTATTTCAATGGAATTGAAATTCCCCTGCTGCCTGGTGGCGTGTGACCTCACGATAACAAATCCTGACTTCAGATTTGCAGGTCCAGTGCCGTATTTCCCGAACTTTTATTCCATCAACCCAATTGTCACTGACAGCATTTTGGAACACAATGACCTTGGCTGGCAACCACATTTAACTCATAGTGTATCTATCACCCATTGATATCCATGGAGGCAATCCATCTGGGCTCAAAGCAGTTGTGAATTGACAGAGTTGATTGTTAGAGGTTTATTAGTTTTAATTCCCCATGATGAGAGAAACAGCCTCCATTTCAGATCAATGACCTTAAACGTTAACTGTTTCTTTTTCCACAGATTGTGCCAGACCTGCTGAGCATTTCCAGCATTTTCTATTTTTTTCCTTGTGCATCTGCTGCCTTTTGATTTTCCTTTAACGATCACCAAACCCCTCCCATTATTCTGTGCCAGAGGAAGACATGACACAGGTTTCAAGCCAACTAAGCCCTGAGCATGTGTAGTAAATGGTGAAAAGTAGTTTATGCTTCATGCATTTTAATAGAGACAAATGCTTTGTTTTGATTACTGCACATGTCCTTGGGGTCAACAAGCTATTTCATAAGAATGTAGAAACATAGAAAATAAAATCAGCAATAGGCCATTCAGCCCCTTGAGTCTGTTCTGCCGTTCAATATGATCATGGCCGATCATCCGACTCGTACCCTGTTCCCCCTTTGTCCCCAAACCCTTTGATTCCTCTCACCCTAAGGACTACATTTAACTCTGTATTGAAATATTCAGTGTTTTGCCCTCAACCACTTTCTGTGGGAGAGAATCCCACAGGCTCATCTCTCTGTGGATGAATATGTTTCTCCTCATCTCAGCCCTATATCCTTGGACTGTTATCCCTGGTTCTGGATTCCCCAGTCATCAATAACATCCTTCCTGTGTTTATTGTGTCTAGTCCTGTTAGAATCTTATCGGTGTCTATGAGATGCCCTCTCATTATTCTAAACTCCAGTGCATATAGTCATTTCCCAGCTAGGCCTATCAGCTTTAGTATTACATAATGTAGATGACTGGGTTACAATTGTGGTGAGCTGAAGTCTGTCAAGTAAGAACATTGGAGTTGGCCATTCAGTCATTCAATGTGATCATGGCTGGTCATCCACTTTTTTCGATTCATTCGTGAGCTGTTGGAATCACTAGTTAGCACTTATTTCCCATACTTTGTCACCTTGAGAAGATGATAGTGAGTCACCTTCTTGAACCACTGCAGTCCACATGCTGTAGAAAGACCCTCAATACCCTTCGAGAGCGAATCCCAGGATTTTGATGCTATAGTGCTGAAGGAATAGTGATATATTTCCAAATCAGGATGGTGAGTACCTGGGAGGGAAATATGCAGGGGGTTGTGTTCCCTTGTATCTGCTGCTGTAGTTCTTCTAGTGGAAGTGGTCGTGGATTTGGAAGGTGCAGTCTGAGGATCTTTGGTGAATTTCTGCAGTGCACCTTGTAGAAAGTACACACTGCTGCTACTGAGCATCAGTGGAGGAGGGAATAGATGCTTGGGGATGTGGTGCCAATCAAGCAGGCTGCTTTGCCCTGGATGGTGTCAAGCTTGTTAGAGCTGCACTCATCCGAGCAAGTGGGAAGTATTTCTTCACATTCCTGACTTCTGCCATGTAGACGGTGGCCAGGTTTTGGGGAGTCAGGTGATGAACTACTCACTGCAGTATTCCTAACCTCTAACCTGCTTTTGAAGCAACAACATTTATATTCATAGATTCATAAAGCACAGAAAAGATCCTTTGGGCCATTGAACTGCAATAATCCCAATTTCCTGCACTTGTCTCATATCCTTGGATATTATGATATTTGAAGTCCTCATCCCAAATATTTTTAAAGGCTGCACGGTTTCCAGCTTCCACTACCTTCCCAAGCAAATCATTCCAGATTCGCACCACCCACTGAGTGAAAAAGATTTTTCCAAAATCCTCTCTGAATCTCTTGCCCTTACCATAAAACCATGCCCTCTCGTGATTGACCTTTCAGCCAAGTGGAACAGCTGCTCTCTATTTACCTCATCTGTACCCCTTATAACCTTATGCACCTCAAACATTGCCCCCCCCCCCCCCCCCCCCCCCCCCGCCCACTGTCAGTCTTCACAACTTTAAAGAAAACAAACTAAGCTCACCTAATCTCTCCTTATAGCTCAATTCCTCCATACCAGGCAACATCCCAATGACCCAACCAGTACCCCCGCTAGTCCAACACATCATTCCTGTAGTGAGATGACCAGAACTGCACACAGTACTCCAGTTGTGGCAGAAGCAGTATTCTGTAGAACTCCAACGTTACCTCATTGCTGCTATACTCTATACCACGACTGAGGAAAGGAAGTGTCCTATATGCCTTCTTAACAATCCTATCCAACTGCCTACTGTCCTGTCTTCAGGGATCTGTGAATAATTACGCCTCTGATCCTGTAAACGACCAGTGTCCAGCCGTTTATTAAATACTCCCGTCATCCTGCTTCTTCTTCCAAAGTGCATTACTGCACACTTGTCAGAGTTAAATACCATCTGCCTTGATATGGTGAGTCCAGTTCAGTTTCTGGACAATAGTAACCTCCAAGATGTTGATAATGGGGGATTTAGTAATGATAGTGCCATTGAATGTCAAAGGGCAGTGGTTAAATTGTTTCCTGCTGGAGGTAGTCATTGCCTGGCATTTCTGTAACATGATTGTTACTTGCTATTTGTCAGCCGAGGCCTGAATGTTGTCCAGGTTTTGTTGCATTTGATCATGGACATCGTCAGTGTCTGAGGAGTTGTGAGTGGGCTGGAACATTGTGCAATGATTAGCGAACATCCCCACTCCTGACCTTATGGTGCAGGGAAGGTCATTGATGAATCAGCTGAAGATGGTTGGGCCTAGGACACTACCCTGAGGAACTCCTGCAGAGATGCCCTGGAGCTGAGATGACTGACCTCCAACAACCTCGACCATCTTTCTATGTACCAGGTATGACTCCAACCAGTGGGGAGTTTTTCCCTGATTCCCACTCACTCTGGTTTTATTGGGCTCCGTGTTGCTGCACTTGCGGTCTTGATGCCAAGGATAATCACTCCTACCTCACTTTATTGCCTTCTCCAAACTATCCCTATTTTCCTTGATTTCAATGACAGATATCTAAATAGCAATCCTTACTTTAAATATGTTCATGGTTGGGCTCCACAGCTGTGTGGGGAGAGAATTCCAAAGATTCACAACACTCTGAGTAAGAAAAAAGTTCTCCTCAGTGGTTTTGCCTGACTGCCGTATTGTGTTCCAGGCTTCCCAACCTGGGGAAATAACTTTCCTGCATCTATCCATCCCATCAAGTGTTTGTACGTTTCATCTTTCAATCCTCAAACTCTGGAGAATATGGCCCATGTTCCCCAATCTCTCTTTGTACCACAGTCCTGCCACTCTAGGAACACCTCCTTCTATGGTGATAATATCCTCCCTAAAGTAAGGAGGCCAACCCCCACTGCACCACACAACCAGCCCAGCTCTTCCCCCCCACCCACTGCATCCCAAAACCAGTCCAACCTGTCTCTGCCTCCCTAACCGGTTCTTCCTCTCACCCATCCCTTCCTCCCACCCCAAGCCGCACCCCCAGCTACCTACTAACCTCATCCCACCTGCTTGACCTGTCCGTCTTCCCTGGACTGACCTATCCCCTCCCTACCTCCCCACCCACACCTTCTCCACCTATCTTCTTTACTCTCCATCTTCGGTCCGCCTCCCCCTCTCTCCCTATTTATTCCAGTTCCCTCCCCCCATCCCCCTCTCTGATGAAGGGTCTAGGCCCGAAACGTCAGCTTTTGTGCTCCTGAGATGCTGCTTGGCCTGCTGTGTTCATCCAGCCTCACATTTTATTATCTTGGAATCTCCAGCATCTGCAGTTCCCATTATCTCTGTTGTACTCCAGGTGCAGCCTACACAAGGTTCTTTACAATTAAAGCAAGACTTCGCTCCTCCTGTAGCCAATTTTCTAAAATTCCATTAATCTTTCTAATTGCTGTCAGTACTTTCATGTTAAGCTTCAGAGACTTAATGACAGGGGCTTTCAATTTTCTTTGTACATCAAATCCTCTAATCTCTTAACATTTAAGAAATACTCTGTTAAACTGTTCATGAGGTGAATACACCTGCGGTGGATTGCCCTGGTCAATTTCCCAAGAGCAAGAGCTTGAGCAAGAGCTGACAGAAACTCGTTACCACCTCAGGGATACAAGAAATGATGCATGGGCTATGATCAGATTTTCTGGGAAGATTATGTTGACAATGGCATTTTGAGCAGGAATGTAGAAAGTGGTTTTTCCTGCCTTAATTGGAAACATGCTTATACTGGAGTCCTCTATTTAGAAATCCTCAATTTAAATAAAACAAAAATAGGGCAGCAGAAAGCTCAAACTAAGCACTTGACTTGTTTAGGGCTGACAGCAAATGGGTCTGCTGGTTCGTCACACAGCCAGGCTAACACTCAGGGAAGGGTGCCTCACAGTGCAGTGTAAAATTCACACCATAACATAGAATTCCTACAGTGTGGAAGGAAGCCATTCAGCCCATGGGGTCCACAACAGCCCTCCGAAGAGCATCATCCCCTATCCCATCCCATCCCTGCATTCCCCATGGCTAATTCATCTAGCCTGCGCATACTTGGACACTTTGGCATGGGCAATCCACCTAGTTTGCATATCTTTGGACTGCAGGAGGAAACCACGTGGACACGGGGAGAATGTGCAAACTCCATGCAGATAGTCACACAAGACTGGAATCAAACCTGGGTGCCTGTCGCTTTGAGGCAGCAGTGCTAACCTCTTGAGCTATCATGCCACCCATGTTGTTGGTTGAAATGCAGATTGATGCCAGTGCCTGGCATTTAAAA
Organism: Stegostoma tigrinum; assembly: GCF_030684315.1. Classification (NCBI taxonomy): domain Eukaryota; kingdom Metazoa; phylum Chordata; class Chondrichthyes; order Orectolobiformes; family Stegostomatidae; genus Stegostoma; species Stegostoma tigrinum. The sequence continues at coordinate 13,302,213 of NC_081375.1, forward strand.
CTGTTTGGTTGAAAACTTGCACTCCCCCCAAAAAAAACATTGAATGTTGTCAACATTCGCTTGGTTATTGCTCGGGAAGACAACAGTTTAGTCTGCCGTGTGAATATTCTCTGTGAGTGCTTACATCTGACGGATTTTTATATGAATCCCAGCCAGACAATTTAAGAGCCACAAATGCTTAGTCTTCATTACTGTCCCCAACCTAGGGGCACACAAGCTGTTTCCAAGCTCCTGTCAAACTGATGTAAATTTTTCAGATTCGTCCAGATTTCCTTTATAACCCAGTTCTGCTCAAATCCTCTGCCAGTGCAGAATTCATTCCCCCAGCTTTTTTATTTAACCTTTTCTTTTAATCCACTGTAAATCATGTTTTTTTTTTCCTGTCCTCACGCACAGCTCCCAAAGCACAGGAAAAGGATGTCCACTTTCACCCACCCTGCCCTAATGAATGTTATACTTCCGCTGGCACCTAGCCCATGAATTGTGGTGGGGAAGCAATGAAACTGAAGCTGGGAAAAGATATTGCCAGCAAGCCTGTCTGAAATGAGGAAATGTGTTACAGCATGTTCCATCACACTATAGGGAGGGTAATTGCCCTCTCACTGGTGACTTTCAGTTTCTTGTACTGGCATGGTTGACTGAAGTGAGTCAGACAGACATTTGGTTCAGAGGTTAACAGTTGTCAGCTGTGCAGACATGATGGGCCTTTTTCCTGCCTCTAAAACCTCTATGACACTACGACTACACTACAATTTAGGGGCAGCACGGTGGCTCAGTGGTTGGCAATACAGCCTCACAGCACCAGTGACTCGGGTTCAATTCCAACCTCGGACAATTGTCTGTGTGGAGTTTGCACATTCTCCCGGTGTCTGCGTGGGTTTCCTCCGGGTGCTCCGGTTTCCTCCCACTGTCCAAAGATGTGCAGGTTAGGTGGATCGGCCATGCTAAATTGCCAGTGGTGTTCAGGAGTGTGTGGGTTATAGGGGGATGGGTCTGGGTGGGATGCTTCGAGGGGCGGTGTGGACTCGTTGAGGCCGAAGGGCCTATTTCCACACTGTAGGGAATCTAATCTAATCTAATCTTCTCTAGGGCAATTAGAGGTGCCCAGTAAATGTCAAGATAGCTCTTAACCCTGAACATTAAAGTTATGGGTTCAACATATAGCACCCACCCAAACCTGAGGAAGGATCATGTGCAGGCTTATTGCAATGCAATATTGAATAGCTGATTCTTCTAAATTATAATTAAGGGATTGTCTGCTTTCTCAGATGTATGTAGAAGACACTGCATTACACTATATGAAAAAGCAATGGAAAGTTCTCCTTTGAGTCCTAGGCAATTAATATCACTAAAACAGATTATTATTCCATTGCTAAATGGAGACTTTGCTCTGTGCAGTCCGTGAATAGTTGTTACACTTCATAAGTGTCTATACAATGCTTTGGAACATTGTAAGTTATAAATACAATTCTTTCATACGATAGGCTAAGTTCTACTCCATTGAGTTCGATGGGGAGTCTTGCTGTTAATTCACTAAGGTTGATCACAGCACTGGAGCCCAGGTATATGATTGGAGGAGAGAGCTGCAGTCAACAGCCTGCTCAACCTGTAGAGATCGTTAGAATAATAGATCACAAAAGTAACAATGCATGGAAATAAACCCCCCCACGCACCACCAAACCTCAGTCCCATTAAATAGAAATGTGATTTAGACTGAGCACAGACGGTGGGCGAATGGACATTCTCTTTTTATTTACTCTTAGGATTTTGAGTGTCTTGGCCACCTCTAATCATCCGAGAGAAGGTGGTCATAGAGGTTTTAGAGCCTGGAAAAAGGCCCTTTGACCCATCATGTCTGCACCGGTTATCAAGCATCTGTCTATTCTCATCCCATTTTCCAACACTTGGCCTGTAGCCTTGTGGAAAGCTGTCTTTGGGGACCATTGCTGTCTATGTGGTATAGATACATCAACAACATTAACAAATGTTTGCATGATAAATCTCATTTATGGTTCAGGAATCAGGATCAGTGTGCTTTTTTGAATGAACTCCGGTGAAAGATCAAGTATTATGTCTGAGACTCCAGCTTGGTAGCATAAACAGATGCACTCTCTGTTTGAGCTTTTAATTTGGAAGCTCTCAGAACAGCTATTGAAGGTTGTTACGTATGAAGCTTAAATTTCATTCTGTACACAGCAATTCCCTGAATCCCAGGCAGTCAGGTCATAACATCCACATATCTTACTGTTGCATTAACTGTGTTCGATGGGTTATTAAAAGGAATGTTAGGCTACTTAACACTCTGTGTGCAACACGACATGTTGCTAATCCTCATTAGTTAGGGACTAGCTGGGTGCTATTGATATTTTTTAATAAAGTGTATTTATTTCAATCAATTGCTTTATCATAACTTATTCAATGTATACGTCCCTTTTCTGAAAAAAAGGAGGTAAATCAATTGTTTGTTGAAATGTGCCATAAAGTTATATCTACAGCTCAGGGCTTCAAGGTTGTAAATCTTCATTAATTGGTGTACCAGGCATCATCGATTGGATAAAATTGGAGAGATGAATTATACTGAGGCAGTCTTGATGAGGCCATGGTATCTCCCCCTTTCAGCTTTAAAATGAGGATGAAACAGTAGTGTGTAGTATCTACAAGATGAACATCAGGATCTTGCCCAGGCTCCCTAAGACCATAAGAAACAGCACCAGAAGGAGGCTGTTCAGCACCTCAGCTCTACTATTCAATAGGATCACGGCTGATATAACCTGTCATCCTTGACTCCCCTGCTGAACAAGAATCTATCTTTCTCAGCCTTTAATAATTACAAGAACTCTTCCACCACAGCTCTACATGGCAAGGAATTCTAAAGACTCTCAACCTCTGAGAGAAGAAATTCCTCTTCAGTTCATTCTTAAACTGGTGTCTCTTCATTCTGAGACTGTACCCTCTGGTCCAAGACTGTCCCATATAAAGTAACATCTTCTCAGCATTTACTCTGTCAAGCCCTTGAGGAATCCTATATGTTTCAATAAGATCACCTGTCATTCTTCTAAATGCCAGTGAGTAATTCTTCCAGCAGTGATCTTACGAGCACCTTGTTTTACAAAAATATAGAATTCTTGAAGTGCAGAAAGAGGCCATTCAGCCCACCAAGTCTGCATTAGCCCTCAAGAGCATTCCTAACCAGATCCATAACTGTGTATTTCCCATGGTGTATCCAACTAACCTGCACATCTCTGTAACACTATGGGCTATTTAGTATGGCCAATCCACCTAATCTGCACACCTGTGGATTGTGGGAGGAAACCCACACAGACATAGGGAGAATATGCAAACTCCACAGACAATTGCACAAGGGTGGAATCGAACCCAGCTCCCTGGCACTGTGAGGTAGCAGTGCTAACCACCGGGCCACTGAGCTGTCCTTTGTACAGTTGCAGGAAGACATCACTCTTCTAATACTGCAAAGTAAGGGCCAACATTCCATTAGCCTTCCTGATTATCTGCTGCCTCTGTGCGCAAACTTTCTGGGTTTAGTGCACAAGTCCCTTTGTGTTGCAGCTTCCTGCGGGTTTCTCTTCATTTAAATAATGTTCTTTTTGTTCTGCATTCCGAAATGAACAGCGTCACATTTTCCCACGTTATACAGCATTTGCCAACATTTTGCACACCTACTTAATCAATATCTCTGTGTAAACTGTATCTCAGTCGCAACCTGCCTTTCCACCTACTTTTCTGTTGTCTCCAAGTTTGGCTACAGTACATTCACTTCCTTCCTCTCCGGGCTCCTGTGACAGCTTCTTTCCAAACCCTTGACGTCTATCACTAGAAGGGCAGGGGCCTCAGATACATCAGAGTACCAGCATCTGCAAGATCCCTTCCAAGCTCCACATCACCCTGGCTTGGAAAATATATTAGCATCCCTTCGCTGACGCTGTACCAAAATCCTGAAATCCCACCACACCACTTTCATGGCTTTGTGAGTACCCCTCAGGCACATGGTGATTCAAGAAGGCAGCTCAGTATCACCTTCTGAAGGGCAGTTTGAAGTGGACAATAAATTCCAGTGACAGGTGTTATCACAACAACAAATACAAATGGAAGCTGGCCAACTGCCCGCCACCTGAGCCTAGTATAAGTCATGCCCCTGTTTAATCATGTTTGTGCTTTGCTTTTACAAAGGGAAGTTCATTCAAATGGCAAGAAGGAAAATGTCGCACCTGTCTTCTTATATTTATAAATACAATTGTACCGCCTTGTAGTCTGTCAGTGGTAACCACGTAGCTTCTCTCGTTGCTGTGGCTGACCCACCTTTGCTGCCGCTAGCAAGAGTCAGTCACTTGTGAGAGAAAGTGAAAACATTCCGAGCTACAACTTTTTCTCTCGGGGTGTGTCCTGGACTGCATGGTCAAGTTGGACGTGGAGTAAGAAGGCTTTATGTTGGCCAGGACTAGAGCGGCAAGTGTTTTATTTTTGACCGATTCACTGGCAGGCCATTGCTGGAAGGCTGCCCACTCAACTAACCTTTCAAGCGCTTTACCTTATGTAACTGGAAAAGGATTGGCATCGATTTGAAATCTCACTGCGAAAGGAACTTACCAAAATACTGTGAGAGCATTTGCCGCTGGATGTTGACCAACGGATATCCTTGTCTATTTTTATTGTGACTTTTTAGTTTCAATAGAGTACTTATGTTCTTCCCCAACCCTCAGAATTGTGCCACTGAGCAACAGAGAGAAAAAGAAAAGTCACGACGTTTATTTGTTTTCAGTGAATTTTCAGTGTTATCCCTGCATCCATGTTGCTGCGCCCGCAAATTCAGTTTTTATTCTGATAGTGAGCTCTTTTCTGTACAAATCCTCATAAAGATCATCAGTTGTTCTAAATTTCGTCCATAAATGAACTGGTTTAAACCTGAGATAGCACAGTGTGGAGCTGGATGAACACAGCAGGCCAAACAGTATCAGAGGAGCAGGAAAGCTGCCATTTTGGGTTGAGACCCCTCTTCCGAAATGGGAAAGAGGATGGGGATTCTGAAATAAATAAGGAGAGGGGGGAGGCGGATAGAAGATGGATAGAGAAAATAGGTGGAGAGGAGACAGACAGGTCAAAGAGGCGGGGTTGGAGCCAGTAAAGGTGAGTGTAGGTGGGGAAGGGAAAAGTCAGTCTAGGGAGGACAAACAGGTCGAGGGGGCGGGATGAGGCGAGTAGGTAGGAGATGGGAGTGGGGCTTGAGGTGGGAGGAATGGTTAGGGAGGCAGGGATGAGCTGAGTTTTGGGATGCAATCTGGGGAGGGGAGATTTTGAAGCTTGTGAAGTCCACGTTGATACCATTGGGCTGCAGGTTCCCAAGTGGAATATGAGTTGCTGTTCCTGCAACCTTCGGGTAGCATCATTGTGGCACTGCAGGAAGCCCAGGATGGACATGTCGTCTCAGGAGTGGGAGGGGGAGTTGAAATAGTTCGTGACTGGGAGGTGCAGTTGTTTAGTGTGAACTGAGTGTAGGTGTTCCACAAAGCGGTCCCCAAGCCTCCACTTGGTTTCCCTGATGAAGAGGAGGCCACAACAGGAACAGCGGATACAATATACAGATGTGCAGGTGAACATCTGCTTGATGTGGGACGTCTTCTCAGGGCCTGGTATGGGAGAGAGGGTGTAGGTGTGGGGGCAGGTGTAGCATTTCCTGTGGTTGGAGGGAAAAGTGCCTGGTGTGGTGGAGCTGGAGGGGAGTGTGGAGCAGACAAGGGAGTCACGGAGAGGGTGGTCCCTCCGGAAGCAGATAAGGGTGGGGAGGGAAATATGTCTTTGGTGGTGTGGTCGGACTGCAGATGGCGAAAGTGTCGGAGGATGATGCATTGGATCCAGAGGTTGGTGGGGTGGTACATGAGGATGAGGGGCATTCTGTTTTGGTTGTTATTGCGGGGAGAGGGTGCGAGGGATGAGTTGCGGGAAATGCGAGAGACACGGTTGAGGGTGTTCTCGACCACTGAGGCGGGGGAGTTGTGGTCCTTGAAAAACGAGTTTAGACCTGCTTGGATTTGATCAATATAGTTTGTGCAAAGGTAGAAGGGTCACAATCGATTCGGGAAATTAGTGCAAAGACATTAAGACCTGTATTTATATAGCACCTTTCACATTCTCTGAATGCCCCAAAGCTATTTTAAGTCTATTAAGTGCTTTTGAGGTGTAGCAGTTGTTGTAATGTAGCGTATGTCTAAACATTTGACCAGCAGTGGAAATAAAATTATTCATTTGGGTCTAATTTTCCAAGCAAAATCTTCAAACAATTAGGAAAGAATGCTGGTCCATTCTGATATAAATTGGGTACATCAGTCAGGGAAACAAATGAATTCCAATTCAGAGACGCATTTGTGACTTTAAATCGTCCACCTGCCACAAGTGTCTGGGGATCTGTTCAGAAATAATTGTTCTGTTTGGCCATTGATGAGCATAGAACAGCCAGAAGGTACCCAGCTTTGTCACCAAAGAGATTGGTTTTCATCTAGCGGTGGCGTGGTGAGACCCAAACATGCTCCTGTCATGAATAGGGCCTGACACTGTTCCCGCTGTGCTTTTGCTGCATGTTTTGTTGCGGATATTAATCTTAAATTTTTGGGTGTTGACCAGAACAAAATGCTGATCTGCCAACTAACAGCGGGATTCCCGAATGTGTAATTGTTAAGCTTTGATGTAAGTGTCGCACACAGTATAATCATTGAAGTACACACAGGATATGTAGCTTGCTAGCTAGTTATTAACAGCCTGTGGCCCAGGCATATATAGTCCTCAAGAGAAGGGACTCTACCACTTCTGTCCCATTGTGGAAAATGGTGCAGCATGGCTATACCTTAACTTGTACAGCACATGGCTCTTCCAGTTGATGGACAGAAAGCATTTCTGTTTAACAAGTGCAATACCCAATCCCTTGACTATATTGGTATAGGTGATAGAATAGGCTTACAAAGTTTACACCCAGGATTGCCTTTAGGGCTGTTACTTGCATTGTAAAAATCCTAATGCCTGTGCAGTATTGGGTCCAAGAGAGAATACATGTACACTTGCAAATTGGAGCAGCAATAGGCCATTTGGCCCCTTGATTCTGCTTCTCGATTCAATAAGGTCACGACTGATTCTGATTATAGCCTCAACTTCAGCGCCCACCCTCGAGATTCCCTCATCAAAACCAATGCCTTAAACATAATCAACAACTCTGCCTCCCACCGCTCACAGGGAAAGAAAATTCTTAAAAACTCTCAGTCCCCAAAGAGACAGAGAAAATATTTGTCCTCATATCCTTCTTAAATGTAGGGACCCCTTGGTTTGATCCCTTCCATAAGAGGAACCCTTCTTTCTGTCAAGTCTCCACAAGATCTTACATGTCTCAATAAGATCACCTCTTCTAGCTTCAATGGGTACAGGCCTGGCCTGTCCAAAATTTCCTCATAAGATACACTTGTTGTCCTTGTATCACCTTTGGCTTGAATCGAAATGAATTTTTAAGCATAGTTTGGCATAAGATTAGAGTTTTGAAAGAATGTGTCAGGTGCAGTTTAAATTAGGCTTTTGGATTGACTGTTCAATAGTGTTCGTTTTTATTTGGTCTTTGACATTGATGCTTTCAACATTTTATATTTTTAACGCTCTTTCAGCTGTGGTTATTGACTTTTCAGCTTTTTTTTGAGAAAGCTGCTTCAGCTTTATATAATTTCAAACTTGCTTGTGATTACAGTTTTAAAAACAATATTGTTTTTAATCTTTCTCAGACATTCCCTGAAACTGTGGAAGCTCAGCAACAGTTACAGACAAAGGGCACTTAGTGGATTAAAGTAATAACATATTTGAAAGAAAACTATCTGCGTATGCAGATCACTTTTCTACTGTTACCAATGTTAGCTACCCCTGTAAAGGTAACTGTTAAAATATTGAAAAAATGAGAAATGCCTTGTGCTTGTTCATCGAAACATTGCTGTGTCTCACCAAAACGGTCATATGGAGATCTGTTGGGGCTCACAAACACTTGGCAGTCACAATCGTGGAAGCTTTCTTTAGATAAAGAAATCGTCTCATCAAGTGCTATAGCTCAAACTTTTTGATGCACAGAACTGGTGGGTGTTTTAGTGGCACACAGACCCTTTGGCAATAGTCCATGACAGAAACTCTGAGAAATGGGGATTCCACTTTCCTTTTCCCTCTGCCTAATGGGGTGTAAGTAATTGTGATGTTTAATTGGCTGAAATGTTTCTTGACTGAAACCACTGAACTATACAACTTTCTGTTTTAAAAGTTCGTTTTACAAAGTGCCTTCATTTAAAGGCGGGGTTGTCTATCCAAAAATCATGAAATGAATTTAAGTAAAATGTGATTTCCCACAGGAATTAATGTTAAAACTGGAGTTAGATTCCTCAGTGTAAATTTAGCCCAGTAAAGCTAATGTAAAAGTTGAAATACTGTGTCATGCCTGTGCTGCACTGAGTATTCCTCATTGAAGCAAAGCAAAACAAGGGTAGCTTTGTGTAGAAAGCTGGCTTCTTTGAAGTCTTTGAAGAAATGATAGGTCAGGACACAGACAGTACAAATTCCTCAACTATTGTACATGTACAGGTAAATACTTACTGTACAGCAGAGAATTATTTTTAAAATGTAAGTCCACAACAGCTCCTGTGCTAGAACAGGGACAAACAGCAGAGAACTTTTTAAGGAAGATTCAAAGCAAAGGTTATTTTAGTGCCTGAGGGGAGAACTGTTTAAAAAATGATGATGTTCCACTACTGGGCACAGAGACAAGGCACGTTCAAGGCACAACTTGTTACGATACAATAACATGAGAGGTGCAATGACATGAGACAAATCGGAAAGTAAGGGATCTTCAAACAGGGAATAGTGTTTTAAATGAGTTGAGGAGACACATAAAAGAAATAAATTTACAATGAGAAAAACAATTAAGAGGAGACTTAAAATGTGGACTGTCTGCATTACGTATTTCAAATGAAGCAAATTATATAATGATGGTAGAATGATGGGATTTACCATTTAGCCCTTGAACCTATTTCGTTACTCATATAAATCAAGGGAAACCTGAATTCTGATTTCATCTCCGCATATTGAGATTATATCCCTGAATGGCCATGGCTAGCAAAAATACATCAGGCCTGATTTTGAAAGGATTAATTGACCCAATCTCAATGTGTTTGTTTCCCTCACATCTCTTATTACAATCCAGGTTACGTTCTTGCCAACTCAGCCCAAAAGAGAGAAGAGATAGAAGAATAGATTTTTTCTAAGTGAATAGCACTGTTTGACAAAATTATTAGTTTAACTATGTTCCTCTGTACCACTTGTCGCAATGAAACAAGAATTCAGACAGGCCAATTTACACAATGACCAAAGCCTGATAATTGATGGTTTAAAACTGTTGTGTTCTGAGGTTTGCATTCAGACTGCTGTGCGTGATGTTATAATTTAGGGACTGTCTAAGCAAAGAAGGTATCAGTGATGTTGCTGGTATTAGACACGATTGGAATGGGCGTGTTGATGATGTGGGAAAGGGCAAGATGAAAAGTGACGTCAAGAGCAAAAATAATTATATTCTTGTGCCAGAAGCTTTGGATTTGAATCTTCCTTCACTGCTTGAGAGCCAAGAAAAGTGTGTCATTACTTGGACAAACTAGGTGAGCAACTGATGTCTAGAGGACTGGAGTGTAAGAATGCAGAAGTTATGCTGCAGTTATACAAAACCCTGGTTGGACCCCATGAGGAGTTGGCATCAACTGGTCCAAGAATTACAGGACAGCAGTCACAGCTATAATGTATCAAATAGGTTAATAAAGTGTGGAGCTGAATGAACACAGCAAGCCAAGCAGCATCTCAGGAGCACAAAAGCTGACGTTTCAGGCCTAGACCCTTCATCAGAGAGGGGGATGGGGTGAGGGTTCTGGAATAAATAGGGAGAGAGAAGGAGGCGGATCGAAGATGGAGAGAAAAAAAGATAGGTGGGGAGGAGAGTATAGGTAGGGAGGGGATAGGTCAGTCCAGGGAAGACGGACAGGTCAAGGAGGTGGGATGCGGTTAGTAGGTAGGAAATGGAGGTGCGGCTTGGGGTGGGAGGAAGGGATGGGTGAGAGGAAGAACAGGTTAGGGAGGCAGAGATAATAAAGTGTGAAGCTGGATGAACACAGCAGGCCAAGCAGCATCTCAGGAGCACAAAAGCTGATGTTCCAGGCCTAGACCCTTCATCAGAGACAGGCTGGGCTGGTTTTGGGATGCAGTGGGGGGAGGGGATGAGCTGGGTTGGTTGTGTGATGCAGTGGGGGGAGGGGACGAACTGGGCTGGTTTTGGAATGCAGTGGGGGAGGGGGAGATTTTGAAGCTGGTGAAGTCCACATTGATACCATTGGGCTGCAGGGTTCCCAAGCGGAATATGAGTTGCTGTTCCTGCAATCTTCGGATGGCATCATTGTGGCTCTGCAGGAGGCCCATGATGGACATGTCGTCTAAAGAATGGGAGGGGGAGTTAAAATGGTTTGCAACTGGGAGGTGCAGTTGTTTATTGCGAACCGAGCGGAGGTGTTCTGCAAAAATGCGGTCCCCAAGCCTCCGCTTGATTTCCCCAATGTAGAGGAGGCCACACCGGTTACAATGCATACAGTATACCATATTAGCAGATGTGCAGGTGAACCTCTGCTTAATATGGAAAGTCATCTTGGGGCCTGGGATAGGGGTGAGGGAGGAGGTGTGGGGGCAAGTGTAGCACTTCCTGCGGGTGGAAGGGGAAGGTGCCAGGTGTGATGGGGTTGGAGGGGAATGTGGAGCGAACAAGGGAGTCACGGAGAGAGTGGTCTCTCCAGCAGGCAGACAAGGGTGGGGATGGAAAAATGTCTTGGGTGGTGGGGTCAGATTGTAGATGGCGCAAGTGTCGGAGGATGATGCGTTGTATCCAGAGGTTGATGGGGTGGTGTGTGAGAACGAGGGGGATCCTCTTGGGGCAGTTGTGGTGGGGGTGGAGTGTGAGGGATGTGTTGCAGGAAATGCGGGAGACGCGGTCAACGGCGTTCTCGACCACTGCGGGGTAAAAGTTGCGGTCCTTGAAGAACGTGGACATCTGGGATGTGCGGGAGTGGAATGCCTCATCCTGGGAGCAGATGTGGTGAGGGCGGAGGAATTGGGAATAGGGGATGGAATTTTTGCAGGAGCGTGGGTGGGAGGAGGTGTATCCTAGGTAGCTGTGGGAGTCGGTGGGCTTGAAATGGACATCAGTTACAAGCTGGTTACCTGAGATGGAGACTGAGAGGTCCAGGAAGGCGAGGGATGTGTTGGAGATGGCCCAGGTGAACTTGAGGTTGGGTCTCCCCTTCCCCCACCGCATCCCAAAACCAGCCCAGTTCATGCCCTCCCCCCACTGCACCACACAACCAGCCCAGCTCTTCCCCTCCACCCACTGCATCCCAAAACCAGCCCAGCATGTCTCCGCCTCCCTAACCTGTTCTTCCTCTCACCCATCCCTTCCTCCCACCTCAAGCCTCACCTCCATTTCCTACCTACTAACCTCATCCCACCTCCTTGACCTGTCCATCTTCCCTGGACTGACCTATTCCCTCACCCCATCCCCCTCTCTGATGAAGGGTCTAGGCCCGAAACGTCAGCTTTTGTGCTCCTGAGATGCTGCTCGGCCTGCTGTGTTCATCCAGCCTCACATTTTATTATCTTGGATACTCCGGCGTCTGCAGTTCCCATTACCTATGTATCAAATGGGTGCCCGGAAGAACTGTGATTTTTCTTTTATCAGTGGATACTGCCGCAATAAGCTTTTCCTGCAACATTTTTGAAGAGGTCGGATTTAAGAAAAACGATATAACCAATCTGATTACAGTTTAGGAAATTGCTGAGTGGCTGATTTTTGTTTCCTTGCCTTTTTACGACCATTTGTCATCTTCTGATACTCGGTGTCAAAATCATCTTCTTGTGCGTGCAGACAGACCTTTCCAAACCGCAGTAGCTGAGCTCCAGATTTCAAGGATTTGTTAAATATGAGTGTATCAGTTGGCTATCCGTGTGAAACTAATGGCATCTTTTTACACCTTTTCTGCCAGATGGTAGGAGTTGTTTTGAAAAAATGAAGAAACTACCTAAATATACTTTTTTTTAGTAAAACTGTGATTCCTTCTTCCATGTGGTGACAGTAACAGTGAATATTGACTGTTTAAATAATAGGAAAAGTCTTTTGCATTTGGCGTGTCAGCTCATGTGGCACTCAACCTGTGTCTGTGACTATTCTGCCACATGCTGTTTGTGAAATGAGGTCAGTCTGCATACTCCAACTGTCCCCATTCAGAACAGAGGTCTCTGCAGGACTGTTTCCTAATGCAAAATAAATTTGTATTTCTGGGTGAATGTCTGTGCCAGTCAGGCCCAGTGATATCAAGTGTTGTGGAATTAATTATTTTTTTCTCATCCTTTTGAATTCTGTGTTGCCACTGGTGGTGTATTAAAACAAGTAAAACTCTATTGACTCCCATCGTCAGCATGACTTAACCAGAGAAATGGAGGGAATTGAGCAAAGTCAGTGCAGGAGCAGGCCCTTCAGCCCCTTCAGGTTTATTCTAGCATTGCATTAAATCTGTGTGATGGCTTCTGGGAGTTACCCACTCACTGAAGGAAGAATGATCAAACCAAGGCAGCTAGTTGGAATTATGGCACAGATCAATCTTTTTATTAATTCATTGTACGTGGGTATCTCTGAGTAGGCCAACATTTATTGCCTGTTGGGCAGTTATTGCTATGAGTTTGAAGTCATATGTAAGCCAGACGTTTCCCTGAAGGAACTTAGTGAACCAGATGAGTTTGCATTATCCCAATGGTTATTTCACAATTCCAGCTTTCTGGTGAATTCAGATTCCACTAAGTGCCACCATAGAATTTGAACCCAAGCCCCTAGGGCATTGCCTGGGTCTCTGGATTAATGGCTTAGCAATAGCACCACAAGGCCGTCACCTCCCTTCGTGAGCAGTTGAATGACAGAGCAGGTTTGAAGGGCTGAATGGCCTACTCTTACTTCTGTGTTCTTCATAATGATTACACTGAGCGATCTCTACAGATAGGCCTCACTTAAAGTTGTTGCCTTCCTGAAAATAGTGACTTTAAGGGAATTATGGGCTCCCAAAGGAATCCATTTTAAAGCTGGAGTTTGGTTCATTGGCTATTTTCTTGTCTGGAAGCAGCAATGTATAAGTTGAAATATTGGGCTTTCCATGTGCATTCCTAGCTAAAATAACCTGCAAAATAAAATAGATCACCAAATGTGATGGAAATACTGTATAAATTCCAATTAGCCACCATTCAGCAGTTTCTCAGAAGAGCAGACTTCAATGCCTTCTGTACCCACAGCGTCCCTGAAACTCATCTGACTGTTCCACTTTCCCTGTCTCTCTTACACTGTCTCTGGGTCGTGTTTAAAGACGAGACCTGAACAGTATTTTCTGAAGAAGGGTGTACGCCCGAAACGTCAGCTTTCTTGCTCCTCTGATGGTGCTGGGCCTGCTGTGTTCATCCAGCTCCACACCTTGTTACCTCAGATTCTCCAGTGTCTGCAGTTCCTACTATATCCAAACAGTATAGCCTTTCCCGTCGAGCTTCTTTCTCTTTCTGTTTTACCATTCTGCCTCTCTTTGTCTGCAACTTCTGGTTGGTGCCCAATCAGACCCTGACATCAGGTGACTCCAACATTTAATTGTGCACAAACCAGGCAGAACATTAACCTGAAAATGAAGACCCTCAGAATAAAACAACAATCAAATGAAATGACATCCAGCAAGATGATATAAAATGGGAAAAACTAGTGCATCCTACCTTAATAATAAAATGTGAGGCTGGATGAACACAGCAGGCCAAGCAGCATCTCAGGAGCACAAAAGCTGACGTTTCAGGCCTAGACCCTTCATCTAGGCCCGAAACGTCAGCTTTTGTGCTCCTGAGATGCTGCTTGGCCTGCTGTGTTCATCCAGCCTCACATTTTATTATCTTGGAATTCTCCAGCATCTGCAGTTCCCATTATCTCTGCATCCTACCTTATTCCTTTCTGTCTTGAGCAGAAATATAAGCCCTATAATTCTTTCTAGTTCAATTTTCATAGAACATAGAACATAAAACATAGAAAAGTACAGCACAGTACAGGCCCTTCGGCCCACGATGTTGTGCCGTGGAATAATCCTAATCCAAAAATAAAATAACCTAACCTACATTCCCCTCAATTCACTGCTGTCCATGTGCATGTCCGGCAGTCGCTTAAATGTCACTAATGACTCTGCTTCCACGACTACCACTGGTAAACTATTCCATGCGCTCACAACCCTCTGGGTGAAGAACCTCCCTCTGACGTCTCCTCTATACCTTCCTCCTAACACCGTAAAACTATGACTCCGCGTGGCAGTCACTCCTGCCCTGGGGAAAAGTCTCTGGCTATCGACTCTATACATGCCTCTCATTACCTCGTACACCTCGATCAGGTCACCTCTCTTCCTCCTTCTCTCCAGAGAGAAAAGTCCGAGCTCAGTCAACCTCTCCTCGTAAGACAAGCCCTCCAGTCCAGGCAGCATCCTGGTGAACCTCCTTTGCACCCTCTCCAAAGCCTCCACATCTTTCCTATAATAGGGTTACCAGAACTGGACACAATATTCCAAGTGTGGTCTCACCAGGGCTTAGTAGAGCTGTAGCATAACCTCGCGGCTCTTAAACTGGATCCCCCTCTTAATGAAAGCCAAAACACCATATGCTTTCTTAACAACCTTATCCACCTGGGTGGCAACTTTGAGGGAGCTATGCACTTGAACACCAAGATCCCGCTGTTCCTCCACACTGCCGAGAATCCTGCCTTTAATCCTATATTCAGCATGTAAGTTCGACCTTCCAAAATGCACAAATACACATTTATCCAGGTTGAACTCCATCTGCCATTTCTCAGCCCAGCTCTGCATTCTGTCAATGTCTCGCTGAAGCCTGTGATAGCCCTTGATACTATCAACGGCACCTCCAACCTTTGTGTCATCAGCAAACATACTAACCCACCCCTCAACCTCATCATCCAAGTCATTTATAAAAACTACAAAGAGCAGAGGCCCAAGAACAGAGCCCTGCGGGACACCACTCAGCACTGACCTCCAGGCAGAATACTTACCATCTACAACCACTCTCTGCCTCCTGTCAGCCAACCAATTCTGAATCCAGACAGTCAAATCACCCTGTATCCCATACCTCCTGACTTTATGAATGAGCCTGCCGTGGGGAACCTTATCAAAAGCCTTGCTGAAGCCATCCGACAAGCACCTGAAATATCGCAGTTAATCAACCTGTTTTTCTTTCTCACGACAGGAGATGTGCCATTAGCATTCTGTTGCTTTAAAAAGTAACTTATTTTAGGGTTTTGAGGTGGAATAAGAAAGCTTCCTGTGTAACATTCCAAAATGGTATTGAACGCCTTTTAGAAAACCGACTCCACTAACAAGACAAATTAAAAATTACAAATCCCAATCCTTCTGCAAAAGCGGAATACAAATCTTGTATGAATTATGCAAGCTTCTGGAGCTTAATTGATTTTTATGCGGGGAGCCAAGTCTAATAAAAGCTAACAAAGGTAAAGTTGCTGGAAAAGCTCAGCAGGTCTGGCAACACCTGTGAAGGAGAAAACAGAGTTAACATTTCAGGTTCAGTGACCCTTTCTCAGAACACTGTTTCTCTTTCACAGATGCTGCCAGAGCTGCTGGGCTTTTCCAGCAACTTTGTTTTTGTTCCTGATTTACAGCATCCGCTGTTCTTTTGGTTCTTATCTAATAAAAGCAAGTCACAGTTAGCTGTTCCATGCCCGAGATTCACCTTTACCATTTTCTTTTAGATAATTCTCCCTGAAGAATTATAGGATGAAAATACCATTTGCAAAACAACCCAGCAACACACAGCCTGGCAATTGATGGATCCTTCCCATTTAAATTCTAACAAAAAAAAAATCAAGTTTAAATATGGTTTGACATTTCAATTGGAGAAAAGAAAATATATCTTTGTTTTTACATTCTTAATGGCAATACGAAGGTGATTGCTGCTGTTATTCACTGGTGTTATTACTCAAGGGTATTGTTTGTAGAAACACAGCAGTGGTTAATATTTGAAATGTGAAACATGCCTGAAATAAATCTTCTGGAAACTTAATCAGCAGATTGTTTTGAAAGTGGTAATCTTTATTCACAAGTTGGGTGCTGGCAAGACTAAAATCAGTAATGCTGTGTTAGTGGTACTGCAAGTGAGCCGTGCATTTATATTCCCCATCCCTCTTTTTCTTTCATTCAGTATAACATCTATTTTTCAAAGACTTTATGGCTTCTTTACTCCTCTCCTCAGTTGTACCACCTCACATTTATCAATATTTATATTCATTTGCCAATTGCATGCCCCTTCTGCAAGTTTATTCATGATTTCCTGCAGTCTGCCTCTGTGCTAGCTACAAGCACCAATGACACTCCATCCACTGCCAATTTGATGTCATCGGCAAATTTTGAATCTGATCGCTGAATCCAAAGTGAACAACAGTGAACCCCAGCGCTAATTCTTGTTCAGCATAACTTGCCACCTTCTGCCAACATAATTGATTACCTTTGCCCACTGCTCTGTTTCATAACCAACTTTTTTTCATCCATTATGCTAGTTGTCTCCTGTTATAGTATGTTCTGACTAATAATTAATTTGTTACATAGGAAGCCTCAATATATTATATCTACTATATGACCCTGATCTATGGATCCTTTTACTTCTTCAAAGAATGCAATAAATTAGTCAAACATGACATTGTCTTTTGAAATCCATGCTGAATGCTCTCTGTTTTTATTTCAGTTTCTGGATGTTTTTCAGTTGCATCTTTGAATAATAGCTCCATTATCTCTCATAGCATTGACGTCAAGCTAATTTTTCCACAGTTCCCTAGACTCATTCTACCTCCCTTTTTAAACATAGGAATCACATTAACTGCCTGCCTGTCCTCTGGCACTATTCCATTTTCTAATGAGTTTTTATGACACTGCCGCCGTTGTATCTTCTAACTTCATGTTTCAGTTATTCTGAATACTTTTGATTTCATTATTGCCTCCAGTTCCTCTGTTTTATTTTGCATGATAAATGGACTGTTTAATCTGTTTTTAATAGTTGTTTCTTTTGCTTATTTTTGGTAGTTATTTTATATTTTTGTTTTATGTCTGTGTTTGTTCAGTGAAGCTACATTCCATGAATGAATAATAATAAAAATAAACTCCTGAGTAATTCAAAAAAGATGCAGGCCTTAAAAAAGTTCCTATTCAGAGAATAGGTCCCAGTGTCCTTTATCGTTAGACTGGTCATTTATGGAAAACCTCTCTCCTGTTTTCCTAGTTTAAAGTGCTTCTGAAAGTCCTCTTTCTCCCTCCTGCTATAAAACTGGGTCCCTCTACCCAGAGGGATTGTACTTAGTTTAACCCATCCACTGGTACAGCTTCTTCGTGATCCAGAGTTGGCACTAGTTTATCAGCTCAGAATCCCTTTTTCCCACACTAACTTATGAGCCAAGCATTTACCTACCACAATGCCTAAAACAATGTGATAGTGGGAACTGCTGATGCTGGAGAATCTGAGATAACAAGGCGGAGAGGTGGAATAACACAGCAGGCCAAGCAGCATCAGTGGAGCAGGAAGGCTGACGTTTCGGGTCTGGACCCTCTGAAATGAAGAAGAAGGGTCCAGACCCGAAACGTCAGCCTTCTTGCTCCACTGATGCTGCTTGGCCTGCTGTGTTCATCCAGCTGTACGCCTTGTTATCTCCATGCCTAATACCATGTGACTTTTTTATTCACTCATAGGACTTGGGCATCATTAGCTGGGCCAGCATTTATTGCCAGTTCCTGGTTACCCTTGAGAATGAGTTGCCTTCTTGAACTACTGCAGTCCAGTAATTAATGTTAATAAAATGGTGCTGGATTGTGGCAAGTTATACACGTTTTACTGTATTTTTGTAAATACAAATGACAATAGATTATAATATACCATATGTGCTGTTGGTTGACGCACAATGCCTTTAGGGATTTTGCCCCATCAACAGTGAAGGAATGGCAATATATTTCCAAGTCAGGATGGTGAGTGGCTTGGAGAGGGTGGTGTTTCCATGTATTTGCTGCCCTTGTCCCTGTAGATGGAAGTGCCTCTGAGTTTGGAAGATGCTGTCTGAGAAGCCTTCGTGAATTTCTGTAGTACATCTTGTAGATAGTACATACTGCTGCTATTGAGCATTGGTGGTGTAGGGAGTGAATTTTGGTGGATGTGGTGCCAAGCAAGTGAGTTGCTTTGACTTGTATGGTGTCAAGCTGCTTGAGTGTTGGAGCTGCAAACACGCAGACAAGTTGGGAGTGCACTCATGTACCTTGTAGATCGTGGACAGGCTTTGGGGAGTCTGGGTAACTCTCGGAATGTTAATATTCGTGGTTTCAGTGATGCTATCCATGAGATTTAGTTTTGTAATTTAGTTTCTGATTGACAGCGACTGTAACATAGCCTCTCCCCTCTCCTTACAGAATAGTCCCAACACGGACCGGTTTAATGAGGTCTTTCCAAGTTGCTCTTCATTTGTTCTAGGATATCCTTTACTTTCATGCTAGATAGACTGGATTTTCAGTCTCAACTATTCGTGACTCCCCTACAATAGCAATCTTCCTGTCCTGTTTTTCCTTCATCCCGGGATTGGCACCATTGAAGGGTCCAAGTTTGGACATTTTCCTGAAAAGAAATGGATTCCTTTTGCCCTTTGAATGCCCACACAGCATACGAAGCCTACCAGGAGTTCCTTGAGATGCTCAATTAATGGTATCGCAGCTCAAGCCTCCAATGAAAGTGTCCCCACCAGGTAAGGAGGCTGCCCTGTGATGGGGCTTCCCTTTACACACTTGGGCCTCCCTGCTGCGTGTCTCTTCAAACAAGGAGGCATTGGAGAGCACCTCAATGTTGATGCGTTCCCATGTTTGCCTACCTGCCTCAGCAGTGACCACCTCTAACATGTGACTGCCAGAACTGCAGATCCTCTTATTGAACCCTTTGTCAGTAGCTTGCCCACCGGTATTGATTGGATATTGAATGTGGAATGGGCTTCTTAATCCGCTATCTTAGAATTTTCCATTGTAAATGCATTTCTGAATCATTTGAGATCAGGGTTCAGCAAAGGATCCTCATGTTTCTAAATTTTTCAGCTTGATGACCTTTCATAGGAACCCTTTTGTTTCAGGTCTCTGGTAGCACTGCAGTATATTGCTTTTGTACCAGAGTCTCTGGGAAGTCCCTTTGGTAACTCCTCACCTGGTAGAATAAAAGTCATTCTCTTTGTGCTTTTCTCTATTGTGTGACTGTATGACTGCAATCAGCTGGCAGATTAATTCCAGAAATGTAAACAAAAATTGGGACACAACCAGGCCTTCATTTGAAGCTTAAGGGGTTGAATCTCTAGGCTTTGAGAGGGAAATCGTGGCTGGTTCAAAACAGGCATGCCTGTTGGCAGCTGGCATTGAGATTCTGTTTGGACCACTTTTTTCTGTTTAGTTTATTCTCTCAGCCATGTCGGGGTGTGGGGTGTGGAGTGGGTGGTAGGGGATTAAGTGTGGGGGGAAGGGAGGAGGTTATCTCCTTTTGCAGTTTGTAACATCTCCTTTACTGGGGGTCATCAACAATCAAATAGAAGCTGCCTGCAGAGCTAATTCTTTTCCTGCATGGTAACGTTGAAGAGAAAATTTGGGATGACATTAAAAGATTTTAAAATGATTCTATAAGAGTTGGTGTTTAAGTAAGCATAATTGTGGGGAAGGAATTCACTAGCATGGCTACAGTGCAGGAGAAATCTTTATCGAAATAACTACTTTGCTTGACAGCTGACAGTTTGACTTGATATCAATCATTCAGTTTATTACCATGAGTGCTTATGAAGAAAGCTTAAGACTTGACTTTCAACTCTCTTATGAGTTATGGTAAAGTATGAAACAATTACGTGTACTTTAAAATACTCGTACCTAAATTGTTTTATTGATGTTGATACATGATGGATGGTCTATAGTAGGCTTTGATGTTAATGCAAGTTTATGTTCCAATCCTACCTTTTTAAAAGTAACCCTTCCCTGATAATTTCCCAATGTTGTTCCATGTCTAATTCAGAAGAAAAATATGCAATCCCAAGATATGAAATGAAAACAGAAAATGCTACAAATCCATGAACAGCTGTGTCAGTGTTTGTAAAGTGAAAAGACATGTTACATGTTCTGGGCCATAGACATGGTGTTGATACAGGGTCTACATCAAATGCATTAGCCCAGCTTTAAGCACGTTTTCCTTCTCAGTTTATTCTATCTATATTTTAAAGCACAATGTATTTTTGTTTGATGACTCTGTCTTAACATGTATTAATATTTTAATTTTAAAAAATTCCTCAAATAACTGAAACCAGCGAAATTTCCTGGCTAAGGAGTTTAAGGACCTTTAGCTTTTTATTTGCTGGGTTCTGTGTCTTTGTCCCTTTCCTGCATAAAAGTTATGGTCATCTATCCACCTCTTTTTTTATGTGGGTCCTGTCAGATAGTTGCTGATAATGCTCCTATGAAGTGTATGAGACATTTTAAAAAAAGAAATAGCATGCATTTACATGGCACCCAGCATGACCTCACAGCCAATGAAGCACTTTTGAACTGTAGTCTCTGTCATGATGTCAGCAATTCCGCTCTCTCTTTGCTCACAGCCAGCTCCTTCAGAAAAAAAAGCAGAAATAATCATGCAAGCTAATTGGCTTCTGACATAATTTTAATGGGAATGATGTGGCTCAGTAGGCAGTGTCCTGACTCAAGGCCAGAAGCTCAGGTTCAAGTGCCACTCTGGGGCTTGTCGGCCACTGAAGGAGTCTTTATAGTATGATATAAAAGGCTGATATTCAGCCTGCTAATCCTCCCAGAACTCGCCGACTATTCTAACTATAGTTAAAGTCTTCCTTAATTTGAGGAAATCTAACATAGTTTGTAGTTCATAGTTGGCAAACTTTAATCTACAGCTTGATTTCTGTGTTAAGCAGAGCTTTTCAAGATTTCCAATGAAGGAGCAGCTAAATTAAGAACCAGCACAATCCTCATGGAAGGATTCGGAAAGTCCTCTTGTATTCTACTCACATAAAATGAGCCAACCTAGTGCGATTTAGTGCTTAGTATGACTTACAACAGAATGCCAGTGTTAAGCCGTTCAGGCAATTAAGCCAAGGAAGGGAAGGAGGTGTATTGCTGCTTTTCCTTTTTGCTTAAACATTTTCAGGCTCCAGGACTTGATTTTTACTCTACTACAGAAGTAGAAGTTGCTTATTTGGGGCGCATCTGGTAATTGAAGAAGCTTTAATCTATTCCTAAGGTTCAAGATGCTACAACAGCTGGTTGTAAGGTTAATAATAGATGAAAACATAATTAAGCAGTTTCTTAGAATACTTGGCAGGAAAGGTGATGCATCATAGCCAGAAAATGTGGGAGTTCCTGGATGCCAGTTTGGTCCAGAGCAAGCAGCTCGGCAGCAAACAGCTGAAGTTCAAGCAGCTTCCTTTCAGGCGTTATGGGCTGGAGCTCGATCCACAGACATTGTGACACATCAGGGACGGGAGAGTGACCCAGGTTCTTTGTATTGGTAGGTAGTCATACGTCTGAGCATTGAAGCATTGGATTTAGTCAGTGCTCAGAGACGCAGAAGGTGACTGCAAGTGAGGTAGACCCATAGGGTAGTAATGCAGGACCCTCAGTCTTTGCAACATGCCATCAGGTTTGTCTGGATGAGAGTGTCATGAACCAGACCAAACTCTGTTCAAATATGTCAAGGAGATAGTCTACTCTCTAACTTTTATTTAAAGTCAGGTGTAACACATTGTGTTCCTGATGTAACTTGATTGGTTACGTCACTCAGCTTTAAGCAAAACACACTTTACTCTTCTGAAG
Source organism: Stegostoma tigrinum (assembly GCF_030684315.1). NCBI lineage: Eukaryota > Metazoa > Chordata > Chondrichthyes > Orectolobiformes > Stegostomatidae > Stegostoma > Stegostoma tigrinum. The sequence goes on from NC_081375.1 coordinate 13,324,214, forward strand.
GAAGATGTTCTGGAGAAGGGTCGCTGACCCAAAATGTTAACACTGCTTTCTCTCCACAGATGCTGAGTTTTCCCAACAATTTCTGGTTTTGTTTCTGATTTACAGCATCTGTGATTCTTTTGGTTTTTCTAAACTTTATTCTTATCGTACAGTTAAAATACAAACAATAGAAAGAAGGGATTGTTATAACTTGAACTCTATTGAAAACCTTACCAGAATAATGAATTATTTAACTACTAAACAGGAGTTCCTTTAACACACCCTTGGCAAAGACAGTAAAACAGATTGTCTCACATGCGACAATGGTAGTAATGAGAGACAAATTCAGTTTTTTTTAGAATCCCGACAGTGCGGAAATAGGCCTTTGGGGCCAGCAAGTGTCGACTCTCTGAAGAGCATTTTACCCAGACTCATGCCCATACCCTATCCCTACATTTCCTATGGCTCGTCCACCTAACCTACATCTGTGGGAGGACACTGGAGTACCCAGAGGAGACCCACGCAGATGCTACAAGTATGTATAAGCTCCACACAGACAGTTGCTTGCGGCTGGAATTGAACTGGGTCCCTGGTGCAGTGAGGCAGCAGTGCTACCCACTGAGCCATTGTGCAAAGCACAGCTTCCACAACCAACTCCAAAACGTCAACAACTGTTGAAAGCTAAAGTGAAACCCTGGTTCTCTGGGAGCTTGACTTCGCCATTCGCGCTGCTTCCATTGTTCCAGCTTCAAAAAAAAACCCAAGGCCTCACAAGCTGTTTAATTTATTGCTTGAAAGAGACAGCTCTGTAGTTATGGCTCAAAACCTATCTTCAAAATAAAAGGACAAAATGCAACTCTTAAAGCCATAGTATGTGACAAGAGTGAGGGATGAGCTAATTGACTGTGACACTGGGCCCTTCATACTAGCTATGTAGAACCTCCTTCTTTCTCCTGCCTTATATCATTGCTACCTATATGGACAACAATGTCTTAATTGTCTCCATCCCACCCTAACCCCCTCTCCAGTCATGAGCAGAAGTCCCAAATCCTGGCACAAAGGAGGAAACACATCTGTCTGAACTCTTAAGACCATAAGACATAAGACCATAAGACATAGGAGTGGTAATAAGGCCATTCGGCCCATCAAGTCCACTCCGCCATTTAAATCATGGCTGATGGGCATTTCAACACCACTTCCCCGCATTTTTCCCGTAGCCCTTGATTCCTTTTGAGATCAAGAATTTGTCGATCTCTGCCTTGAAGGCATCCAACGTCCCGGCCTCCACTGCACTCTTGCTCTTTGTTGCAGAGAATAGTGTCAATCATTTCCCAACACACAGTCCTGGCAGCATCAGTGGAGAATTAGAATCCCTACAGTGTGGAAACAGGCCCTTCAGCCCAACAAGCCCACACCGACTCTTGGAGCATCCCACCCAGATCCATTCCCCTATAACCCACCTAATCTACACATCCCTGAACTCTACAGGCAATTTAGTATGGCCAACCCACCTAGCCTGCACATCTTTGGATGTTAGGAAACACATGCAGACACAGGGAGAATATGCAAACTCCACACAGACAGTCACCTGAGGGTGGAATCGAACCCGGCTCCCTGATGCTGTGAGGCAGCAGTGCTAACCGCTGAGCCACCGTGCCACCCAGTTTTGGGCAGTACACTGTGGGAAGGATGTGGATGCATTGGAGAGTGTGCATAAATGGTGTATGTGAAAAAGTTCCAGAGATGAGAAGATTCAGTTATCAGGATAGATGGAAGAAGTTGAGATGGTTCCTTGAGGAGATGTAGGCTGAGGGGAGATTTGATAAAACTTTCAAAATCATGGGAGGTCTGAACAAAGCAGATTAGGCGAAGCTGTTCCTGTTCTAAAAAGAATGGAGAACCAGAGGGCACAGTTTCATAGTATTTTGTAAAATAAGCAAATATGAAGAGACACATCTTTTTCACATAGTGAGCATTTCAGGTTTAGAATGTACTGCCTGGAAGTGTGGTGGAGGCAAGTTCAGATCAAGAAGGCATTGGATGATTACTTAAATGGAAATATTGTGCAGGGGGTAAAGCCAAGAGTTTAGCACTGAACTGAAATTCTCAGAGCGCTAACACAGACACACGATGAGCAGAATTGCTTCCTTTAGCACCTCAGCAATTCAGTGATTCTGAAGCAGAGTTAATGTTTCGGGTTCTTTAGGACTCTTCTTCAAAGAAAACTCTGCACAGATGCTGAGGAAGGGTCACTGGACCCAGACTGTTAACACTGATTTCTCTCCACAAATGCAACTGAAACTGCTGAGTTTCCCAGTAATTCCCATTTGTGCTCCTAATGCAGAGCTTGGGACATTATCACTCCACCACAATGGCCCTCTCATGTTGTGTTACCCAGGATCACACTAGTGTCCATGCACCTTGCAAGACCATTGTGTAATAAAGTACTTAACAAGTTTTATAAGCTTCATAAAAACTATACAAAGGTGTGTGTGTGTATATATATATATGTATATAAAATAGGTGTTGTGCAAAAGGGGCAAGTTTACCGTTGCCTGATTCTGCTATCTCAAAATGTTACCATCAGCAGAAATTATTTATATTGCCCTTTAATTGTCACTCCCAGTATTTCCAGCGGCATTAGCTTGAACAGTCAATGTACAGTTTCAAATTCCTCACTGTAGAGGGAAGGTTGCACAGACATGTGGAGGAACATCACAATTGCATTCAAATGTGCGTGATAACTATGTATGTAGGAAAACAGCAATTCTTCCTCCTTTGTGACTCTCCCTTAAAGTCAAAGCAAATGAATGAACGGATTTGATTGATGGTCCTGCATAAAAAATATTGAAACCTATACTTCTCTCTTCCTGAGATCGTCTCTGCTTGTTTCTCTTTCTTTCATTCTTTGTCTTTTTGCTCTGTCGTTCTCGTACTTTCTTTATCCTCCGTGCATGTTAGGGTGGAAATGTATATTTTTCAAATATCCTGCTGCCTTCAGTTTTCTAGTGCACATTATTAAAATGTAGGCTTCATTTGAGACATATTGTAGCTATAAATTTTACTGCAATTGAGGCCATTGAGGCTTCACTTCATGTCTTTTCTCCATTCTTTCATGGAATGCGGGAGCCCCTGATGAGGCCAGTATTAGAGTTTCAGCCCGAATTGTTTTTGAACTGAGCTGGCCTCTAGTCTCCTGTATCTGACATTGGGGTGCCATAGTCCACAGCAAAAATCTGTTCGTGGTTCAATACTTGTATTAATTACCATGCAGAGACAAAACTCCAAATATTAGTTGAGGTTATAAAGTGTACACTATTGTGCAAACAAATAATTGGCTTCTGGAGGAAAGCATTCCACAGAAAGCTGGATTGATTCATGGCTTGTTTAGAGATTGTATACAGGCAGTTTCTGGGTTGCAAATGGCTTCCATTCTTGGGTAAATGCACGAGCCAATTTGTACAGCTGTTTGTGAGTATGTGGATCTTTAAAATTACCATTAATACATCCCTGTTTGAGATCTTGTTCATAAATATGAGCATCTGTAAGCCAGCTCTTTGGAAATCAGGAACTGTTGTAATTGTCTTGCCAGCTGATGGGAATACTCATTTCTGTAGGATTTCCTGGATCAGTTTCAACTGCCTGATGCAGATCAAGCAAGAACCTTATAGACTCACCTTAGTGGTCTGTTATTTCCCAGGGCATGTGGCTGTGGAAGAAGTGTTTAGTGTGTGGTATTCTGGTCTGTGTGCTGTGCGGGGTCTGTCCAAAATAACAATGGGTCTTTTCCTGCTGCCAATTTCATACACCCATCTATTAGGTTGGAATAGTGTGTGTTGGAAATGTGTCACTAACACCTCTAATGTGGTAACTGCTAATCATTTCTCAATGTAATGGGCCAGTCATGTATCCATTTTGGTTAGGTCTGCGATGAGGACCGCAAGCGCCCAGTCTGCCTGACAATAATGTTCTGGTGACTGGGGAAGCTGATCCTCTCATTGCAACACCCTGTTTCAGAGTCTGGCCATTTTGGCCGGTGATAGAACAATAATTGCAGCCACGCATAGTTGAGAAGTTTTTCTGAGCATGAGATTTTTCGGAACGGCCCTTATTAGCTTCATTTCTAAACTTATTGGCAAACAAGTGCAAAAGACGTGTTAGATCCTAATGAGAAAATGCTGGAAGAACTCAACAGTTTTTCCAGCGTCCATGGAGAGAAAAATGAAGTTAATGCTCTTCTTTGACAGGAGGTGAACTGCAGAATTTTGCTTTTGTGTTCAGATCCTAATCAAAGCTGGATTTCTACTCCATTTCCCCATCAACCTGGTGTTGCTGGACATTCCCTCTCAGTGAGTTGTGTCATGCTCCATTTAGTGAAACCTATATTCATGTACTGATATCTATCCTGACTGCCATATCATAGCACCAGGACTGAAGATGCTTATCAAATTGGACACAAAAACAATCTTGCATTGCAGTGCTGTGAGCTGATGCCGATACACTTGGCAAAGTGAAAGTGGCAAGTCAATATTTCAGGATTTTAATCTTTCCCAATGGACTACAAAGTGCAGAAGATTAGCTTCCAGTTTTGTTTTGAGGTAGATTGTTTCATATTCCTCTAACTGCATGGGTTCTAGGATCAATGCACCCTTGGATCGCACAGTGGGTCAGTGGTTAGCACTTGTGCCGCACAGCATCATGGACCCACCTTCAATACCGCCCTTGGGCAGATGTCTGTGTGGGGTTTCTCTCCATGTCTGAATGGGTTTCCTCTGGGTGATCTGGTTTTCTCCCACAGTCCAAACTTAAGCAGGTTTAAGTGGATTGGCCGTAGGAAATGCGGTGATAGGGGAGAGGTGGGTTTGGGTGGGATATCCTTTGGAGGGTCAGTGTGGACTCGAAAGGCTGAATGGCCTGCTTTCACACTGTAGGGATTCTGTGATTCTCATGAAGCTCATGGATGAGTTTTGCATCTATTGTGCCAGAGCAATTTTCAATTTGCACATTCATCTTTTGTGCATTAACATCAAATTACTGCTCCAACTACAATAAGGCAATGTTACCACTGATTATCGACTAGATAAAATGTGGCCTTCGGTTTAAAAGTTGCATTTAGAGATGTGTTGGCATGAGCGTGGTGCATATCCCTTGGTGCCTGTCTCTTAGTGCATGCCCCCTGATGAATTACCCTCTTTCCCCACCCCTAGTGCATGGCTCTGCCCCCCCCCCCCCCACCACCCCAATGCTGTTAGCAGACTTTTATGGGACTAAGATCAAATCACATTTTCACATCCAGGGCTGGACATGGAAAAAACGCTCTGATTCATTCAACCTTTCGCAATATATATCCTTGTCACTCCACCCTAACACCATGTCTGCACCTGGTGAGGGTAGAATCAGATAAGAATCCAGCCTGACTCTGTATTTGCAGGGAGCTCATATAATTGCATTTGTCCCTCGGAGTGATGTGGAATCAAAGTACAGTCGATTGAGATCAGACTCAGTAAATGTCTGAGGAATGAAGGCACAATGAATTACACTTAAAACCCTTCTTTTCTATTGAAACCTGATGTAATGCTGACCATTGTCTGTGCATGTCTTGATTAAATTACTCGACAAATTTAAATCATCAAAGACGTGTTTAATAAGAGAAGGTAAATGCTGGAAATCCAAAATCGCAACAGCAAATAACTGGAAACACTCAAGTCATGTCGTTTCTGTGGAAGTAGGAGACAAAATTAATAGTGCAGGTCAAGAAGCTTTCATCAGAACAGATGATCCAGTTTTGTGACAGGTCTGTAGTCTGTACTTTTGCTGTGTTTCTTCCTCTGTGCCTGGGTGATTTCAGCTTTTCCTGCTTTTTGAAAACATTTAATAAGCACCTTTAATGACCTCTCGATGTCCCAAAGCACTTTACGGCTAATAACGTAGTTGAAAAGTGTAATCAGTGTTGTCATGCAGGAAATGCTGGCAGCCAGGTTACACACAGTTAATTCCCACAAGTAGTAATGAGATAATGATCAAATAACTGGTCTTAATGATGTCGGTTGACAGATAACAATTGACCGAGACATTGGGAAACCCCTCCATTCTGTTTCAAAATACTACCACAGGATATTCTTTGACATCCCCAAGGAGCCAAACAGATCTTAAAATCACGTCTGAGAGATGATGCCTCCGCTGGTACAAACTCTCTCAGAATTGCCCTGAAGCGTCAGTTTAGATTGCATTCTGAAGTGTTTGTGTAGAGCCTCAAATGTAGAAGCTTCATACTCGGTGAGAGTGTCAATCCCTGTGTCACAGCTGAGTTGTAGTGTGCAAAGACTGTTGCCTTTGAGTGTGTTAAATGCTTGATTTCACTTCTCAGATGTCTTATCAACTCTAGGAAGGTTTTGTTTAAACAAGTTACCTTAAAACAAAAGTCACAGGAGCAGATCTTTGAATTAGTCTTAGATATTTCTAACCAGATGTGTTGCAAGGCACCTTTGAGATAAATGAGACTTGAACCTGGACCTTCTCCTCCCAAGGTAGGGACACTACCCTGCATCACAAGAGGACCTCCTGGGTCCTTCTTAATCTTTAAACAATTGTGTGTGTGATTAACCTTTCTGATATCATATCCTTGCAGTCTTCTCTTGCGACTTACTTTGGAAGTGTGCCCTGATATTTCTAAAGATGACATTATGTCCTTAACAAATTCTGCAATTCACCTTCTAGATGGCTGCACGATACACAAAGTGAATGAATTAAATTTGCCATATTGCCAGGCAAGATAATATTATCATGTTCAGTCTGATAAAATATTACAAGCAGTGATAGTTTATTAACAGTTAATTGCATGTGTATTTTTGCAGCCAATCCATTTTTATCAACATAATTCTTTTTAAAGAGTTTAAGCATTTATTACATAAATTTCTTGTCACCAGTCACATTTTAATTTTTAATCTTCCGTTCTACCAGTTTCTACATTTATGCATTCAGGGAATAAGTCTATAAGACCTTGTTTGGCCTCTTAAACCTGCTCCACCATCCAATAAGATCATGACTGATCCAACATTCCTCATGCCCACTTTCTTGCCCCTTTTTCCCCATGAAAACCCTTGATTCCCTGCTGATCAAAAATCTATCTCAGCCTTAAATATACACAAGGACTCTGTCTCCACAGCTCTCTCTGGCAAGGAGTTCCAAAGACACTCAACCCTTTGAGAGTAGAAATTCCTCCTCAACTTGGACTTAAATGGAAGTCCCTTTATTCTGTGCCTACGTTATCTGGCCCTAGACTGTCCCTGAGGGAAATGTCCTCTCAGCCTTTAGCCTGCCATGCCCTTTAAGAATCCTATATGTTACAATTAGACCAACTCTCATTCTTCTACATTCCTCTGAGTGATCCCGACCTGCTTAACCTTAGCTCATAAGACAATCACTCCATGCCAGGGATCATCCTGGTGAACCTTCTCTGAACTACCTCCAATGAAATTATATTTTTTATCAAATAAGGTGACCAGAACTGCCCCCAGTACTACAGAATGTTCTTGCTCGCAGTATAAATTGTTAATATGTGGCATGTAGTCACTCCTGTTGGAGAAAGATATAAGACAGTTTGACTTGAGCATTACCGTACAAAGTTGATGATGAATACCCACCTCATGCTCCAAGGATGTTGTACACATTACCCTTGCTTACATAAACCACTGCTCCTTAATTCTGATGATAGTTTCATGCTGAGACATGAAGTACTGTACTGTCCTTAGACATCACATTATTCAGAATGGAGTAATATCAAAGACATAGAATATGTTTACTATGTGTGTGGACTCTGCAAGTCAACAAGAGGGAGCTGCACCAACTTCTAGCTGAGGCTGAAGAGGAGTGTCTCAATTAGAGAACCTTATAATGTACTCGAGGACATAAATGTTTTTGAACAGTGTCTGAGTCCACACTTTGCTTCATTCGAAAAACCACACTCCATAAAAATTGCAGAGATAGTAGGAACTGCCGATGCTGAAGTCTGAGGTAACAAGATGTGGAGCTGGATGAACACAGCAGGTCAGGCAGCATCAGAGGAGCAGGAAAGCTGACGTTTCGGGTCTGGACTCTTCTTCAGAAATGGCCAGACCCAAAATGTCAGCTTTCCTGCTCCTCTGATGCTGCCTGGCCTGCTGTGTTCATCCGGCACTACACCTTGTGACCATAAAAATTGCATCTCACTGAGTACTAGCTCTCTATGTTTGTACAACCGACTCCTAATTCATTATCCCTTAATAATCTCTTCACCTGTATACTCATTTCATCAGGCCTCAGAAATCCATTCATACCTTCTTAGATGTTGAATTCCCTTTATTTCAATTAATCGATAAATAACAGTCATGTAAGCAAATTATACAAAATGACAATACAGTGTATTCCTTTTTGATTCTGTGCACATTAATATTCCAAGTGTCCTTATGTCAGTTTGACCAACAGTTCCTCAGAGCTTGCTCCTTTCTTTGTAAGATAACCACACAACTGACTGCTGCTATCCACCCGATTCAGTTAGAGATTTCTCCTTTCTCCAGCATCAGGCTGAATATGCAGTTTCAATCCTCAGTCTGTATTCATTCACATGTTTTGTTTGAGTGTATGTTATGCCAAAGTGCCTTAATATCAACACAGCAATCGATCCCTTTGTAGAAATTATTTTGATGTTTTTGATAAGTAAAACGCCATACCTACCATCTCATCAAGAATGAGAGTTTCTGTAACTAAGGTACTTTTTAACTACTCCTCCAATCAATGTAGCTTAGCCCCTATGTGGCACCTCTGTGTATACCCACATTCTCTCCAGCTTTATAATTCTTGTTGTTTGACATGATTAAGTAACTTGTCCCCTAGTTTGTGGTGGCCACTAAGACTTCTTGATTACATATATGCCTTCTGATTTGTACTATACCTTATTAAATTATTCCCTCTATCTTGTCTTCCTCCTCTCCCAGGACCACTAGTGCTACTGCTTCCCATCTAATACAGGTGACGCAATTGATGAATAGTGGACGCTGTTTGGCTAACACAAACTTTCAGCTGTACAGGATAGTGATTTCCCTATAATGCAGTTTTCTATAGCAGTTTACTATAGCGCGAGGTCATGTAAGAACACAACTGTCGTGTTATAGGGGAACTACCTGTCATAGGATTTCTTTCAACAATTTGTGATCCCTTCCTCAGGTTGTGCTCACTCTGTGAAGAGAAATCAGAGCTAATGTTTCAGGTCCGGTGACCCTTCCTCAGTTCTGCAGATGCTGCCAGACCTGCTGAGCTTTTCTAGTAATTTCTCGTTTTTGTTTGCAATAGATAGCTGTCTGCCACGATGGGACAATAGAGTCTTTTCAGCTCTTGTTTAATTGGCGTAATGTTTTGGAAAGCAGAGCCAGATACCTCTGAGTTTCTCCAGCATTCTGTGTGTTTGTTTCAGATTTGCAGCATTGCAGTATTTTTGCTTTTATTAAGTGGCAGAGCTTATTGTTTTCAGAAAAATAAATGTTGCAGATTACACGTCCAATCATTTTATTTCCTGCATATTGCACACTGTTTTCTTCAACTTGGTTTGTTTATTTGTTGCGTAAATGAAACATTTTGGTCTGTAAAGTCTTTGTTTAGTTTGCTGAAATAGTGCATCATTTCTTTGAACTGAGCTGTAGCTCCAAGTGACTTGTCAGATCAAACAAACTGCCTTGAGGCAGATTTTTAACCAGGAATTCGTTGCAGCTTTCTGGTAAGGGAGCATATCATTAGCATAGAGTTATCCAGCCTTAAATGTCACTAGAGATCAGAAAACTCTTTTTCCTCTGTTGTGTATATGAGAATAAACTCTGGGCAGAAGTTACTAATGTTGAACCGATTAGTTCCTTTTGAAATTAAAAGAAAATGAATAATGTTTGATTCAGATTAAAATTGAAGGTTGTCAGGATAAGGAAAGATATGGATCAAATACTAATCGAATAAGAGAGTTTCAGGAATGATGGATGAATTACTCATGGAATGAAACTGGTCAGAGTTGAATAGTTGGCTTCCAAGAATATCCTGAAATTATGCATGATTGACTTTGAACGTCAAGGAGAACCATGTAATCTGTTGGGAGCTGATGTAGTATATAAGCAATGCTCCTTATCAATTCTTATCAAAATACAAAAGTTTTTTTAGTGTTTTAAATAGAACATATATAGTCTAAGTGCAGGCAACATAATAGAATATTTGAGGCACAGTGCACTCTGATCTGGGTCTTTCATCACTTAAAGGGGTTGTTCATTAGTCAGTTGTATGTTTATGTCAATCCTTCATCAATGAACTCCATGCTGTTCTTTAACATCAAGAACTTCTCAGGTTTTAAACTTGCTTTGTTCTCTGTGTAGTCTGATTTCATGCAATGCCTATGCAGCTGGTCTGCAGTGGTATTCAAATACCAAAGGCAGAAGTTATATCTTTAGTGTACCTGAAATGATCTCTTAATTCCTTCCAAATCTCAAAGGACCAATTCCAAGTTCCTGAGCTCCCAGTGGGAGTAGCATTCTGAGACACTGGAACATTGGTAATTGTAGCTACAAGATGATGAAATGTGAGGCTGGATGAACACAGCAGGCCCAGCAGCATCTCAGGAGCACAAAAGCTGACGTTTCGGGCCTAGACCCTTTGAAGGGTCTAGGCCCGAAACGTCAGCTTTTGTGCTCCTGAGATGCTGCTGGGCCTGTTGTGTTCATCCAGCCTCACATTTCATTATCTTGGATTCTCCAGCATCTGCAGTTCCCATTATCACTAATTGTGGCTACATCTGGAATTTATCATCATTTTAGCTTCAATGCACTGAAGGTTGGGAGCTGCATGTCTGTGATGGGCGCCATGCAAGAGTACCCCCTGATGGAAGCTTGGCATCTAGTGGAGGTGTTGGCATCATAATAAGGCCATAGGATTATTCATTCAGAAGACTGGCTAGTGTTCTGGGTCACATGTTCAAGCCTTGCTATGACAGATAACTAAACTCTCTTTTGAAATTCCGGAATTAAGAGCTAGCCAATAGCAATCATGCAATCATTGTTGATTGTTGTAAAATCCCATCTGGTTCACTAATGCCCTTCAGGGAAGAAAGTCTGCTGTCCTCACCTGGTCTGGCCTATCCATGATTCCAGACCCACTGCAATCTGGTTGGCTCTTAACTGCCCTCTGAAATGGCTCTTGCAATTTACGCAGATCAAGGGGCACTAAGGGACAGACAATAATTGCTGACCCAGCCAGCAATGCCCACATCCCCTGATTTTATTTTTAAATGGCCCACACTGAAGGCTGTATAGCTCCTTAACCACAGAGTGACTGCGCTCTGATGTAATTATTCAGAGTCAGCTGTGTGATACCACTGTGACCTGTTCTAGACTATTCATGGTTGTGTCCAAACTCTACTTTTTTCTATATTTTTATCTGCACATGTGCCATCCATGCATCGGGGGATAACTGGCCTGGATTTTGCAGTGGTAATGCTGCCAGCTCTGTGAGTGTTTGCCTGTGAAGCTGACAGTAACCTCTGGAGTCCACGCACGTCCAATTGAATTTTGTGAGAGATGCCTGCAGCTGGCACTTGATTGTCAAAGGATCTTCTTTGGGTAGAGATGCTACCATCAACCCATCTTGTAGTGCAAGTCTATGAGGGTCATTAGTATTAAGTAGTGAAGGATTAACCATTGATAAATCTTCAGCAGAAGAGGAATGTACTTAAATATTAAAAAGTAGTTTATTTCATGTTCATCATCACTGACAGTCCCTCACCGATGAGGATGACCCACTTCCCCTCTCAGGGTGAGTCTGTAGGTGGCTGTACAGACCGATACAGCTACTGCAGGCTCTGTTACACTTGGGCAGGTGGTGGGCATGGGAAGGGGTGGGTGGGCATAGGTGTGGCTACATACTGAAAAAGTAACTATTGCATTAATGCTTGATTAACAACATTAACACTAAGCAAGATATAATTGAGAGATAGTAATTAGATCTCACCTCCATGGCTGTAGACTGTAGAACTGCCTTATTGAGGATTTGAATGACTGCTTAGCTCCTCCCAGAGATGATCATTTATATATCAGTGAGCAAAGCTATTCCAAAGCTTCCAAGTTTACCTTTTTCAGGCCAATTGATTTATCCAACAGTACTCTCTCAAATGCAGAAGTTGTTGTCAGTGATTCACTGCTCCAGTAGACTGTGTATTGTTGATAGTTGCCTGATCTGTAATCAATTAAAACTGACTCAACTGGTGAAAACTTACCTTTTTACATGATTAGCCTCACAGTAATTAATCAGTGCTGTTTCTTCACCATTGACCTCAACTTGCTGAATTTTTCTATACTGTTCTTGGAATGAATGAACTGCCTTTTTCCGAACTGAAGGAAGACCATTGAAGCTAGGGGCTTCATGTGACACATTGGTAATAATGTTACCTATGGGCCTGGTAGTCTGGGTTCAAGTCTCACCTACAGCAGAGTTGCATTATAAATTGCCTGAGTGACTGACTAACAATACTACCGAATGGTTGGTGCAATGTTGATTACCTGTATTTAGGATTGGCTTAATGTGAAAGTTAAAACCAAAGTATTTCATAACAGGGATTGCTCTTAGATTTATGTCTAAGCAGTTCTTCTGTGCTTGTGCTTGCAGTTCTGACCACTTTCGTGTTACTCTAATGGCTGCAGTCCAGCTCATTGATATTTTTGCTGCCAGCTTCAGTCAACTTGGTGGCATTCTCTTGTTGCACTGTTTTCATTCTGGAGGTTTCGCCTGACCTATCCTTCCAACTAATTTGGAGAGCTCCAGTTACAAAGAAGAATGTTTTAACTTAAAACACAATCAGAAATCTGAACGAGTCTGTTGAAAAACACCTGTAATAATCACCTCAATAATGCCTTCATCACCTGTACACTTGACTACTGCAACACATGTCTGGCTGGTCCCACACATCTTACTCTCCATTAATCTTGAGATCATCCAAATCTCTGCTGTCCATGCCATAACTTTCAGCCTGCCCTCAACCCCCTATTATTCCTGTGATCTCTGACCTACATTGACTCTTGCTGAAGTAACATCTTTATTTTAAAATTTTCATCCATGTCTTTAATTCCCACAATGACCTTGACCAAACTCCCCACAACCATCCCTGCAATATCCTCTGACTCAGCAACTGTCTGGGATCTCTGTGCTCCTCTAATTCAGGCCTGATTTTAACTGTTCAGCCATTAGTAATTCAGCTGCCCAGGCTCAAACTCTGGTATCTCCTCTCTCCACCTCACTCTCCTTCTTTAAGATACTCCATAAACCATTTATCTTTAACCAAATGTTGGTCAGTTGACCTATAATTGTCCTTATGTGACTGAATGTTGTACTTTATTTTCCTTTGTAAATGTCTTAGGAAGTTTCATTGTGTTAAAGGCATTATATTACTCTGAGGAAGAAATTCTTCTCTCAGAGGGTAATGAATCTGTGGAGTTCCTTACTGCAGAGACTGTGTCATTAAGTGTATTCAAGGCTGAGATAGTCAAGATTTGTAATCATTAATAGAATCCAGGGTTTTGGGGAAAGGGAAAGTAGAGTTGAGGATTAACAGATTAGCCGCGATCTCACTCAATGCAAAGCAGACTCAATGGGCTGAATGGCCTACTTCAGCTTCAATGCCTTATGGTCTTATGTTACTGTTGTACCTTTTACCTGCAATAGCGCCTTGTAATTAAGGAGTCTGGAAAGGTAGTAAAAGCCCGACACATGCATGTAAAGTATAAAATCTTTTTGGACCAGTTGTAATTTGCGTCCTGTGTGTAGATGAGAAATAGGCACCGGCAGTGCAATAAGATGAATGGAGTTGCTTGGCTTACAGCCTCTCTTTCTGCTCCAGAGGAGAATGCCTTCTTTTTGTTGTGTCAATTGGAAGTCATTTTACATGCTCGCATACGCAATTCAGTTGTGGATTTTAATTGATGGGAATTAATCAAGCTTGCCGGGAATTTTGCAGCCATTTTGGCACAAGAGGAAGGCTCCAAACCAATTCACCCCTTGAATAGGAAGATGCCCAGTTTAATCATTTGGTAAAATCACAGTCTCCTTTGAAAAGCAACGTGCTCATTAAGCATGGAATTGCCATGCCATCGGAACTTGTACAGAATGTGTCACATTGGGCTGACATTTCCTAATTTTTCTTTAGTCACAGGTACAGATTGCAAGCGCAATTTAATGGTTTCCTAGAGCTTTGGAACTGGCTCAGCTCCAAAGAACATGAATCAAGTCCCCTACCTGAGATTTACATGTGAAACAAACCATCTGTTCTTTCAAGATTTTGCTTGTGTGCTGAGACCCAGTAATTATAAGGCATTTTAATTTTCATCTTTTTATCATGGACCAGCTCCTCTGTCAAATTTGTGATGATGATTTTCACATCTGATGCAAAAATAAAGCAGCTTCTGATAAGTTAGGATTGCCACAATTCTCAGCAGGCTTTGTTTGTTCTGAGGCCATGGGTGAAGTCGTAAGCCCTCATGTTTTGCCCATTTCGAAATAGCAAATTGCTATTTGCAATCTGATGTTCAGAAAACTTGCATAATTTGCCAAAACTCTGTGCAAAATTGGACATGAGCCAGGAACACACTCACAATGCATGTATGGGATTGGAGGATAAATGGTTAAAAATCATGAAATTCCTACAGTGCAGAAAGAGACCACTTAGTCTATTGAGTCTATACCAGGCCTCCGAAGAGCATCCCACCGAAAACCAAACCCTGCCCTCTCCCTACAATTCCTACAGCCAACCCACCTAGCCTGCACTCCCCTGAACACTATGGGTGATTCAGTATGGCCAATCCACTCAACCTGTACATCTCTGCACCTGGCAGAAGCTACAGGGAAAATGTGCAAATTCCATACAGACGGTCACCCAAGGCTGGAATCGAACCTAGGTCCCTGGCACTGTGAGATAACAGTGCTAACCACTGAGCCATGCCAAGGTAAATCAGCAATTAAAGGGATGGCATCATTTCTGGGGAAAATTAACAGGGACCAGTGGAACATTGGGATGAAAAATTTGACCCACTTGGAAATGCTCAGCAAGTATCTCAACCAGAGATAATGGGAACTGCAGATGCTGGAGAATTCCAAGATAATAAAATGTGAGGCTGGATGAACACAGCAGGCCAAGCAGCATCTCAGGAGCACAAAAGCTGACGTTTCGGGCCTAGACCCTTCATCAGAGAGGGGGATGGGGAGAGGGAGCTGGAATAAATAGGGAGAGAGGGGGAGGCGGACCGAAGATGGAGAGTAAAGAAGATAGGTGGAGAGAGTATAGGTGGGGAGGTAGGGAGGGGACAGGTCAAGGAGGTGGGATGAGGTTAGTAGGTAGCTGGGGGTGCGGCTTGGGGTGGGAGGAACGGATGGGTGAGAGGAAGAACCGGTTAGGGAGGCAGAGACAGGTTGGACTGGTTTTGGGATGCAGTGGGTGGGGGGGAAGAGCTGGGCTGGTTGTGTGGTGCAGTGGGGGGAGGGGACGAACTGGGCTGGTTTAGGGATGTAGTAGGGGAAGGGGAGATTTTGAAACTGGTGAAGTCCACATTGATACCATATGGCTGCAGGGTTCCCAGGCGGAATATGAGTTGCTGTTCCTGCAACCTTCGGGTGGCATCATTGTGGCAGTGCAGGAGGCCCATGATGGACATGTCATCAAGAGAATGGGAGGGGGAGTGGAAATGGTTTGCGACTGGGACAAACAACTGCACCTCCCAGTCGCAAACCATTTCCACTCCCCCTCCCATTCTCTAGATGACATGTCCATCATGGGCCTCCTGCACTGCCACAATGATGCCACCCGAAGGTTGCAGGAACAGCAACTCATATTCCGCCTGGGAACCCTGCAGCCATATGGTATCAATGTGGACTTCACCAGTTTCAAAATCTCCCCTTCCCCTACTGCATCCCTCAACCAGCCCAGTTCGTCCCCTCCCCCCACTGCACCACACAACCAGCCCAGCTCTTCCCCCCCCCACCCACTGCATCCCAAAACCAGTCCAACCTGTCTCTGCCTCCCTAACCGGTTCTTCCTCTCACCCATCCCTTCCTCCCACCCCAAGCCGCACCCCCAGCTACCTACTAACCTCATCCCACCTCCTTGACCTGTCCGTCTTCCCTGGACTGACCTATCCCCTCCCTACCTCCCCACCTATACTCTCTCCACCTATCTTCTTTACTCTCCATCTTCAGTCCGCCTCCCCCTCTCTCCCTATTTATTCCAGTTCCCTCTCCCCATCCCCCTCTCTGATGAAGGGTCTAGGCCCGAAACGTCAGCTTTTGTGCTCCTGAGATGCTGCTTGGCCTGCTGTGTTCATCCAGCCTCACATTTTATTATCTTAGTATCTCAACCAGTTGGCCACACTTACTGAGGTTAATGAGGGTTGTGGGAGATAGGAAGGAAGGAGGCTAGGAAAATTAGTGGCAGAAATATAAAGGGGAGGGGAACCAAAGGAAGTGTATGTGAAGCTGCAGGCAACTGGAGGAGCCATTGTCGGAACCTGTCTTTGACAGTGTTTGATGGAGGGTTGGTGCTATGTCAATGCTGCTGCAATGAAGAGGGCCCTCATCGCTTTTCCAGAATGCCATCCCCTTCAGCCAGCAGCACCTAGAATGCTGACGTGGTGCTGTCACAGGCAGACTTCACCCTGTAACACTCGCTGACTGATTTTGCACCATATCTGCCTCTCCACCTGTCTGTTGTCAGTAAATATCGTTCCTCATGTGTCTAACAGGTACATTTCTGCAAAAATGATTGGCCACATTTGGGAAGTTGCAAGTGCCCAGCAAAATCAAATCATTATGTTATCTAGGCTCTCCTTAAAACAATTTAGACAACTCCAACCAGAATGTTAAGAATTATTCTGCCCAGGTGTCCCACAACACTGAAGCAGTCAAATCAATGCGAACACAAGCTGCTACCAATGCAAAACAGTCCCAACACTATAAGGAACAAGTTACAATAACCTTTAATACTAAACATACTATCTCTAACCTCATTTAGCCCCTTAAGGTTACATATTTCCCAAATGTGTTGGAGATGTATGCAGTTGCTTTCTCTCTGACTCTGTATCTCGGTTCAAGAAGCATGTTTTCTTCCTGTCTCTTTCTCTGTTGGTCAGCTGGTCACCTCGGAAGGTCTCAGAAGATGTCCAAATGTGAACCCTATTTTTATACTATTTAGATGGTTTTCTGCAACTTTATATAGTTCTGACCAATCAGGGAGTTACAGTTAATAGTTTGAAACAGAGTCAATCATTTGGTTGGCATGCTACTGTTAGGCTTCTTTGTGTAGCAGGACCCCCTTGGGCTTTCTGTCTGGGCCGTCCTTTAATTAGTTGATAAATTGTTTTCTTTGCAATTTGCTAATGTCATTAGCACCTGGCTACTGTGCTTGCACTGTGTCTGGTTTGTGGGTTTTGCGATTTCAGAGTTTTACTTGACCAGTGTACCCAGAATCCCTTACTGTTGGCCAAGTTAGCAGTCCATCTGTGTTTTAACAGGCAGGAGATACTACAATTAAAATTGTCCATCCTTCTCGGATGACTTTCGCCAGAAATTCCTATATTTTGTAGACTGGCACGTTTAAAAACAGATATCCTCCCCATATGTCACATCTTTTTAATACCAAGAACTGGGTCTAGACATGAGTCCACACAGCGTGAGTATGCACGTGATATCGTATTATCAACCATGCTGTATTTCCTGTTGACTGCCCACTCGCAATCTCCTGATGGCTCCTGCTGACTACCTTGACTCCCTGTGACCGACCTTGGCAAAGCCTATCTGGTGGATCTGTTGTAGTCCCAGCTGTGGTGTGATGGATCTGAGCATGGCCCTGAATTCCTGGCCTTTCAGGAGTTCTGGAATGTCCTGCCTGAGGCATAAGGCTTGATTCATGGCCAGAGTTTCCAACACAGACGGCCAGCAGTCAAAACCATGGCTTGCCTTGATGCTTTTGAGTATTGTTAGCACATCATTTTTGACATTCTTTTTGGTGAGTGTATTGATAGCCCCACTCTCATATTTAATGGGCAAGCTGGGTCAGGTTTCTACTCAAGAGCCCTCACCCCGCTGGACTGTGTCACATGCACTTTAGGCTGGAACCTGTTGTTAATTCGAAGATGAGAAACAACGAGGCAGTCTGGTGTTATCACACTGATAATGCCCCAGCCAGGAAGAACTAATATTCTGGAAGGCCATCAACCTTAGTATGACAGACTTAAATATCACAGCTCACTCAGTTTTTAGAGGTGAGAGATGTCAAGGATTAGATTTTGATGCTTCAAATCTAAACTGAAAACTGCTATCCTGTAAACCTCAAGAGATTTGCTGTTTTATGAACACTCTGATGTTTTTGCACTGAGCCAACCTTAATCACACATCCACCAGACAATTTATTTAACTAGATTTTGAAGGAAATAGCGTAAGGATTATATGATAGGCCTTTCATTTCCACTGCCGTGGTTAAAATCAGATTTTCAGGCTTGCTTCTAGTATCCTTGAGGCCATTAACTTTTATAAAGTTTGTTTTATTGTGTTCATTGTATTTCTGTTTGTATTAATAGTGAAACTGGGACATTTAATAAGGTTTGAAGTCTCCTGTTTGTTTTACTGAATTTCAAACTTCTTTCAGATAATAAAAAACTTGTCTCTCTGCAGTGCTTTCCCCCCTCAATGTTTTGGGACTCGGGGCAGCACAGTGTCTCAGTGGTTAGCATTGTTGCCTCACTGCACCAGGGGTCAGGGTTCAATTCTAGCCTTAGATGACTGTCTGTGTGGAGTTTGCACATTCTCCCTGTGCCTGTTTGAGTTTCCTCTGGATGCTCCCATTTCCTCCCACAGTGCAAAGAAATGCAGGTTAGGTGGATTGGCCATGCTATAGTGTCCAGGGATGTGCAAGCTCAGTGGACTAGCCATGGCAAACATGGCGAGAATGTGGGTCCAGAATGGTTGCTCTTTGGAGGGTCAGTAGAGACACAATGGGCCAAGTGGCCTCTATCTCTGCACTATAGGGATTCTATGATTGAATTCCCTCACCACACCCTACCGAGAGATAACATTCAGCTCTGTTAAAAACTCAGGCTTCCACACTATCCATAAACAAAAGACTCGGGTTCATATAGAATCTCTCATGGCCACCAGAGCAACAAAAGTGATCTACAGCCAATGAAGAGTTTTTGAAGTGTTGTCGCTGGAGAATTTATCTGCCCTGCCATTGCTGTGAAAATCTACATAGTTTTTATTAAGAAGTCGAGCAAATAACATTATAAAAATGTAACTGTTTGACCCACTCAACTCTTTCCTAAGGATGCTGTCTGTGACATTCTGGCCTGTGATAGAGCAACAAGGAGTTTATTTAGATTCAGGTGTGTAGTCTCCCTGGTACACAGGGATCATCAAGACAAGACCACTTATTTGCAATTAGTTCTTTTGCACTTGCTGGTAAAACCTGCTTCTTTATTTTCCAACATGTCCTTTTTTTTCCATTGTTGAAGAAACTATTGACTGCAATTTAACTCTGATAACGAGTGTGCTTTTCAATAAAAGCACAGTATTGCAGTTGCTGGAAATTTACAACAAAAACAGAGAATGCTGGAGAAACTCTGGCAGCACTTTTGGACCAAGAGACCTGACTTCAGAATTGTGAGGAAGAGACACACTGGACTCAAAAGTGTTCACTCTGTTTCTCTGTCCACAGATGTTGCCAGACCTGCTGATTTTCTCCAGCACTTTCTCTTTTAATGTTTACATTTTTGGAAGTTATTTCTAGAATATCGCAGATTTAGAAATATAACTTGTATCTCTGGCTGTTTGCCTTCTTTATAATGAGTCTCAAAAGATTTTGTGTACTTTGAGAATTGCCAGTATGCAGAGTACTGAGGACTAATTGGTCTTTTGATTTTGCTTTGAGGAAATTCCAAGCTATAGGATTGCCTCCACTTTTACCTCCTTTTTTTTAAGGGACTCTTTGAAACCTACTTTTATGATCAAATTTTTGGTTACCGACATAATGCTTCCTTGTGTGTGACATCAAATATTGATTGATAACCCTTCGTAGAGCCTTAAGGCATTTTGCTGTTTAAAGGCTTTCTATGGCATGCTATGTTCTGAGGATGGGTCACTGGACTGGAAACATTAACTCTGTTTTTACCTTCGCTGATGCTGCTCGACCTGCTGGGCTTTTCCAGCAACTTTGTTTTTGTCTCTATGGCAGGGGCAGGTGAGTTCAGATGGTTGGATAGGAGCTATGCAATGCCAGTTGCAGGAGTTCAATTCTGATACTGACAGAGGTTTTGTGAAGGACTGTCCTTCTCTACCTCTCCCTGATGCATGGCGACCCTCTGGTTAAGTCACCGCCAGTTGTCTCTCTCTTTAATGACAGAGAAGGACTATGGTGACTTCACCTTTATAATTGCACATTGTTGACAGAGTGCCACTTTTCACTTGGCATTGACGAGGATCTGAAATATGTGGGTCACTTGACTGTATTTAAATTCCTGCCATGCCTTGCACATGTAACAAAACATCTTTCAAACTGAACACAAGTATGAAGCTTCATCACATTAATAATGAGTAGCCATGGTTCTAGTTTTTGTCCTTGGGGAACACTTTAGCAAGCAGTCGTCTTATTTACTGGAGGAGCTCAGTTATGAGGGCAGGTTAGATGAGGCTTGTCTTCCCTTGGCTATACTAGACTAAACGGTGATCCATTTATAGGGATGAAGAGGATTAAAGGATTTGATGAGGTAGACAGAGGGAAACAGTTTCCTCTAGTGAGAAAGGTACAAACAAAGCAACATGACCTTAAAGTTAGAACTATCAGGAAGCACTGCTTCACACAATGAGGCTGAGGAGCCATGTGCACATTTCCCAGCTGGGATGGATGTGCTTTTTTTTTCAGAAGGCTCACTTTGAATTCCTGATTTCAGCTCGGAATATGGAGCCAAGGTAGTGACCAAACTGAGAGGCAGAACAGGCTTGACGGGTTGAATGGCCTGCTCATGTAGAAGTGGCTTGAGGAGCTGTTATCGGGAATGTTGACATGCGTTGTGGAGAGTTATCCCAGTGTTTGTAACAGGAAAGCTGGTGTGACTCTTCTTCCTGGAAGGTTTGGTATCTACTTGAAACAAACACAGAAGTTGCTGGAAAAACTCAACAGGTCTGGCCACACCTGTGGAGAGAAATCAGACTTAATATTTCATTTCACATTTATCTAAGCTAAACTCCATCAGCTCCTCCTCAGCCCATTGGCCTATTTGATCAAGGTCCCGTTGAGATAACCTTCACTGTCTGCTAGACCACCAGTTTACTTTTATCTGCAACCTTACTGAGCATACCTCCTATATTCAGATCCAAGTATTTATACAAATGACAAAAAGCCCTGATTTCTCTCCACAGATGCTGCCAGACCAGCTGAGCTTTTCCAGAAATTTCTGTTTCTGTTTCTGATGCCCAGCGTCCGCAGTTCTTTCAGTATTTTTGTTTGGTGCGCACTTGGCAGGGATGCATTAACTGCAGTGTACTATGCTCTTGCAGAGACTCTCTCACTGGTTGCCATGCTAACCAAGCCAAGTCTTGAAACTAACTTGGGACTGTAGGCATTCTGATGTAGAAAAGCACTGTCTGTTACACTTCCAGTTTGTGAAGATTTCATACAAAGACTTCATTGCTTTCCATTGTACGTTTCCCAGCAGTTGGGAATTACTGGAACTTAAGCTTCATATTTCAGTGATGAGTTCTCTTCAGTGTTGCATTGTGTAATAAACTTTAGGGTAACAGACACTGTCCTGAAATTACTCACATAGGAGAGGCTATGCTATCTGAATAGAATCAGTTCCTTCTTGTTTCATTAAGTAACTGATGATTGTTTAACAATCATGATTCTGGTTTCCACTGCTGGACTGGTCTGCCAGTACATGCGTGATGGACTGAATGGCTTCCTTTGATACTGTACCACTTCCGTGATTCTGTGATTTGCTCCAAATTCTGCTGGCAGATTTTCCCTTTGGTTCATGGCTCTGCTGACACAAAGGACAACAATTCCTTTGGTGCCGACGCTGGTTAGAGACGGGTTTGGATGGCTGTCGTGGAAAAAGATGCCCAAGGCAGCAGCTTTTTTTAAAAAAACGACAGCTTTTCACACCTTGAAAGGGGCTCTGTATGTATCTGGACTCAGGCTCTCAGCACTAAATTAATTCAACCCAAAGATCCAGCAAATGATTGGTTGGCCTATTCATCCGGCATCACAGTTACAAGAAGATGCTACTGACCAATACAACTGTAGTAAATGAGACAAAGGGACATTGTTTCAATTTTAAAGAAAATTCAGCACCATGGCAAGGACAGATACAAAGTATGTGCTTCTTTTTTATTCACTCGTGGATGTGGGCATTGCTGTTCGGACCAGCATTTATTGCCCATTGCTGTTTGCTCTTTGAAAAGATGGTAGTAACCTGTGTTCCTGAATCGCTGCAGCCCATGTGCTGTAGGTGGACCCACAGTGCCCTCAGGCAGCAGCTGTGTGCTGCTGCACAGTGAGGGCAGACATTAAGAGAGAGGGAAGGTGGGGACTGAGGAGAAGGTGGGTCTGCAGCTTTGGTCAACAGACTAGACTAGTCTGACAGGGGAGACAGTGACCCAGTCTGGTGTTCTGGACAGTAATTCATTGACCCAGTGTGATCTCCTGGACAGTATTCCAGTGTCCCAGTCTGATCTCCTGGACAGTAATCCAGTGACCCAGTGTGATCTCCTGGACAGTGTTCCAGTATCCTCAGTCTGATTTCCTGTACAGTAATCTCATGACCCAGTCTGATATCCTGGACATAATCCAGTGACTCCCAGTCTGATCTCCTGGACTGTAATCTAGTGACCCAGTCTGATATCCTGGACAGTAATCCAGTGATCCCAATCTGATATCCTGGACAGTAATCTAGTGACCCAGTCTGATCTCCTGGACAGTAGCCCCAAGGCCCAGTCTGATGCCCTGAGGGCATGAGTTCAATGTTTGCCACAATATCTTGACTAGATTTGAATTTAGTTCGAGATTAGAAGACAGTCTCTGTCATAATAACATTTAAGATATTGTCGAATATTGTGAAAACCCAACAGGATCACAAAATTGCTTTAGTGAAGGAGATCTGCCTTCCTACCGGGTCTGGCCTACATGTGACTCCAGAGCTACAGCAATGTGCTTGACTCTAAAATGCCCAGAAATGGCCAGGCCAGACTCTCAGATCACGGATGGGCAATAAGTGCGCTTCTTGTGAGTGACTCTCAAGTTCCATAAACAAACAATGGGCGGCACGGTGGCTCAGTGCTTAGCACTGCTGCATCACAGCACCAGGAGCCGAGACCAATTCCGCCCTTGGGCGACTGTCTATGTGGAGTTTGCACATTCTCCCCGTGTCCGCGTGGGTTTTCTCTGGGTGCTCCGGTTTGCTCCCACAGTCCAAAGATGTGCAGGATAGGTGGATTGGCCATGCTAAATTGCCCGTAGATGTGTAGGTTAAGGGAATGTGTAGATTAAGTGGGTTGTCAGGGGAATGGGTCTGAGTGGGATGCGTCGACATTTGATATGGACTTGTTGGGTCGAAGGGCCTGCTTCCACACTGTAGGGATTCTATGATCTATGAGATAAAGAAAGGAGTTGACCCTTTGAAGTGGGAATAAATTAGTTTGCATGGCTGACAAATTCAGAAGGGAAACAAGTGAGTTCAGGCATATCTAATTTATGAGTAAATCAGATATAACTCTCATTCCAGAAGCAATTGCAGGAACTTCTTTAATCACTGTGAGAAGGAGGATACTCTTATAGAATCTGATTAGTCTTGGGTTACGTTATCACATGGAAAATATAAACAACAGTCCCAAAAAGAAAAAGCATCATGGAAATGGTTTATTGTCTTTCATATTCGTGTTTATTTAAGATGAAAGCACTGCATGAAATAACCTTATCGAGGTGCAACATCTCAATTTGTTAAGTGCAAGAAATATGATCATTGCAGTAACAAGTATCAGGACTCGATTTGTATTCAAGCAATGAAACTGAAAGGCTGCTGGAGTTTGCCCTTTATTTGTTCCTGGAATGTTGATGTCATGGCTAGATGTTATTTATTGTCTCGTTGTCCTGAGGGGAATCTACACGGTGGGATTAAAGAATTATTGAATGACAGAATTGTTACAGTGCAGTTGGAGGCCATTAAGCTATCTGAGCATTTTGATTCAGTGCCAAACTCCTACCTTTTTCCCGTAACCCTGCAATTTGTATCAGCATCTAATGCCAACTTTGATGCCTCGATTGAATCTGTCACAACCACATTTCAGGCAGTGCATTTCATTCCTCACTACTCGCTGAGTGAAAATGTTTTTTTCTCACTTCACACATGCTTCTTTCGCAAAACACTTTAAAACTGTTCCCTTTGGTTCTTGGTCTTTCACCACTAGGAGCAATTATATTCTGTTTTCCTGCGGTCCGTACCCTCATCATTTTGAACATCTCCATCAAATCTCCCCCAGTCTCCTCCTCTCCAAGGAAAACAGTCCCAACTTCTTCCAGTCTTTCCACACGACTGACCCTTCTCTTCCCTGGAACTATTCTTGTAAATCCGTCCTGCACTCTCTGTCTTGCATTCACATCCTTCCCATGATGTCGCATCCAGAAGTCAACACAAAACTCCAGCAGAGGTCTAACCATGACCAATATATGTTGCTCATAACTCTTGTACTCTGCCACTATTCATGAAGTCTACAATACTTTATGCTTTGGTAACAGACCTCTCTCCCTGAAAGGCCACTGTTAGCTGACTTATGCACATAAAAGAGTCATATAGCACAGAAACAGACCCTTCGGTATAACTCATCTGCGCCAACCAGATATCCCAAACTGATCTTGTCCCATTTGCCAGCATGTGGCCCACATCCCACTATACCCTTCTTATTCATATATCCATCCAGATGCCCTTTAAATGTTGTAGTTGTGCCAGCTTCCACCACTCCTTCTGGCAATTCATTCAATACCCTTGACACCCTCTGTGTGAAAAAGTTACCCCTCAGGTCCTTTTTAAGTTTTTCCCCTCTGATCTTAAGCCTATGCCCTCTGGTTTTGGACTCCCTCACCCAAGGCAAAAGACGTTGGCTATTCACCCTGTCTGTGCCCCTCATGACTTTATAAACCTCCCATGAGGTCAGCCCTCAGCCTCTGATGTTCCAGGGAAAATAGTCCTAGCCTATTCGGCCTCTCTGCTCCTGCACACACTTCAGAATCCACTCCCTAATTTATACTGTAACTCCCTGTTCTTTGTATCAAAGTGCGACACCTCACACTTCTCAGCATTGAACTTCCTCTGCTCCCCGTCCTCCCAGTCTACCAACTTGCCAAATGTCCTTCTGAAGTTCTGCTCTCCCCTCACAGTTTACAGCGTGCCCAAGAATTGTATTACCCACAAACTTTGGAATTGATTGGGTGGTAGGGGATTGTAACAGCGCAGCATCTGCCATGGCTGTTTTCTGATGCAAGTCCGCAGGTAATCAGATTTGTTGAATGTGGTTTCTAAAGTGGTCACAGTGGCATCCAAGTTCCAATTTGCTCAGACAGTTGCTACAGCATCAGATGAGTTTCCCTTGTTATCTTTAGGTGGTTGGAACTTTAAATTAAACAGCGAATTGGTCAGCAATTGTAAAGAATGAAGACCAGCTATAACATTCCAGGCATGAATCGTCATCAGAGACCGAAAAAAATCTGCAAATGCTGGAATCAAAGGTAGACAAACACAATGCTGGAAGAACACAGCAGGCCAGGCAGCACCTGAGGAAAGGAACAGTCAATGTTTCAGGTATTACCCTTCATCAGGATCGTCATCACATTAATGATGAGTAGCCATGGTTATAATTTTTGTTCTTGGGGAACATGTTAGCAAGCTCTTCTCTAATTTACTGGAAGAATCATGAGGGGCATAGATAGGGTGAATAGCCAATGTCTTTTCCCCAGGATAGGGGAGTCCAAAACTAGCAGGCATAGGTTTAACGTGAGAGGAGAAAGATTTAAAAGGGACCGAAGAGGCAATTTTTTTCAGGTAGAGGGTGGTGTGTGTATGGAATAGGCTGCCAGAGGAAATGGTGGAGGTGGGTACAATTACATTTAAAAGGCATCTGGCTATGAAGGGTTTAAAAGGATATGGGCCACATGCTGACAAATGGGTCTGGATCAGTTTGGGATATCTGGTCAGCATGGACAAGTTGGTCGTAAGGGTCTGTTTCTGTGTTGTGTGACTCTATGTCTCTAATTCAGCCATGAGGACAAGTCAGACTAGATCTGTCTTCCCTTGGCTATACATGACTAAATGGTGATCCAATTGCAGGGATTAAGAGGATTAAAGGATTTGATGGAGTAGACAAAGAGAAACAGTTTCCTCCAGTGAGAAAGGTCTGAACAAAGCAACATGGCCTTAAAGTTAGAACTATCAGGAACCTTCTTCACATAATGGGTCTCAAAAATCTGTAGCTTCTTTGTTCATTAAAGTATTTGAAGCTGGAGGGCTGTATGAACATTTTCCAGCTGGGATGGATGGGTTTTTATTCAGCAGGGACACTCCAAATTCCTGATCTCAGCTTGGAAGACGGAGACAGGCACGACAGGCTTGAGGGGTTGAATGGCCTGCTCCTATGGAAGTGGCTTGAAGAGGTGAAGACCTTCCTGTTGTCCGGAATGTTCCTATGTGTTGCGGAGAGTTATCCCAGTGTTTGTTGTGTCTTCTCATTGTAAAGCTGGCGTGGATCTTCTTCTTGAGAGGCTTGGTGCAGATTTGGTTGGGCTGCACTAACTAACTGCACTGTGTTATACTTTTGGAGCAGGACATTGCCTTGGGCTGTGAGCTCATTCATGCCATCCCACTGTGAAACCACTCGAGGCCAGTTACTGATTGGCATGGTAGCCCAGCGTGCTCGGCATGTGCCAATTCCCCACTGACCTCCCGACCTTTGCCTCCTTGTATTGTGGTGGGGTGGGTGTGGGGTTTCCTTGTTCCCCCTCCCAATATCTCTCCCCCCCCCACTACAGCAAGATGTTGAATTAGAGGTTAAAATAGAGCAGTTACTGTTGTATATGGGTCTGAAAGAGTTAATAGCTGGTACTGTTATGAACATTGTGACAGACTGAGTATGTTTGAGGCACTTGGACAGACATGGAGAGACACAGAATGCTCCTGGAATGACCAGCAGTTCTGATGCAAGTACACATTTAACCTGTATATAGTTTACTTTAGCTCTTGAGATCTCTACCAGTGAATTCAAAGGGGAATTTTTAAAAAAATCATTCACAGGATGAGGATGTTGCTGACCAGGCAGCATTTATTGCCCATCCCTAATTGCCCAGAAGGCAGTTAAGAGTCAGTCACATTGCTGTGGGTCTGAAGTCACATGTAGGCCAGACCAGTTAAGGTTGGCAGTTTCCTCCCCAAATGGACATTAGTGAATGAGATGGGTTTTTCCCGACAATCAGCAATGGATTCATGGTTATCATTAATTCAAATTCCACCATCTGCCGCGGCAGGTATTCGAACGTGGGTCCCTGGAACATTGTCTGCATCTCTGGATTAACAGTCCAGTGAAAATACCACGAGGCTATGGCCTCCCCTTGTTCAATGTCATGTTCTTCCGCAGCAAGACAGAACAGTTCCAAGCCCCTCAGTGGCTGAATTTGAGTGAACTTGTCAGAAAAGTTGCCTGCATTTCCATAGCCATCGAAAGCACATGGCCATAAACAAAATACAAAGGCAAGACTGCAAAAAAAAGTCTCAAATGCAGTCTTTGGGTAACAGTGCTACACTTGGTGATTCAACAATATATTGCATCTTTAACACAATAAAACAACAAATGGTGCTTCACAGGAGAATTATCCAACACAATTTGACATCGAGCCAGAGAAGGGGATCTGAGTTCCATTGACCAAAAAATTTCGCCATCAGTTTATTAGTTCCAAGCAGTCATTGGTTTAATCCCTGGCTTGTGACTAGGATTTGAACTTTGGTCTGGAGCATGGGAATCAAGTCACTGGCACAGATTGCCGTCAAGCATATCATGGGATTTTATTGCATTTCTTTAAAAAAAACCATGTGGCAAGAAGACAAAACCCCTTGTTTCAGTGCTGCGATGAATTATTTATTCACTGCATGAAATGTGTAGTTTAGCATTGTGCAGCTTTACAGTTTCCAGCTTTTTAAAGCTAAATGCTGTTTTATGGCCAGACAGCACTAACTCGCTTTCTCATGCACTAAACCTGTCAAATGCTCTCAATCTTTCACCGAAACAGGAACGTTTACATTTCCATTGTGGACTGCTTCCAGTTTTACAATGTGAATATTCACAAATTTTTTCGGCTGACTGATTAAGAAACTGCTGTATTTGGCTCACAATATAAAAGAAACACTTGCTTATGTTTGCATTACACAAATGCACCACAGGGCAATAGCTGTCTCCAATAAGAGACAATCTAACCATCATTTCCTCACATTCAATGCATTGCCATTTCTAAATACCCTACTAACAACATTCGGAGGGTTATCACTGAGTAGAACTCAACTGGACTGTGTCTATAAGAGTAGGTCAGAGGCCAGGAAAACTGTAGTGACTCCCAAAGCCTGTCCTTCAGCTACAAGGCACAAGTCAGGACCCTGATGGAGTACTGCCCACTTGCCTGGATGGGTGCAGCTCCAACAACGTTCGAGAAGCTTGACACCATCCAGGACAAAGCAAACTGCTTGATTGGCACCACATCCAGAAACGTCTATTCCTTCCACCACTGACTTTGGAGCACTGCAGGAATTCACCAAAGATCCTCAGACAGCACCTTCCAAACCCACAACCACTTCTATCTAGAAGGACAAAGGCAGCAGATACGTGGGAACACCACCCTCTGCACATTCCTGTCTGAGCCACTCACTACCTAAGTCTGGATGGTGAGCAAGGTGGAGTAAAACCTGCAGGCAGCATTCCCTCTCAATATTTTATCTGCTGTGTGGACTCGAGAGCCATGCATGGCAGCGGTTTTCACAGGCAGAAGCTGATGTGTTGGCATGGTGATCGGCGTGCATGGAACCTCAGAGCCGCTGCATGGCAATGCAGCTTAGACGGAGCATTGTTTGCAAACACTGGTATTGCCATGTGCCTGATTGTCCAGCAGTTCCCACTCGGTGGTCGTCCAACCCTGGGATTTCACCTCCTGGGGATGGTTTGTTTTTTCCTGAATTCATTTGTGGGCTGGGCTGGCATTTCTTGCTCATCCCTAGTTGCCCTTGAGAAGGTGGTGGTGAGCTGCCTTCTTGAACCCCTGCAGTCCTCCTGCTGGAGGTTGACCCACAATGCCCTGAGGGAGGGAATTCCAGGATTTCGACCCAGTGACAGTGAGGGAACAGCGATATATTTCCAAGTGAGGATGGTGAGTGGCTTAGAGGGGAACTCGCAGGGGGTGATGTTCCCATGTATCTGCTGCCCTTGTCCTTCTAAGTGGAAGTGGTCATGGGTTTGGAAGGTGCTGTTTGAGGATCTTTGGTGAATTTTGCAGTGCACCTTGTAGACAGTACACACTGCTGCTACTGAGGGTCGGTGGTGGAGGGAGTGGATGCTCGTGGGTGTGGTGCCAATCAAGCAGGGGCTGCTTTGTCCTGCATGGTGTCAAGCTTCTTGAATGTTGCTGCACTTCCCCAGGCAAGTGGGGAATATTCCATCATGCTCCTGACTTGGGCCTAGATTATGGACAGACTTTGAGGAGACAGGAGGTGAGTTACTTGCTGTGGTATTCGTAGCTTCTGGCCTGCTCTTGTGGTGAGTCCATTTGGGTTTCTGGTCAATGATAACTACCAGGATGTTGGTAGTGGGGGATTCAGTGATGGTAACACCATTAAATGTCAAGAGACGGTGGTTAGATTGTCTCTTTTTAGTCATGGTCATAGCCTGGCATTTGTGTGGCATGAATGTTACTTGTCACTTGTCAACCCAAGCCTGGATATTGTCCAGATCTTGTTGCATTTGAACATGGACTGCTTCAGTGTCTGAAGAGTCACAAATGGTGCTGAATATTGTGCAATCATTAGTGAACATGCCCACTTCTGACTTTATGATAGAGGGAAGGTCATTGGTGAAGCAGCAGAAGATGGTTGGGTCGAGGACACTACCCTGAGGAACTCCTGCAGAGATGCCCTGGAGCTGAGATGAGTGACCTGCAACAGCCATGACCATTTCACATGTAACAAGGCATGGAGCTGGATGAACACAGCAGGCCAGGCAGCATCTTAGAAGATGCTGCCTGGCCTGCTGTGTTCATCCAGCTCCACACCTTGTTATCTTGGATTCTCCAGCATTTGCAGTTCCTATTATCTCTGATACCATCTTCCTATGTGTCGGGTATGCTTCCATCTACGAGAGCGTTTGCCCCCAATATGCATTGATTCCAGTTTTGTTAGGCCTCCTTGATGCCACACTTGGTCGAATGCAGCCTTGAGTCAAGGGCTGTCACTCTCACTTTACCTCTGGAATTCAGCTGTTTTGTCCATGTTAGGGTCAGGGCGTTTTTCTTAGAAGAAGGAGCACGTGCCTTTCGCTGTTTCTCCAGCCATTACGTAAAACCCTCAACAACCCAATAACACACTACATATAATTTACCTTCCTTATCTTTTATTGTCAATTGAGAACAATGTTTTATGCTTTTGTGAGCTGACAGTTAAGCCTGGACAGAGTTGAGCAATTGAGTCAATTATCTGCCATTTCAAATTTATGTTTTAACTTCCAAAACTAGGTGAGCACCTTTTTTAAATGTTATTTAGGCAAATAAAAA
This sequence comes from Stegostoma tigrinum, assembly GCF_030684315.1. Classification (NCBI taxonomy): domain Eukaryota; kingdom Metazoa; phylum Chordata; class Chondrichthyes; order Orectolobiformes; family Stegostomatidae; genus Stegostoma; species Stegostoma tigrinum. Next base: position 13,355,070 of record NC_081375.1, read on the forward strand.
TTAGCCTTACTATCCTTACAACTGTGCCTTATTTGATTTTGTAGGAACATAGGAAATAGGAGCAGGAGGATACCATTCAGCCACCATTCTCGATGAACATCAACAAATGCAGAAAAATGCAGAGAAAGATAATGCAGAAATGCGTGTAACATGCAAAACTGAGTAATAGCCAATTGATTGTGTGTATGATTCAAATGTGCAAGTACCTAATTCTGAAGTCCCAATGAACCATATGTGACTAATGGAAATGTGTTGGACAACAATTTATTGATCATTTAAAATCATTTACAATAATTGATTAATTGATTTATAGTCACATGTACTGAAGTACAGTGAAAAGTTTTGTTTATGAGTGTTATAGGCAGATCATGGTAAGCAAGGATGTACAGATCAGGAAGACTTAGACAAAGGCATACAGGTTACATTGCGCAGGGTGTGAGCTAAGGGCGATCAGCAAGAACAGCTTTATTTGAGGCGAGACAGCCCATTCATCAGCCTAATAATGTTTGGGAGGAAGCTGTTCCTGAACCTGCTTGTGCATGTGTCCAAGCTTCTGCATCGTCTGCCTGATGGAAAAGGTTGTAGGAGAGCATTACCGGGGTGCGATGGGTCTTTGATGATGTTGGCCGCCTTTCCGCGGCAGCGAGCTGTGTAAATGGAGTCCGTGGGTGGAAGGTTGCCTTCCGTGATGGTTTGGGCTGTGTGCCACCTCCCGTAGTTTCTGAGCAGTTGCCAGGCCATTATGCACTTGGACAGTTTACTTGCGATGGTGCATGTGTAGAAGTTGGTGAGGGACATTATGGCTATGCCAAATTTCCTAAGCTCCCTGAGGAAGGAGAGGTGTTGTTGTGCCTTCTTGACTGTTACATCTTTGTGAGAAGTCCAGGGCAGGTCGTCAGCTATCGTCACTCTGAGGAACTTGACACTGCCCATCCTCTGAACCTCATTTTCATTGATGTAGGTGGGGGCGTGTTCTCCTCCTTTCTGAAGTCAATGATCAGTTCTTTAGTTTTGCCAAGGTTGTTCTCATTGCATCACATCACCAAGCCCCCTATGTCCCTTCTGTATTTTGACACGTCGTTGTCAGATATCTGTTCTATTACTGTGATGTTTGTTTGGAATTTGGCATTACAGGCAGTACATTAGGGGGCTGAGACTGCATCCTGGGGGGTTGCAGTATTGAGTGTTACTGTGGAGAAGGTGCAGTTACCTATCCTCACTGCTTACAGTCAGTGGGTCAGAAAGCTGAGGACCTTGGGACATTCATTATTGGGTTGTGTATTGAACAATGCACCCTAGAAGTTATCGTTTTATTCATTAATGGAATATGGGTGTCACTCACTAGACCAGAACTTATTAAGAGTCAGATGTATTCCTGTGGGTCTGGAGTCACATATGGGTCAGACCACATGAGGATGGCAGGTTTCCTTCCCTAAAGGACATCATTGAACCAAATGTTTTATTGTATAACAATTGACAGTTAATGCACGATCCCAGATATTTATCAAATTTAAATTTTGCCATCTACCATGATGGGATTTGAATCCATGTACAAATTGGAGCTGGATTTTGAGTCTAGTGACATGGCCACCGCACCATTGGTTTCCCTCCTGCATACACCTCCCCCCACCCACCCTCCTGCAAAAATTCCATCCCCTATTCCCAATTCCTCCGCCACTGCCGCATCTGCTCCCAGGATGAGGCATTCCACTCTGGCACATCCCAGATGTCCAAGTTGTTCAACGACCGCAACTTTCCCCCCGCAGTGGTTGAGAACGCCCTTGATCGTGTCTCCCGCATTTCCCACAACACATCCCTGACACCCCGCCCACGCCACAACCGCCCCAAGAGGATCCCCCTCGTTCTCAAACACCACCCCACCAACCTCCGGATACAACTCATCCTCCGACACTTCCGCCATCAACAATCCGACCCCACCACACAAGACATTTTTCCATCCCCACCCTTTTCTGCCTTCCAGAGAGACCATTCTATCTGTGACTCCCTTATTCGCTCCACACTCCCCTCCAACCCCACCACACCTGGCACCATCCCATGCAACCGCAGGAAGTGCTACACTTGGCCCCACACCTCCTCCCTCACCCCCATCCCAGGCCCCAAGAAGACGATCCACATCAAGCAGATGTTCACCTGCACATCTGCCAATGTGGTATACTGTATCCATTGTACCCAGTGTGGCTTCCTCTACGTTGGGAAAACCAAGCGGAGGCTTGGGGACCTCTTTGCAGAACACCTCCACTCAGTTCGCAATAAACAACTGCACCTCCCAGTCGCGAACCATTTTAACTCCCCCTCCCATTCTTTAGACGACATGTCCATCATGGGCCTCCTGCAGTGCCACAATGATGCCATCTGAAGGTTGCAGGAACAGCAACTCATATTCCGCTTGGGAACCCTGCAGCCCAATGGTATCAATGTGGATTTCACAAGCTTCAAAATCTCCCCCTCCCCCACCGCATCCCAAAACCAGCCCAGCATGTCTCCGCCCCCCCCAAACCTGTTCTTCCTCTCACCCATCCCTTCCTCCCACCTCAAGCTGCACCTCCATTTCCTACCTACTAACTTCATCCCCCCTCCTTGACCTGTCCGTCTTCCTTGGACTGACCTATCCCCTCCCTACCTCCCCACCTATACTCTCCTCTCCACCTATCTTCTTTTCTCTCCATCTTCGGTCCACCTCCCCCTCTGTCCCTATTTATTCCAGAACCCTGTCCCCATCCCCCTCTCTGATGAAGGGTCTAGGCCCGAAATGTCAGCTTTTGTGCTCCTGAGATGCTGCTTGGCCTGCTGTGTTCACCGAGCTTCACACTTTGTTATCACCCCACCATTGTCCCTTCTACTATTGCTTGTGATGTTTCACTGTGTGTATTTGGTTTTGGCTTGGCTTTGTGACATTTATCTTTCTAATCTCGATTACACGTGTGTACACTCCTGTGGGAAATATAAGTTATCTCAGTCCAGTTTTGTATTGAACAGTAATTCCGACAAGGTTTTGTGCTCGAACTCTAATAATAAACAATAATATTATCGTGCTGGAGATAAAGGATGCCCTGAAGGGGTCAAAACTGAGTCTATTTGGCAGAGTTCAGAAACAGAAGATGTTGTGTTACACTTCTGGGAATATTCTGTAATCACTAACTATTGGGAAAGATAAAGAGGAATAAATTTTCAGGAAATTACAGGGATTGTAAAAGCTAGAGACTTTTAATTGCCCTAAGATAGACATGATTGGAATATTATACAGGGGAATAAAATATGATCAAAAGAATTTTCTTGCTCTGTATGTTTTTGGCCAATGAGGTATTGCCGGATGTGGTTCTTAAGAATGAGCTGGATCGGGTGAGTAAGATATCCATCGGGCAACCTTTAGGGAACACTGAACATATTGTCTTAAGTTTTAGGTTAGACCTGAAAAAAGACAAGGAACAAGCTAGATTAACAATGGAGGAGGTCCAATTTCGGAAGGGGGAGAACAGATCCATCTCAGATAGCTTGAAATCCGAAATTGGCAGGCAGGTCTGTAATGGAAGTATGGGCTAATGTTAAAGAATAGATGGCTTGGGTACATTCAAGGTGCATTTCCACAAGGGGTGGAAGGAACAGATGGTAACAAAAGTCAGAGCTCCTTAGTTGGTGGAGGAGGCAGAGGCCAGAATGTTTCAGATAGGTGCCACCCAAAGGATATTGTGACATTGAAGAATCCAACAAACATTTTTTAAAACTATTATTAATAATATCAGATTCCTGTAGCACAAAGGTGTCTAGGTTAGCTTTAAGCTTGAAGTTTACAATGGGCAATAATACTTCCAAAAGATGCTTCAAGCAATCAAAGGTAAGATGGAGTCTAATATACTCACAGGTCACACATACTGTGGTAATTTTATCATGAACATGTCTCTTAAAGGCATACTGGGTATGAGTCATGACACAACAACACTTGTCTGGGCTTAGCTAGAACATTGTGTCCAATTCAGCATACTGTACTTTAGGAATGACGTATAGGCTTTAGAGTGAAGCAGGAAAGATTTATGAGAAAGGTTCCAGGGATGAGACATTTCAATGATTGAAAAGTCTGGAGCTGTTCCCCTTGAAAACATTTTCAACGTCACGAAGAATCTCAATGGAATAAATAAAGAATCAAAAATCCGAGAACATCTAGTTAAGGTGATTCACAACGAATCGTCTACAACAAAAAGTAAAGCTCTTTTTTAAACCTAATGAGTTCTGGATGTAAGTCTTACGTCCAGAACCTCAACCTGAGCTACAAATCTTCTCAAAACTCGCTAGCACCTAATGAGTGGTTAAGATCTGGAATTTGAGAGGGTAGTGTAGGAAAATACAGCCTTTAAAAAGGGAATTGGATAAGTATCACAAAAGAAAGAATTTGCAGGACTTCTGGAAAAGAGCAGAGGAGTGGGGCTAGCTAAGTTTGCCTTTGCAGAGAGCCAGCACAGCCACTATGGGCCAAATAGCCTCTGTTGGTGCTTGTAACCACACTTCAATTCAAACCTATTCATGATTTTACAGTCTTGCCCAGAGCGACTAAGGTACTTATTTGAAATGCTAAAATGCACGACAGTGTGTGGGACTAAAAAAAAAGATTCATCAGAAAGAGTTTTTATGTAGCATAAAGTGTGGGCTTGAAAATGCGTGGAATATCAAAGTGAACATTGAGGCAGGCGAAGAGTTCCCTTAGTTCTGCGTTACTGGATGTTTTGATCTCAACGCAATGAGGATTAAGATGGGGCAGAAAAACTTGTGAAATTACACAAATGGAGCAAGTGACAAAGAGGAAAGCTGAGACCAGCAAAGACTATAAGTCCTACAGCCATAAACTGGAGAAGAGAATAATTATAATGTGAAGAAACAGAAGGATTGATGATTAGATGATCAAATTTTTATCTTGTTTGAACAATGTAGATTGCTTGATTCAAGTGACACAGATATTTCCCAGGTAATTTCAAAGCCTTAGCGACTGAACTAAAGAGTACAAAGTCAGAAAAAGTTTGTTGCTGTCCCAACACAAGGCCAACCTTAATTCCAAACACATGGGTCAGAAATAAGGCATCAGTGAGAGCAGATGATGGTGGGAAGTGCGTTACATATTTCACTAGCTTGTTTTTATATAGGTTAAATAGTCTAGTCTTACAAGTGTTGTAATTTGGGTCATAATGCAGATTTGGTTCCTCAACAGTCCTTCATTTTCTTAAGAATAAGAAATATGTTGTTTTGCCTTTAAAAATAACCGTGAAACTCCAGTATGGTTATTTACAGATGTTTATCAATTTATATAAGCGACTGCAGAGCTGCACAGGGTAGAATGGCATAAAACTGCCAGCTCTGAGGGGAACAAATAATGTGCTATGTATAAAATTTGAACCTGTCAAGTGCTATACCATTATTGTATTTTGAATAAAGAAAATAGATGATACTATTACTGCCTAAGTGACAGACATCACCAAAGTTCTGAGGGGAGTATACAGAACACTTGTCTAAAATGGAAAGATGCCATTGAACCAGTGGGTAATGGAAGTTTGGCAGGAGGCGGCCTTGAGATATGAATCTAGTTCTCATTGCTGAGGTTTACATTTCTCCTCCTTGATAGTTCTCTGTGAAATTAGTTCAAGCATTGTCAATCCACATTTGGTGGCTGGTGAGCATACATGATGAACATTATCCTAATTTGGCACAAATGGGTGAAAGCTATCAGAATGAAGAGGTGCAAAAAATACACCCAATGTTCTTGATGGTATGTTCTGGATTTGAGGTAAGTTTCTCACATGGCAGTGGGCTGTGTTTTAATTCCATCATAATCCCATGGTGTAGACATTAACTGAAAAGAGTGGAAAGAGCCCATTGTATCCCAAGGAGCATTTGAAATAAGAACAGCAGTAGGCTGTTCAGTCCCTCAAGACTACTCTGCTATTCAATAGGATTGTAATTAATATCTCTCTACCTAATATATTTTTCCTTATCCTCATTATTCATTCTCTTCCTCATGGTTGAGGTTGCAATGAACTGACGAGACCCCCAGAAATTCTATGGTGGAAGCCTCAGACACTCCTCAAGGTCACCAGGTACTTGTCCATCCATGATTAAGCCTTCCTCTTGAGAATTCTGTATACTCTATTGATTTCCCGAGCAAGCCATTCTATTGCTTAATGCTGTACCAACAAGCATTTTTTTGTTCTTTAAGGAAACAGCTGTTTCTTTTGGATTGCTTTCACTCTTTTGGGAATTGAGAGAGGAAGACCCCATCAGCGGCTCCAATCAAAGAGTTATTCATTTGCAAAAAAATTTGAAAACAGCAGTTCAGGTGGTAGGAATTGTAGTCACAGGACATCTTATGCACACCCCTCTGATCTCAGTATTGCACGCCTCCAGTTTTGTGTCTTCATTCTTGTTAAATTGAGATGCCTTTAAAATATTTTGATCTAACTTTCATACAACGGTGAAGACATCAGGCAAAATGATGAGGGCTTTGACGGATATTGGAAACTTACTGCAACTGTTTGTGAATAAACAACGCACAGAATAGATTTTCTGTTCATTTTCTCATTGCCCTTTGTGAGAGTTAATCATTATTCCCAACACTTCAAGACTGACTATACTTCAGAAGTATTCCATTACCAGTAAGGTATCTTGAGATAGCCTGTTGTCATGAAAGGCGCTATATAAATGCAAGACTTCATGGGCTTCATGGTGGCTCAGTGGTTAGCACTGCTGCCTCACAGCACCAGGGACCTGGGTTTGATTCCACCCTTGGGCGGCTGGCTGTGTGGTGTTTGCATATTCTCCCCATGTCTGTGTGGGTTTCCTCCCACAGTCCGAAAATGTGCAGGTCGGGTGGATTGGCCATGCTAAATTACCTGTAATGTTCATGTGTGTGTAGCTTAGGTGGGTTGTAGGAGGATAGGTCTGGGTGGGATTCTGTGAGGGTCTGTTGGGCCAAAGGGCCTATTTCCACACTGTAGGGATTCTATGATCAGTGAAGACTTTCTTTTTTTATAAAGGACACACTGATTGAGGACTGGAATTGTTTCATATTGTCCTACATTTTGTCAGATCTGGGACTTACTGGAACATGAGGTGTTTTGACCCTAAGTCATTGCCTGTTGTGTAAGTAAGCTGTTGTTGACCAGTCTTCTGTCAAAATGTTGTTTACATAATAAACCACAAAAGAATCCACGCAGCATCTGGAATTTATTCTTCTCAGACATACTGTGTCTGGGCCGTTCCTCCTTGCTAAATAGTTGGCTGTTTCACCAAAGACTGTGTTGTGCTTGACTTGCAACTTTAATTCATTTAAAAGCAAAGATAGTCATTAGCTGATGATTTAGGCAATCCTCGGAATGGCATTAAGCAAACTATGCTGTACAATATTAAGACCATAGAATGGTTACAGCACAAAAAAGAGACCATTCGGCCCATCAAGTCTGGGCTCGTTGGCCGCAAGACCAATATAGCTAGTTCCACTGGCGTATCCTTCTTCTGAAGCCCTGCATTTCGTTTTCCCATCAGGCATTTGTCCAATTCTTTGTTGAAAAGCCACGATTGAAATGACCTCCACCATCAGTGCCAGTACAATGGGCTGAATGGCCACATTCTGCACCTGACTAACTCTGTGATCCACTTTACAAATCTTACCCAGTTGCCATGTGAACAGTTTTTATTTCTCATATCATCTTTGATTCTTTTGCCAATCATTTTGGATTAGTGTTCTGTTTTTGCCGTTACTACCAGAGGAAATACTTCCTTCTTGTCTACTTTAGTAATAAGCAGAGTGAATATGATATTTCATCGATAAGTTGATAATTTGAGGACAGCATTAATTAATGTTAATTGTATTCATTAATTCTAAATATGTTACCATCTTTGTTGAAATATAACTTCCACACGGACACAATTGTCTATTCGTTAATAATATCAAGTAATAGCACTTACAAAATATAACACATAACTTCCAGCACCTGCTTTACAATAGTGAAATGGTCTTGAAAACGGAACCCCAGCAGCTTGTTTCAGTGTAGCAACCTTCTGTTTGTGTATCTGATGAGATCACCTGTTTTTGAATGGTGCTCCAGAGTTAAATATTGGCCAGGGGTAACTCCCCTGCTCTTTGTGCAATAATGCCACAGGATCTTTTAGATCCATCTGAAGGGCACAGAATCCTCAGCCTCATCCACCTGGATTCTGTGGCCGCGTTTCTGACTCAGAGGTAACCAGTGGACACAAAGAGCCACTGAAGAGATGCCAATTCTGTGAGGGCCCGACAGGAGTGGGATTGGGACCATAACCAGATCAACCATGATCTTGTTGAATGGTCTTATCTTAACTAGATCAACCATGATCTTTATGGATCTTGTATTAACCGTACCTTGACACCAGGTACTGCTGTACAGTAATGCAGACTGTGGTGATGTCCTCCAGAATTCTGTTGTGATGACTCTCAACCACCCTCTGATTCGATGCCCTTCTTCACTCTCTCACAGTGGGTGTCCTACGGAGGTCTGCTCTAAGCTCATCCTGGATAATGTCAAGCTTCTCGAGTGTTGTTGGAGCTGCACCCATCCAGGTAAGTGGGGAGTATTCCAGCACACTCCTAATGTGTGCCTTGTAGATTATGAACAGGCTTTGGGAACTCAGGAGGTGAGTTACTCACCACAGTATTCCTGGCCTCTGACCTGCCCTTGTAGCTATTATGTTTGTGTGGTGAGTACTGTTGGGTTTCTGATCAATGATACCTCCCAGGATGTTGATACTGGGTGATTCAGTGATGGTAACATCATTGATTGTCAAAGGGCGGTGGTTAGATTGTCCCTTATTGGTGATGGTCATAGCCTGGTATTTGTGTGGCATGAATGTTACTTGTCACTTGTCAGCCCAAGCCTGGATATTGTCCAGATCTTGTTGCATGTGAACGTGGACTGCTTCAGTATCTGAGGAGTCACGAATGGTGCTGAACATTGTGCAATGATTAGCGAACATCCCCACTTCTGACCTTATGATGGAGGGAAGGTCATTGATGAAGCAGCTGAAGATGGTTGGGCCTAGGACACTGCCCTGAGGAACTCCTGCAGAGATGACCTGGTGCTGAGATGATTGACCTCCAACAACCCATGACCATCTTCCTATGTGTTAAGTATGACTCTAGCCACCGGAGAGTTTGTTTCCGATACCCATTGATTCCAGTTTTGCTAGGGCTCCTTGATGCCACGCTCTGTCAAAAGCAGCCTTAATGTCAAGGGCTGTCACTTTCACCTTACCTCTGGAATTCAGTTCTTATGTCCATGTTTGAACCAAGGCTGTAGTGACGTCAGGAACTGAGTGGCCCTGATGGAACCCAAACTGAGTGTCACTGAGTAGGATTTTGCAGGACAGGTGCTGCTTGATAGCACTGTTACTGACACCTTCCATCACTTTCCTGATGAGCGAGAGTAGACTGATGGGGTGGTAATTGGCTGGATTGGATTTGTCCTGCTTTTTGTGTACAGGACATACTTGGGCAATTTTCCACATTGCCGGGTAGATGCTGGTGTTGTAACTGTAATGGAACAGCTTGGAGAGGGGAGCGGTAAGTTCTGGAGCACAAGTCTTCAGTACTATTGCCAGAATGTTGTCAGGGCCCAGAGCCTTTGCAGTATCCAATGTCTTCAATTGTTTCTTGATATCGCATTGAGCAAATCAAATTGGCTGAAGACTCATTCCCTCACCACCTGCCGCAGACCCAGTCTAGCAGCTATGTCCTATAGGAGCTGACCAGCTCGATCGATAGTAGTGCAGCTGAGCCAGTCTTGGTGGTGGACATCGAAATCCCCCACTCAGAGTACCTTTTGTGCCCTTGCCATTCTCAGTGCCTCCTCTAAGTGTTGTTCCACATGGAGGAGCACTGACTCATTAGCTGAGGGAGGACAGTATACATGGTAGTCAGCAGGTTTCCTTGCCCATGTTTAATCTGAAGCCATAAGATTTCATGGGTTTCCAGAGTCAATGTTTGAGGACTCCCAGAATAACACCCTGCCGACTCTATACCACTGTGTGCCCAGCTCTGTTGGGTCTGCTCTGCTGGTGAGTCAGAACATGTCCAGGGACAGTGATGGTGGTGTCGGGAACATAGTCTGTAAGGTAAGATTTTGTGAGTATGACTATGTCAGGCTGTTGCTTGACTAGTCCATGAGGCAGCTCTCCCAATATTGGCACTTGCCCCCAGAGTTAGGCAGGACGATTTTACAGGGTCAACAGGACTGTTTCTGCTGTCATCTTAGAGTATATCCCATGGAGTATATCCCGTGGAGTATATCCCGTGGAGTAAATCCCGTGGAGTAAATCCCATGGAGTAAATCCCGTGGAGTATATCCCGTGGAGTAAATCCCATGGAGTAAATCCCATGGAGTACATCCCATGGAGTGTATCCCAGAAGTCCATCCATTTGATTTGTGTTTGAGGACACGATGGAATTCATTGCTGTGATGTTCATTTCTGTGTGAGTTATGATGAAGGTGTGGCCACTCTGAAACCGAGAAGATCCAGCACCTAGTTCAAGCCACTTTGTGAAGCTGTGCAGGAGAGGGATGCAGTGCTTGGGCGAGGCACATCGTACTTTATAATTATACTTCAGTAGAATATTTAAGATCTCTTCGCTGTTATATTCTCGGCTCCGATCAGCTTTGCTACTTTAAATCCAACAACAGCAGAGTTATACACACAATCAGAAGCTCCACAGGTCTGGCAGCAGTGTGGGGAGAGAAACAGAGTTTAAATTTTGAGTCCCATCACCCTTCTTCAGTTCTGAATTCTGTTGCTGTCCCTCCTCCAAGCAGGTGTGCCTTTCCAGAGTAAGTCGCTTTCTGTATGAGTCAGTCCAAAAGCAAAACCGAGAAGTTCCAGGTGATTGTAATTTCTAAAATGTCTCGAAGTAAGAATAAGTAAAGTCACCATGGCCCCAGGGAACCTCAGCCCTGATGGTTCTGAGGGTGACGACACCTCAGGCCAGGAGAGAGATTGAGAAGGTGAGGCCTTGTTGGTAACCGTAGTGCTGTGAGAATTGAGCCCAGGTGCTTGGCATTTCTCTGCTATCCAGCCAACTGAACTAGCCAGCCCCCTAATATCAAGAGCAAGAGTATCACCTTGGTCAGTGGAGAGCACTAATCTAGAGATTGTAGTCCTTTGTATCCTCCTGCTGCTATCTGTTGTGGACGTCACGGTTTCAGGAAGGACTTGGGGTTATATAAATCATGGCTGGGCATTAAGACTGAAGTCTTATGATTACAATATTGCCTTGTTTGTGCAACAAAGGGTGAGTCCTGCCATCATGAGGTGCCCAAAGTAGTTGCGGTTTCCTGTTGAGGTATTTATTATGTGGATTGCAAGGCGCATTGATGACAGCTTGTGCTCCTCTTGTTCCTATTTGGCAGGCACAATGTTTATTAATCTTTCACTTCAGCAGGCTTCCCAGGTTATTGATTCCCAGCCACCTGGTCCAAGTGGTTATTGCACAAGGTGGAGATTGCTTGTATAAATCCTGCTTTCTTAATGGGCTTCCTGGCAGGTGGTAACGAATTGTCAACAGTTTCAAACACTTTGTAGTTTATTTTCATCATACATTTGACAGAAATGCTAATGGCCTTCAAGTTACAGCAGGCATAGAATGATGCTAGTGCCAAATACAATCATGTTTCCATATTAACTGAATGATCCTACAATACTCAAGCTCATTAGGCTTTAAAATGGCAGCCCATCATTTAAATTGCATGCTTTTCTTGCTTCTGCCTCACTAAAAACAGTCCAGCACACACATGGGCACTGTCAAATGGCAAGAAAAAATGACAAGTAGATAAATGGATCCTTCTCTGTGGCATTGCTGATGCCAACTCACTTCAGAGATTGACGTCAGAGCAAAAGTGACTTTGAAGCATTGAGATGCCCGAAACAAGTCACATTAGTACTTTCCCAGTGAGGTCACAGTCATGGAGCTGCCTCCTTTTGATTGTTCTCCAAAGGCTGCTGTGAGTTGTAACAGTAAGGCTTTTGTTAGGAGGCCTCCCACTTACTCAAGAGGTTTCAATGTATAAATCGGGTTTAAGTGCAAAGCGGAATCATGAATACTACCAAAAGATGCTGCATCAGCTCAGTCACAGGAGCACAACTGGAGCCAGTCCCACTTACGGACAGAGCTTTGTCCAGTACACAGAGTTGGTGCCGAATTAGTTACTGAGCTGTCCAAAAGATTTGGGCACTATATTAAAGACAAGCCTGAAGTCTTTGAGCAAGGAAAGAAAAGTTCCCTTGAATTCCTCTCCCTGTGTGGTGCAGAGCCCAGTGGTCGCACTGTGTGGTAATTCTGAATTACTGCAAGGCTGGGCACCCGGGTATGTGAGAGGGAAATTTGGAGGGAATGGGCAGAAAATCGATAATTTCACATCTTATGTCGGTGAGTTGCGAGGTCATTGAAAGTTTTCAGCAGCAACATATTTGGCTGCAATTTTCACACTTGGGAGTGGGAGGGAAGACACACAAAAAGAAAAAAAGATATTAATTTGTATTAAAGTGTTTCAGGAGCCATTCAAGTTGCGAACTAACTGCACATAGCCTCAGGGTGAAACCATTTTCATTCCTTAGTGTATTTTTACCCTTGAATCATAACATATTTTAAGTCAAATGTGCGCAAAAGACGTAAGTTACACTCTTCCACAAACACACACATGCGTTCACACAAACTCATACAAACCCCTGTGCGTGCGACACACAGACACACACACACACACAGAGACACACAAACACAGACACACACACACACACACAGACACACACACACACACACACACACACACAGACACACACACACAGACACACACACACAGACACACAAACACACACACACACATCCACGTGCATAAATCATACACACGTATCCACACTCACTGAAGCCCAGGCACACATACACACAAAACCGCACACTAACACACACACACATGCGTACAAACCCACCAGACACACAGAAACCCAGACACACACACCTAAGCCTACTCACAGCCTGTGCAGATGCACACAGACATATAAACACAAACTCTCACAAAATTATTGTGATTGGTTGGCTGGTTGAGCTGGTCTATCGTTCCGCAGACATTTCATTACCCTGCTGGATAACATCATCAGTGCAGCCTCCCATTGTGTTTCCTAGCATCCTAGTTCTCCACCAAGAAAGCCATCAGCAAACATTGGTTGCGAAGGAAAACCGGAAGTGAGGTACTCCAGCTCTGTGGACACCATTAACAGGGGTGAAGCACAACAGCACCTCGTCGGAGGCTGAACTGACGATCTTACCCAGCAGGGTAATGAAACAGCTGCAGAACAGCAATGAACCAGCTCAGTGAGCCAACCAACCACAACCCAAGCTACCTAAAATCTCACACAAAATTAACCTATGGTAGAGTTTAGCATCTATAATATTACCTCTTTCACAAGGGAACTTAGAAACAGAATTAGGGCCATTGATTCTGTTTTCCCAACATTGTTTTGTATTTTTTGACACCTATGCCTCACAAAGTCCATTATTCCAGACCTGAAAGTTCCTCAGCAGTGATGTGAAAGACAGGGCACATTAAGTTATGCGTCATGGGTTAAATGTTGAACAGAATATAACCCCAGGTTGGAGCTTTATTTTATAGGAATGGAGAATTAGACACAGAGGTCAACAACCTTGCTCCACTATGCTCAATGCTTTAGCATTGATCCTCATTAAAATACTTGTACATGAAATAATTTTTCTGAAAGAATTGTCACTTCTGTACCTTTAGCTATTTCTCACTACTTTCGCCAGAGACTGTTATAGATTGAGAGTTTGTCTCACTATGTCACAAAGCATAAGTTGCAAAGCTTAAAATAATATTTTAGTATCTGCTTATAATAGATCAGGCACTCCTTCTGGGATTTATGTCAAACACAGATCCAGACAGTGCCAATCAGCTGGAAGAGCCAAGTGAATGCAGAGATTCAGGGTAAGCTATGCGGTCTGCAGGTCAATTATCAGAGGAGCAAACCATATTTACCCAAAGGCCAAAGCATACACTTGGATTTATCTGAGAGAAATGCATGGGTTCCCAACTACATAGAATCAGAGAATAATTCAGTACAGGAGAGGAGATTTGGCCTATTGAGTCTGTGCCACTGAAATTACTCTACTAACTGAACCTGTCCCACTTTCCAACTCTTGGCCCATTGTCTTAAATGTTATGACACTTTCAGCGTTCATCCATGTACCTTCTGGAGGTTGTGAGGTTACCCATCTCAACAACAGGCCAGTGCACTCCAGACCCCCACCGCCCTGGGTGAAAAGTCTTATCTTCAAATCTACTCTCAAACTCCTGCCTTTTACAATAAAAGTGTCTTTCATTGCCTTCTTGACCCATTTACCATGCTTGGTTAGTTCATTTGCAACATGACATTTGGCCATATGTGAATGCATCATATACAATTTAATGCTTTAAATTTTGTCAATTGAGGCATTTTTGCATTGCTGGTGACTAAAGAGGTTTATAAAAAACTATAGGACTCGAGGCCAGGAAACCCGAAGCCCCTGAAGGAACTTGCTAACTAGATAAAAGTAACAACCAGCGAGGTATTAAGGGCACTGAAAAGGCACCCCCTCTTCTCACTCATCTTTCCTCCCTCATGGATCTAGAGAGCAGGAAGGTTGCACTAAAGGAAACATGTCCAGGGTGTCTGAGAGAGGAGTCAGTGTGAGATTCTTCATATATATTTGCACTCGCCCACAAGCCTCTTCTCGATCTGGACCAATCCTTCTCAACCCCACAAATATAACTTCCAGGCTGGCTGGAATTGATCATAACACTAAATGATTCCACTTCCTCTTATTGTGACAGCTGTTGGCTACTGATAGTCCTTCTCCAGCCCAAACAGCCTGAGGAATAATCATCATTGTGTCCTTCTAAGGCTTCACCCAATTCCACCTCTGTAACTTCCTCCACTTCTAAGATCTTCCCTTGCAATCTTTGATTTCCCTATGCCTTTGCCTCTGAAATTTGGCCCTGTCTTTGATCGCCTGTTGATAACTTTAACTTCAACCAGACTTCAAGAAACTCTCTCATGACAAGATCCTTCTCTGGTGTGATTATGAAATCACTTGTTGTTAAACAAAACCCTACTGGCTCACCAAAACCTTTTAGAGAGGGGATTCAATCATCCTTATCCAGTCTGGCCCACTTGTGACTCCAGAACCATTGCAATGAAATTGATGCTTTTTAAAAAAAAATCATTGCTAGGCCAGCATTTGTTGCCCATCCTGAATTGCCCAGGGAGCAATTTAAGGGTGTGTGGGTCTGGAGTCACATGTAGGCCAGATCAGGTAAGGATGGCAGTTACCTTCCCTAATGGACATGAGTGAACCAGATGGAGTTTTCCGACAATCAATAATGGATTCATGGTCACCATTAGACTCTTGATTCCGGATTTTTCTTTCGTCGAATTCAAATTACACTATGTGCCGTAGTGAGATTTGAGCCATGTCCTGAGGACATTACCGACATCTCTGGATTAATAGTCCAGTGATAATACGTTAGACCATCACTTCCCCTGTGCAGGACTTAAATGCCCTCCGAGATTGCCTAGCAAGCCATTCCGTTCAAGGATCACTAATGGGGGACAACAAATCATTCCAATGACATTCACATCCCATGAAGGATTTTAGTCTTCTGTCCCAATTGCCCCATTGGTTTAGTGCCCATTTTGTTTCTGTCAAATACTGTATAATGCATAATGTAAGAAGTTTATTTGTTATTCCAACACCTCAGTTAGGTCTATCATATGCTACCTGATACACTGAGCAAGATCTTGGGATGCTCATGTAATATCATTATTAATAGTACTACTATGTGTGCTGGTCTAGTTATCAATATAAATAGATTGACTCAGTGATGCGACTATAGATCAAAATTAAATTTCAAACTTGCAATTTAAGTCTTGATGAAATGGGATCTTCATAAAATCAATGAAAAGAACAGCTGATCTTAATAAGGTTTGACTGCAATTGATCTCCCTAAAGTTGTACAATATGCAAAACAATAATATTGAAGCAAGAATTAATGATAGGCATCAATCCTGTTCCTGCATTATTCAGTGACTTCCAGGAGCTTGAATCTGAAGCTAGCTTTGCCCACAATCAGCTTTTTTTTTGCACCATTTACTGTTAGACTTTCCCAAAATGAGATCAGTCTGAAAGCTTGGGTTTTGCTCTGCAATTCTGGAGGATGGGAGCAGATTGTACAAAGTAAAATAGGACAAAATGATTTGACTTCGTTCTCTTATTTGTGTCTTTTCGAAGTGGTTGGCGGGATTTTATCAGAACATCTCAGGAAAGTGTGCAACACTGTATTGTTCACTTAGATTATACCAGATCATTTTTGGCACATGGAATAGTGTTCTCATGTTTGTATGAACAATTGCTTCACTGAAGTGAATGCTTATCTCTTGTCTGTTATCTGCCATATTAGTTCACATGTGGGAAATGGATGTAAAAGAATTGGCACAGTTTAAAGGGGGATGCTGGCTTGGAATGGTCTAATAGACTTCTCATTGTATTTAGTTCAGGTTCACATTGAGTTCAGAAGAATGAGTGGGGATATCATAGAAACCTATTAAATTCCAACAGGACTAGAAAGGATAAACACAGGACAAATATTCCTGATGACTGGGGGAGTCCAGAACCAGGAGTTAGTCTCAGGATATGGGATAAGCCATTTAGGACTGAGATGAGGACAAATTTCTTCACCCAGAGAGCGATGAGCCTGTGGAATTCTTTGTCACAGAAACCAGTCTAGGCCAAATCATTGAATGTTTTGAGGAAGGACTTAAATATAGCTTCCAGGGATAAAGGGATCAAAGGGTGTTGGAAGGGAAATGAAGATAACAAGCTAATGAATTGGATGAGCAGCCATGATCGTATTGAATGGTAAAATGGGCTTGAAGGGCTGAATGGCCCACTCCTGCTTTTCTTCCGCGTTTCTATGCATTGTATATGAAATAACAACAGCTAACATCACTATCTCCAAATGAGCCAAATTACAGCCAATACAATACTGAAATACAGTCAGTGCTGTAGAATAGGAAACACAGTGGCTGGTTTTTGCACAGTAAGTTCCCACAAACAGCACGGTTTCAACAACCACAGAGTCCATTGCTTTTGTGATCTTTCTTGAGGGATTGATCTTGGCCAGGGACCCCTTGGCCTTCAAAAATAGCACCACAGTGTATGTGATAACCACCTGAGCGGGGAGATAAGACCCCAGTTTGTCTACTCATCAGCAGCCCCAATAGGCCAGTTCTCTCTGACACCACCAACCTAGACATGTTGAGTGTGCGTCTCAAGGTGGGACTTGAACCCACAAGCCCTTTGTTCACATGGCTGACCCCACTTGACAAACTGAGGGGGTGGGGAATGGGTGAGAAAAGAGGAGAACAGTGACGAGATGCCTTTCATTCTCCCTTTGTTCTGTTTTTATTTTGCAGACACCACCATCATTGAATTGCCTAACAATCATGTTCATTGCTTTCTCAGTCTGAGATAAATGGACCCTTCGAGTTGGCTGTATGAGAACTGATGAGATACAAAGGCCAGAGGACTTCAACTCCTGCCCTTTGTGGGTGAGAGTCAAGTGTTTAGAAACATTAAAGCAATAAATGAACATAGATTGAGAGAGGGAGAGTGTTCTTGGTAAAATACATCAATGCTGAATTTCAAAAATTAACATTGGCTGAGCAACAGACCATAATCCCACATCCTGGAGGGTTACATTGTCACAGGGACTGTCTTTGATGAGGCTGGATGTTTACTCGAGTTGAGATGAGCAAAGATGCACATCGAAGTGCAGCTGTTGTGTTCTGCTTTCTGTGCCAGTATCTGTATAGAACTGCCAGTGTAATCACAGAGAACACTGAGGGCTCAGTTCAGTGGAATCGCACCAAACTGATGGATTTGTTTTGACAGATAATCTGAACATTGTCACCAAGGAGCCCCCTCCCCACCCCCTCACCTCTTCCCCACTGGTGCACGGCAAACAAATCGCCATTGCTTGTTTCAGCTGATGCGAGCTATTTTCAGAATCTCCTTCATGTTGCTAAGGTAACACACTAAGCTACACAAATGGTGGCATGGTGGGGATATCATTTGGCTCGGAATCCAGAGAGACATGGCGGTATGCATTGAGCTATCCTACAATGGCAGCTGGTGGAACTGTAACTCAGTTAGTGAATCTGGACACGAAGCTAGCTACAGTAATTTTGACCATGAGATCGATCTGTTGAAATTCATCTGGTTCTGTAATGTCCTTTGTCCTTACCTGGTCTTGCCGCCATGAGACTCCAGATCCACTGTAATGTGGTTGACTCTTAATCGCTCTCTGAAATGGACAAGCAGGCGACAGCAGTTCAAAGGTAATTAGCAATGGCTAAAAAGAATAAAGGAAAATGAAACATGAATTGGTTGTGGGGGTGGTTCTCATGATTCTCACCCACTAACTTGACTTTTAGGGACACACCAAGCAGATATGAAGCATCTTACACATGGGAACAAGCCTGGGTGCTGAGGTTTGCCGACAGTGGATAGTGGGTGTGCTGGCATGGAGGGTGTAAGGGAAAAGGGTGGGAGCCATAAGTTGGCACTTGTTTGGCATGGTGTTCTAAAGGGTGGTGGACATGGATGGCGTGAAAGTCAATAAGTGGGTGATTGTGGGAGGATGTGAGGTGGCATGTGGAAGGGGATGTTCTGAGGACTGTCTTTTTAACAGCAGCACAAGGTTGTCTTTCAAAGTGCTCACCTCTTCACCCACACAAGCAATGACTGTGGCTACCTCAGAACACTTCAAAAAAGTAGTGGGGCGGGGGCAGGGTTCCCATGATCATCAGACCCCCCAGGCATAAAAACCTGACCGTCTGGAGTGCTTTCTCTCAAGATAGATTCGTGGGGCCAGTTATCATCCCACTTGGGAGCAGAGATTCAGGCCTGGCAGGTGGAGCTATGCTCAGTGAATAATGCAGAGCATGAAGGGGCTTAGAAAGCACAGCAATCTGTGTTTTATAGAACTGTGCAGAGCGAGCTATTAAGGTGTAGAGAAATTAACCCAACAGAAGGAAATTGAAATGAAAATCCAGTCTACTGGCAAAACAACAGCAAAAAAAAAATCCATGACTATTTTTCCCTTCTGTATAGAAACCTTAACAAACTTACAGATTTCCAATTCTGTGTGCAATTAGTCCACAGACATTTGTCGCTCGTGAATTTGCTGAATGCTTTTAGCCGTGGGTATATTTAGATTTACTGACCTGTGACTAATTAAAGACTAGCACCGATGCAGCACCCTGTCACACATCATAAAATTCTTTTCATTCATTTCACTCTTTTTGAAAGACAATGACTGTTGTTATAT
Organism: Stegostoma tigrinum; assembly: GCF_030684315.1. Classification (NCBI taxonomy): domain Eukaryota; kingdom Metazoa; phylum Chordata; class Chondrichthyes; order Orectolobiformes; family Stegostomatidae; genus Stegostoma; species Stegostoma tigrinum. Next base: position 13,374,530 of record NC_081375.1, read on the forward strand.
ATGCAGTTGCCTGATCACTATAATTATCTCCTCAGATATTTCATACACACTCAAAACCTCATAGAAAGGAACATTATCTAATTGTTACTTTAACTATATGGTAAGAAAACACACATTCTTTGAACTATTTCCCAGTTACTATCGTTTCAGAACAATACAGGTTTTCTTTTTTTAAACATTGTTTTAAAATATTAATAGAGAGCCTTGTGGAAGATGCAGACTATCAATTGCAACCTGCACATGTGGAAAACATTAAAGAACTGTGTGGTATGAATGTTAATTTCCCCGCAGTCAGTACCTCACTGGATCAAGATGCATTCTAAAGATTTAAAATCGTTTCTACCCAGTTGTGTGAAGTCAATGTGACCTCCTGGATCAGTTCATATTCCTTGAGGGGCTCAGGGAGGGTGTTTCCTAGTTGTTACTCCCTTCATTGATCTTTTTGGATATTTTCTAATTGGCCTGTTCAGTTATATACCTCTGGAGCAAGTGGGACTTAAGCCTGGGTCACCTGCCTCAGTGCTAGGGACGCAACCACTGCAGCACAAGAGCCTTTCCTTGTTTATATTTTTTAACCTTTCTCAGGTGATTCCATGGTACTTGGACATTGTGGGAGGGGACATGAGGAGCTCTCAGATAGATATTCTAGCTATCCATTTGAATCTGATTTGAAGAGAAAGCGAATCTTATCCTGTCCATCAGCTTTCCAGTGTTTTTTAGTTTTGATGTAGTCATGCTGTTTCTTTCCAGAGCAGAGTCCTCCATCATTTGCCTCCAAATTAAATATGACTGGACCCTAAGTCTTGCCTGGTGTTTGCAGGGGCATTAGAAGATAAGTGGGAGCAGCTAATTGGGGGGGCAGGAGTGAAAAGGAATGGATTGGGCCAAAGAATGGGACAAGATTGGACTCGAGGAGTAAATTCTGCTGAACTTAACTGCAGGATCCTGTTGTCCTTCCATTTTTCCGCCCAGCACCTAGCAGTTGCTGACGCTGGTCACCTTCTGCAACTGTACAGTTTAGTGGGAGCTAGGGAATTCTGCCCCAGTTGTGGCCAGGCGGGAGGCTATCGGAGGTCTTTGTTTGTTGGCAGAGGGCAAAGGTCAGCCATTAGTTAGGAAAGGTCAAAGTCTCATTCCAGAATATGAGGGCAAAAGGAAGTACTGAGAGCACATGTTGGAGGGGCCACATTAAACTAAAGCCTCAGCTACTCAGTTGCATGGGCATGAAAGATTTTTGGCACTATTTTGAAGAAGAACTGAAACACTCTGGTGAAATCTTATAAGGGTCTGAACAGTGCAGGTTACGATGTTATGGTGTTCGGGTCAACGTACTGGCATGGACCGCGGATTGGCTGACTGGCATAAGGCAGAGTGTTGGGGGGCATATGGGGATCTGTTTCAGGGTGGCAGCTGATAACTAATGGAGTTCTGTAGGGGTCGGTATTGGGACTACCACGATTATACATGAATGATCTGAACAAAGAAACGGAAGGTATTATTGCTAAGTTAGCAGGTGACACAAAGATAGGTGGAGGGATAGGCAGTGTTGAGGAAATGAGGAGGCTGCAGAAGTACTTGCTCAGGCTAGGAGAGTGGACAAAGAAATGGGAGATGGAGTGGAAAATGTGGGAAAATGTGAGGTTATGCGCTTTGGTAGAACAAATAAAGGTATAGACTATGTTCTAAATGGGGAAAGGCTTCAGGAATCTGAAGCACAAAGCGACTTGGATTTCCTAGTTCAGGATTCTCTTAAGGTTAACATGCAGGTTCAGTAGGCAGTTAGGAAGACAGATGCAATGTTAGCGTTCATTTCAAGAGGGCTAGAATACAGGAGCAAAAATGTAGTGCTGAAACTGTATAAGGTCCTGGTCAGACCACATTTGGAATATTGGCAGTAGTTTTGGGCTCTGTATCTAAGGAAGGATGCACTTGCCTTGGAAGGTGTCCAGAGGAAGTGCACACAAATGATCCCGGGGATGAAGGGCTTGTCATATGAGGAGTGGTTGAGGACTCTGGGTCTGTACTCGATGGAGTTTAGAAAGATGAGGGAACATCTCATTGAAACTTCAAATACAGAGAGGCCTAGCTAGAGTGGACATGAAGATGTTTCCATTAGTAGGAGAAATTAGGACTCGAGGGCACAGGCTCAAAGTGCAAAGACAAATCTTTAGCGAGATGAGGAGGAATTTCTTCAGCCAGGGGTGGGTGAATCTATGGAATTCTTTGCTGCAGAAGGCTGTGGAGGCCAAGCCATTGAGTGTATCTAAGACAGAGATAGATAGATTCTTTATTGGTAAGGGGATTGAGGGTTAAAGGGAGAAGGCAGGAGAATGGGGTTGAGAAACATATCAGCCATGGTTGAATGGCAGAGCAACTCGATGGGCTGAATGGCCTAATCCTGCTCCTTAATGCAACAACTTTCTTATTAATATTCAGTTTGCTATTTTACCAAATGCACCAAAGTAGACGCCAAGATATCCCAACATGAAAATCAGAGCAAATACCCAGCAACTTTAGCTCCAAAGGACATCCATGCTGCTGCAACCAAATGGCATTTCAGGGCATGCACACCCTGCCTGCAGACATTGACATCTTACACTTGCCAAACCCATCACCACCAACCTTCCCTCTGAGCTGTGGGATTATATTGTTCTTTTGCATGGCTTGCTGATCGAGGCATTGACTTCTGGTTCTGGAAGTTGCTATTATGCCCATGCTGCTTATCAGCAGGAATCTGCCCATCAGGGGGTGGTGAAACCTCACTGTGTGGCACATCAAGATCAATCTAACACCTATAGCACATGCCACCTATCTACACACTAAAAACACTGCACGTTCATGATGATGATGACGGACTCTAATGAATAGAGTAAAAAGTTGAAGGATTGATGCGGGTCTGACATGGGAGGAAGGTCAGAGTGCAGTAGGCACTCCATTTTTCAATATAGTGTGTTGGTCACTTAGATGGTATGGCACCTTCGTCAAGTTGGTGTACATGGTCTGACCAGGGCCATGATGGAACAGATGATCTGAAATGGAAGTGGACCAATCATATGTAGAACATAGAACATAGAAAAGTACAGCATAGTACAGGCCCTTCGGCCGACAATGTTGTGCTGTGGAATAATCCTAATACAAAATAAAGTAACCTAACCTATGTTCCCCTCAATTCACTGCTGTCCATGTGCATGTCCAGCAGTCACTTAAACGTCACTAATGACTCTGCTTCCACGACTACCACTGGTAAACTATTGCATGCGCTCACAACTCTCTGGGTGAAGAACCTCCCTCTGACGTCTCCTCTATACCTTCCTCCTAACACCGTAAAACTATGACCCCTTGTTGTAGTCAATTCTGCCCTGGGGAAAAGTCTCTGGCTATCGACTCTATCCATGCCTCTCATTACCTTGTACACCTCGATCAGGTCACCTCTCTTCCTCCTTCTCTCCAGAGAGAAAAGTCCGAGCTCAGTCAACCTCTCCTCGTAAGACAAGCCCTCCAGTCCAGGCAGCATCCTGGTAAACCTCCTTTGCACCCTCTCCAAAGCCTCCACATCTTTCCCATAATAGGGTTACCAGAACTGGACACAATATTCCAAGTGTGATCTCACCAGGGCTTAGTAGAGCTGTAGCATAACCTCGCGGCTCTTAAACTGGATCCCCCTCTTAATGAAAGCCAAAACACCATATGCTTTCTTAACAACCTTATCCACCTGGGTGGCAACTTTGAGGGAGCTATGCACTTGAACACCAAGATCCCGCTGTTCCTCCACACTGCCGAGAATCCTGCCTTCAATCCTATATTCAGCATTTAAGTTAGACTTTCCAAAATGCATCACTTCGCATTCATCCAGGTTGAACTCCATCTCCCATTTCTCAGCCCAGCTCTGCATTCTGTCAATGTCTCGCTGAAGCCTGCAATAGCCCTCGATACTATCAACAGCACCTCCAACCTTTGTGTCATCAGCAAACATACTAACCCACCCCTCAACCTCATCATCCAAGTCATTTCTAAAAACTACAAAGAGCAGAGACCCAAGAACAGAGCCCTGCGGGACAACACTCAGCACTGACCTCCAGGCAGAATACTTACCATCTACAACCACTCTCTGCCTCCTGTCAGCCAACCAATTCTGAATCCAGACAGCCAAATCACCCTGTATCCCATACCTCCTGACTTTATGAATGAGCCTGCCGTGGGGAACCTTATCAAATGCCTTGCTGAAGTCCATGTACACCACATCTACTGCTCGAACCTTGTCAACCTGTCTCATGACTTCCTCAAAGAACTCAATAACATTTGTAAGGCATGACCTGCCCCTCACAAAGCCATGCTGACTCCCTTTAATCATGCTGTGCTTTTCCAAATAGTCATAAATCCTATCCCTCAGAATTCTTTCCAAAACCTTGCTGACCACAGACGTAAGACTGACTGGTTTGTAATTTCCAGGGATTTCCCTATTCCCTTTCTTGAAAAGAGGAACAACATTTGCCCCCCTCCAATCTTCCGGTACGACTCCCGTGGAGAGTGAGGAAGCAAAGATCTTCGCCAGCAGCTTAGCAACCTCCTTTCTCGCTGCCCGGAGCAACCGAGGATAAACCTGGTCTGGCCCTGGGGACTTATCAATCTTGATGTTTGCCAACATTTCCAGCACATATATATAATGTAGCTACAAGTGTTGGTTAGACACTAGGGATTCTGAAGACATAATTCACTTTCTGAACCCCAAAACCTGTCCATCATCCACGAGGCACAAGTCAGAAGTATGACGGAATACTCCTCACTTGCCTGGATCTTTCAACAACACGTTCTTGACCCCCATAGAAGTGCCACCACCTGTAAAATCCCCTCCCGCCACACAACATCCTGATTTGGAACTATATCACTATTCCTTTACAATTTCTAGGGAAAAAATCCTGGAACACCTTTCATTGTGGGTCAAACACAGCAGCAGCTCAGGAATGCAGCTTACCATCATCTTCTCAAAGACAATTAGGAATGGGCAGCATTACAATGGTGGAGCCTTGAATATTGCATTTTATTTTACACACAAAGACAAACGTACATTCTTACAATGCCTTTGATGAACATTACAGACAATGAAGTCCTTCTGAAGTACTTCTTGCTGTTATAATGTAGTTCATAGCAAGTCCTTTCTTAAAATTGTGGTTGTGTTTCTGAAAATCATGACCTTAAGTGAAGCAACTGTCAATGGTTCCCATAGGAACCAATGTTAATTCTCCAGTTAGCTTCTCTAAAACTTTATTAATAGAAGAGAAACAAATATTAAGACATTTCACCCTCCACGTTGAATTATTTTACTTTGCTGAGCTCCTACATTGGCAAATGGAATATCTTTTGAAATGAAATAAATTATTAGAAATGAAAGAAAAATGTAATTTGCTACCTAAAATTAAGTAATATCAAAATACTGCAGATACTGTAGATTTCATAAAAAATACAGAAAGTGCTGGAGAAACTCAGCAGATCTGGCAGTATCTGTGGAGAGACAGGCAGAGTTAATGTTTCCAGTCCAATGTGACTATCCCTCCGATCAGTGAAGAGGTGTTCTAAAGAAGGATCGCTCGATCAGCTCTTGCAACTCATATACTGTTTAAATGCTCCCACTTAGCATTTATCCCTGTTGAACCCACACAGTGAGTGAGGGCTTGGGAGAGGGGCAATGAAGCAGGAGCAGCTTTGAAATTCTATTTTTCTTAAAAAAGAACATAGATTTTGAAAGCCTCTGAAGTTCTGAATTATCGGGACTGACACTTCCACAAGCTCATTAACTTATGGACATTAAAGTGAAACAATGTTAAAATGTGATGACTTGAAATGAAGACTTTCTGTTGAAACAGTAGTAGGTGATTCAGTCCCACAAGCCTTTTGTGACCGTGAATGCGACAGTAGCTGTTCTTTAACTGAACTCCAGTCAACAGCTTTGGCTCCCTATGGCTTACTACCTGTAATCAGCAAAAATCGATCTATTCCCCATTTAAAATGCTTATTTGCAGTTTTATTTATTTCTCACTCATGTCATCCAACATGATAGCAACTGGCAATGTGTGCTCACCTTCTCTGTTGGAAAGGTGCTCTTGTCCCAGGAGGCTGTGGCTCTCAACAACAACTTACTACAAAAGCACGAGCTTCCTGAAGCTCTGATGTTCAGACACAGCTGATCCTCTGGCCGTAGACTTTCTAGGGGCCTTGCTGTTGCGGAGCTCTGCATTTAAACCCTCTCTCCTCTGGAATGGTGCAGTGGAGGAGACGCGTGATGTTGCTGGGGGTTGCTGTTCTTCTGGTTTCTTGGAGGTGCAGGGTGAAGGTGCATAAACTGCTCTTGTGCCTTTGTGAAGCCTAACACAATGGAGCTGCAACTGAGGGTGAGTGAAGCACTATACAGCTGAAGTGACTTCTGAGAAGTTAGCTCTCAACTAGGAAGTTGATGGAACACTGTGGGCAGCAGTCTCCCACCCAGGCATGGCTGCAGCTCTTCAGTTTCACTGTTCAAAGACTTCCCAGCCTGTCAGTTTCGCCTGAGGAGAATGCCCTGCTGTGCAGTTGCCTGCTTGACCCTCGCGAGTCAATGAATGTTAAAGCCAGAATAATTGGTTACAGTTGCTGTTACTGATCTACTTGTTTTTGCCAATTACTTATCCAACAGAACCAAGGATCCCCTTACCAACTGTCTGCCCTTCTTCCACCATCAAGTTCATGCCCTGGTGTCCTTGGAGAGGGAGCACATGGTCTCCTCCAATACTCTCATGCCTTTAGCGAGAGGTTGGCACTGTGGGGGATACAGAACTTTATCTCTCCTTCCCATTCCATTTTGATTCAACCCTCAGCTCATCCTCCTACCGTTTCCGCCACTTTCGTGTTCTGCATTGCAGTTAACAGGCTTTGTATGTAAATTAATCAACTGGACAATCCAAATAAGTGGTGGTTAATAGGTGAAAAAAAACCACGGATGATCCGATGATGGGGGAAGAAAGGCATTCAGATGTGTGTAAGAGCACTTCTGGAGGTCAAACAGAACAAGGGTCTGCTGTTTGCCTGCTAAAGTGGTCAGGTAAAACCGGAAGTGAGTGGGACGATCTTTGGACCCTAACGTTATTATTCCATAAGCAAACCTTACTGCCCTCCTCTTGCTTGTAAAAAGACTCTCGTTGTTTCTTTCTTTCAGATCCCTGAGATACGTCAGTTTTTTGAGGGCCTGCCAGTATCTACAGTGCAAATGTATAATTATTCTGTACCACGTTCACGAATTGTGTGTCTCAGGTGGTGATGTGCTGAACAGAATTACACTAAATTCCTACCCAGTATTGCTGCCACAGTGCATTTTTGAATTTGTCAGCTTTTGTAGGTGACCAGCTCTTCTGCACTTGATTTCAATACATTAATTAGAAATTCACAGTGTTTTAATATCAAGCCGCATTCCACAGGGCCCCATTTTCTTGTGGGCTGTACAATATCGAGCATCGAGCAATTAATAATTTATGGGTGCGCTTCAGAGTAAATTTAATATAACTGGCAGAGAGTTCCTGTTTATTGACAGTGCTTGTATAAAAAAGGCTTATTTCCAAACCATCCACAGCTTCAGTAAATTACAAAACTGACTCAGCAGTTAAGTCGTGCTGATGAAATGACAGACAGTTGAGTAGGGAAGAAAGTGTACTTTCTAAATTACCTATTAGGAATACAGTAACCTGCACAGAGTAGATTTTAAATTCTTTATAGTATTAAAATGGTAGAGGTGAGAAAAAAAATTGCAACCGCTGGGCACAGACCAAATGCTAATTGTCAGCTTCTTTAACGATTAAAATGGTGCAGATGCATGTGCAGCGGGCTTGAAATGCCAACAATCTTAATTTATATTGTGAGGTCCGTAACTACGCTAGCCCTAAACCCCACCTCTTCCTCCGTTACAGTGATGACTGTATCGGCGCTGCCTGTGCTCCCACGAGGAGCTCAAACAGTTCATCCACTTCACCAACACCTTCCACCCCAACCTTAAGTTCACCTGGACCATCGCTAATGCTTCTCTCTCCTTCCTGGACCTCTCTGTCTCCATCACCGGCAACGACCTAGAAACTGAGATCCACTTCAAGCCCACCAACTCCCACAGCTACCTAGAATACACGTCCTCCCACCCACCTTCCTGCAAAAAAGCCATCCCTTATTCCCAATTCCTTCGCCTCCACTACATCTGCTCCCAGGATGAGGCATTCCACTTCTGTACATCTCAGATATCCTCATTTTTCGAGGACCGCAACTTCCCCCCCCTCAGTGGTCGAGAATGCCCTCGACAGTGTCTCCCGCATTTCCCGCAACACATCCCTCACACCCCGTCCCCACAATAACCGCCAAAAGAGAATCCCCCTCGTCCTCACATACCACCCCACCAACCTCCGGATAAGATGCATCGTCCTCCGAAACTTCGACCATCTACGATCCGACCCCACCAACAAAGACATTTTTCCACCCCTACCCTTGTCTGCCTTCCGGAGAGACCACTCTCTCCGTGACTCCCTTGTTCGCTCCACATTTCCCTCCAGCCCCACCATACCTGGCACTTTTCCCTGCAACCGCAGGAAGTGTTACACTTGCCCCACACCTCACCCCCATCCCAAACCCCAAGAAGACTTTCCGTATTAAGCAGATGTTCACCTGCACATCTGCCAATGTGGTATACTGTATCCATTGTACCCGGTGTGGCTTCCTCTACATCGGGGAAACCAAGCGGAGGCTTGGGGACCGCTTTGCAGAACACCTCCACTCAATTTGCAATAAACAACTGCACCTTCCAGTCGCGAACCATTTCAACTCCCCCTCTCATTCTGCAGATGACATGTCCATCCTGGGCCTCCTGCAGTGCCACAATGATGCTACCAGAAGGTTGCAGGAACAGCAAGATAGGTAGAGAGGAGACAGACAGGTCAAAGAGGTGGGGATGGAGCCAGTAAAGGTGAGTGTAGGTGGGCAGGTAAGGAAGGGATAGGTCAGTTAGGGAGGACGGACAGGTCAAGGGGACAGGAGGGATATGTGGGATAATGCTGAGTTCACCCCTGGAGTACAGGTCTCCCTTACTGGACAGCAATTATCCTGGCTTTACAATGAAGCAATAGAGGCTTGACATATTGATTCTGCTCGGCAACCCTGTAGCCCAATGGTATCAATGTGGACTTCACAAGCTTCAAAATCTCCCCTCCCTCTACCGCATCCCAAAACCAGCCCAGCTCGGCCCCGCCACACAAACCTGTCCGTGTTCTCATCTATTCCCTCCTCCCACTTCAAGCCCCACCCCCATTTCCTACTTACTAACCTCATCCTGCCCCCTTGACCTGTCCATCCTCCCTGACTGACCTATCCCCTCCTTACCTCCCCAACTACATTCACCTTTACTGGCTCCATCCCCACCTCTTTGACCTGTCTGTCTCCTCTCTACCTATCTTCTTCTCTATCCATCTTCAATCTGCCTCTCTCTCCCTCCCTATTTATTTCAGATCCCCCTTCCCTGCCCTCATTTCTGAAGAAAGGTCTCGGCCCGAAACATCTTATCTTTCCTGCTCCTCTGATGCTGCTTGGCCTGCTATGTTCATCCAGCTCTACACCTTGTTATCTTAGATTCTCCAGCATATGCAGTTCCTACTATCTCTGAAACAAAGATAATCCTGTTGGTTTTCTAATATCCATTGCTGGATATCTCTCATGGGAGACCATTGAATCTTGCAGGAAATAATGAAGGTCATTGGTTCACCACAACCATATTGTCCATCAGATGGAGGGATATGTGGGATAATGCTGAGTTCACCTCTGGAGTACAGTTCTCCCTTACTGGATAGGAATTATCCTGGCTTTACAATGAAGCAATAGAGGCTTGACATACTGATTCCTGGGATGAATCATAGAATCTGTACAGCATGGAACCAGGTCATTCAGACGATCCCAACCCTGGAAAGAGTATCCTACCCAGATTCACCACCCCCCCTTCCAGTCCTATAACCCTGCATTTCCTGTGGCTAATGCACCTAGCCTGTACGCTGTGAGCAATTTAGCACGGCCATTCCATTGACCTTGCTCATCTTTGGACTGTAGGAGGAAACCCATACAGGAAGAGGGAGAATGTGCAAACTCCACACAGTCACCCGCGGTTGGAAGCAAACCCTGGTGCTCTGAGGCAGCAGTGCTAACCACTGAGCCACCATGTCACCCTGTGTGTTGCCGCAAGTGGATGAGTGTCATGACTAGACCCCAGAAGCATCCCCCGGGTTATTGTGCTTCCAGACGGTACACCCCAAAATTATCAAGCTCGTGAGTGAGGAGAGATATTCTTGTTCTCCTTCATTCACCAGCTGAGTCAGTTGGTTGCTAAAAAGTTTAATTTTAAAAGTATTTACCCCGCCTCCCCCCACTCCTGTGGATCCTTTACTCCCAGCTTGAACTGATTTATGTTTTAAATGGAGCCAATTTGACTAAACTTTCACGAGTTAACAAAAAGAAATGACATTGTTAATTACTACGCACAGGAAGAAATAATAACACAGTGTACATATGCACAGATTAGAAATGGGAAGTGAGTCCAAAAAAAGGTACAAGTTATAAGATATACAGGTTAGTTCCTGGGCCATTCATGAGGAGTTGATAATAGAACATTGATACTTGAGCAGTCAGTTTTGAGATTCTTGGCTTTGCAGGTTGGTCGAAATTCTTTTGTCTGGGTGCATATCAAAGGCAGCTGGCTGGTAACACTCAGAATAGGACAGTCCTTCTGCTTCCAGTTTCCTTTCTGCCTGCTTTGCTTGTCAGCTGGCTTCAAACACTCAGAGTAGAGAAATGCTTTACCCGCATTGCAGGAGTGCCCAGGGGATTGTTCTTCGACTGTGACTTCCACAGTTCTTAGTGCTGGAATCCAGGCTGGAACAGGCATGTCCCTCAGCCCACTGGCTTACTTTCTTCCATTAGCACACACAGACCAAGGTTACTGAAAGAGGAAGGCACAAAACATGTCTGTTGTCCAAACAGCTGCCTTTCTCCCATTACATTTACAGCCTAAGACAATCCCAGGAAATTACCATTCAATTTGAAGTGCATTTCTCCCATTTTAAATCCAGCCCTTTAAAATTTCTGTGACATCTTGTCAGGTGTGACATTCCAGGGGACCTCTCACCAGGCAGCCACTGGATTTACATCTAAAGTCATTTTGGCTGCACCAATTCTCATTTAAAAATACACAGGCTGGCATTAAAGTTCAATATGTCTCCAGGTGATGTGGTCATGGCATCTCTGTTGAAAGACTGAGTAGAAAGGGCATATACTCTATGAAATTGTGAATTATCTGCAGTGGTCTCAGTGCAATGTACAACATTCTTAGAGGGTTTGACAGCATTGATGCTGAGAAACTGTTGTGGCATGAAAGTTTAGGACCAAGAGTTATTTTCTCAGGACAAGATGATAAGGAGAAATATCATCTAATTTTTTCTATTTTTGGAATTCCCTACCCAAGAGGCTTGTGGATGCTTAGTTATTGGGTATGTTTGAAACTGAGTGGGTTTTTTTTGGATAGTGAGGGAAGCGATTGGTATAGGAATTGGGCAGGAAAGTAGAATGGAGGTTTGATCATATAGAATAGTGGGAGGGGTTCAATGTCTCAAATAGTTTTCTCCTGTTTTTTATGTCTGATTGTTTCCATTGCCCTGCTCTCTTGTGTTTGACCTTACCTTTTCAAATATCTACCATTTCTAATTTTGAAAGTTTTTAGAACATTGCTTCATCCACATTTTCCAGTGGGCCGCTCCAGAGTGTAACAAGTCTTTCTGAAGATAGAGTTGGCCCGGTCTTCTTCTTTGGCTGTTTGGTGATAGAGTATTCTGCAAAATGGAGGAATCACCATCCCAAGTGGGATCACGAGTGTGAATGTTGGGGTCATGAGCTCTGAGCCCTCCACCCAATCTCTCACAGATCATCTCTCCTCCTGCTCTTTCCCCCTCCTCTGCTCTCACATTTCTCACTTTGACTATTTTCAAGCTTCACACGGGGTCACAGTGGGAGAACGTTTGGGAAACAATATCTTAAGCCACATCCTTAAGCTGCTAAGCAGGCCAAGCAGCATTTTAGGAGCACAAAAGCTGACGTATCGAAGGGTCCAGGCCTGAAATGTCAGCTTTTGCTCTCCATCAGCTACAGACTCGCTGACCATTGGAAACAGATTTCTAGCAGGTATTTTATCACAGTCCTTCAACATTTTGAACACCAGTGAAATGGGATGATGGAGCCTTATTCTGAGAAGTTTTAAATCTTTACAATGAAAAGCATCATCAGTTAATTATTAGAGATAATGGGAACTGCAGATGCTGGAGATTCCAAGATGATAAAGGGTCTCTGATGAAGGGTCTAGGCCCGAAACGTCAGCTTTTGTGCTCCTGAGATGCTGCTTGGCCTGCTGTGTTCATCCAGCCTCACATTTTATCATCAGTTAATTATTGATGATTTGGTCACATTTTCAGATCATCTCCACTTGCAAACATCTCACATCATTCGTTTGCGGTTCCAAGAAACATTCGCTGTCTCGGGGCTGTGGTTACGTTGTCCATTCTACCGCGAAAGTCCAAAAAATGACCGTGTGGTGGCCACTTTTGGAACAGGCACCAGCTGTTCTGCAGATGTAGGGCACCCGTGAAAGGGATGGGTGCCCTGGGGGGTGGGCAGTGGCTGCCAACCAGCACAGAAAGATTTTTTAGGTGCAGTTGGCTAGATGTGAAGCTGAAAATGAGTCTTCCCACCTGATATTTGAAGAATATAGGACACTGCTCATGATTAACCTGACTTCTACTTGATCAGCACCTTTATCTCTTTAGCAAGGCCAAAATCAACGTTTAGCAGATTACCTCCTATCACCTCAGAAGGAAAACAACAGTAAAACAATGCGAATGACACATTCTGACGTGTCTTACATACCTCAGAACTGCATTTAGAACATAGAACATAGAACATAGAACAGTACAGCACAGAACAGGCCCTTCAGCCCACAATGTTGTGCCGACCATTGATCCTCATGTATGCACCCTCAAATTTCTGTGACCATATACATGTCCAGCAGTCTCTTAAATGACCCCAATGACCTTGCTTCCACAACTGCTGCTGGCAACGCATTCCATGCTCTCACAACTCTCTGCGTAAAGAACCTGCCTCTGACATCCCCTCTATACTTTCCACCAACCAGCTTAAAACTATGACCCCTCGTGCTAGCCATTTCTGCCCTGGGAAATAGTCTCTGGCTATCAACTCTATCTATGCCTCTCATTATCTTGTATACCTCAATTAGGTCCCCTCTCCTCCTCCTTTTCTCCAATGAAAAGAGACCGAGTTCAGTCAACCTCTCTTCATAAGATAAGCCCTCCAGTCCAGGCAGCATCCTGGTAAACCTCCTCTGAACCCTCTCCAAAGCTTCCACACCTTTGCTATAATAGGGCGCCCAGAACTGGACGCAGTATTCCAAGTGCGGTCTAACCAAAGTTTTATAGAGCTGCAACAAGATCTCACGACTCTTAAACTCAATCCCCCTGTTAATGAAAGCCAAAACACCATATGCTTTCTTAACAACCCTGTCCACTTGGGTGGCCATTTTAAGGGATCTATGTATCTGCACACCAAGATCCCTCTGTTCCTCCACGCTGCCAAGAATCCTATCCTTAATCCTGTATTCAGCTTTCAAATTCGACCTTCCAAAATGCATCACCTCGCATTTATCCAGGTTGAACTCCATCTGCCACCTCTCAGCCCATCTCTGCATCCTGTCAATGTCCCGCTGCAGCCTACAACAGCCCTCTACACTGTCAACGACACCTCCGACCTTTGTGTCATCTGCAAACTTGCTGACCCATCCTTCAATCCCCTCATCCAAGTCATTAATAAAAATTACAAACAGTAGAGGCCCAAGGACAGAGTCCTGTGGAACCCCACTCACCACTGACTTCCAGGCAGAATATTTTCCTCCTACTACCACTCGCTGTCTTCTGTTGACCAGCCAATTCTGTATCCAAGCAGCTAAGTTCCCCTGTATCCCATTCCTCCTGACCTTCTGAATGAGCCTACCATGGGGAACCTTATCAAATGCCTTACTGAAGTCCATATACACCACATCCACAGCTCAACCCTCATCAACTTTTCTAGTCACATCCTCAAAAAACTCGATAAGATTTGTAAGGCATGACCTACCCCTCACAAAGCCGTGTTGACTGTATTTGATCAAGCCATGCTCTTCCAGATGGTCATAAATCCTATCCCTCAGAATCCTTTCTAACACCTTGCAGACGACAGACGTGAGACTTACTGGTCTATAATTGCCGGGGATTTCCCTATTTCCTTTCTTGAACAGAGGAATTACATTTGCCTCTCTCCAGTCCTCAGGTACGACTCCAGTGGAGAGCAAGGATGCAAAGATCTTCGCAAGTGGCGAAGCAATTGCATTTGTCGCTTCCCAAAGCAGCCGAGGACAAATCTGGTCCGGGCCTGGCGACTTGTCAATCTTAATGTTTGACAAAATTTTCAGCACATCAGCTTCCTCTATCTCTATCCATTCCAGCATGCACACCTGCTCTTCAAAGGTTTCATTCATTACAAAGTTCGTTTCTTTCGTAAAGACAGAAGCAAAAAACTCATTTAGGGCTTCCCCTACCTCCTCAGACTCCACACACAAGTTCCCTATGCTATCCCTGATCAGCCCTACTCTTTCTTTGATCATTCTCTTATTCCTCACGTAAGTGTAAAATGCCTTTGTGTTTTCCCGGATTCCTTCTGCCAAGCCTTTCTCGTGCCCCCTCCTGGCTCTCCTCAGACCATTTTTGAGCTCCTTCCTTGCCTGCATGTAATCCTCTCTAGCTGAACTTGACCCTAGCTTCCTCCACCTTATGTAAGCTACCTTCTTCCTTTTCACAAGAAGCTCCACCGCTCTCGTCATCCAAGGTTCCTTTATCTTACCCCTTCTTGCCTGTCTCAGAGGGACATATTTACTCATCACTCCCAACAACTGTTCCTTAAACAGTCTCCACATGTCTATAGTTCCCTTACCATGGAACAACTGCTCCCAGTCCATGCTTCCTAACTCATTTATGACCAGTAGGTTCATTTCCTAGTATTACTGGCGTTTATTTTTACTGTTTTTTTCCCCCTCTGAGGGACAATATGACACTTAAGACCCTTGGTGCTGGAATTCCAGTTTCTAGCTCACTTGGAAAGAAAGGCTGGATTTTATCATCCTATCGTCTCTGTCACAATGGGTGAAAATGCACAGTTGCAAAGTGGGCAACATGACAGTGAGCAGGCACAGGGCCCAAAGGGGTGCACCCACCTTCCTCTAAATAATACCATGGCATCTTTCACACCGTACTGGGGTGTCAGTAAGTTATCCGCTTCTGAAAGACAGCAGTTCTGTCAGTGCAACTCAGATTTTGTGAGTAGGTTACAATCCGGCCACCTTCTGACTCCAGACAGTGGGAACTACCGAAGCTGGAGAATCTCAGATAACAAGGTGTAGAGCTGGATGAACACAGCAGGCCAAGCAGCATTAGAGGAGCAGGAAGGCTGACGTTTCGGGCCTAGACCGCTGAAGAAGGGCCTTCCTGCTCCTCTGATGCTGCTTGGCCTGCTGTGTTCATCCAGCTCTACACCTTGTTATCTCACCTTCTGAGTCGAGATGCAACCAACTGATCGATGTCTGTTGTTTGCTATCAGATTGCAGTAGGCGTTGTAACGATGTTTATTGTGCAACTGTTTGCAAGGCTCATAGGAACTCAGTTGTAACTGTACACAGTTTAAAAAAAATGCACACAAGCAGGACTGTGTGGATCGGGACTCAATTTGGCAAAACGTTCACGGTAATATAAAAGCAGACCAGCTTCAACTGTCAGGCATCATCATACTGTTGTATAACTTTCAGCTTTCTGCCTTTCTTTTAAGCACTAGACACTGAGCAAAAAGTAGGAAAGAGAGGAGAATAAATCTTGTTAGAGTGTTTTGGAATGTCAGCATGAAATGTAATAGCAGTTCTGTTGCAGACGGGATCTCTACGATTGTTCTTCTCTTCCCATGCTTGCATTGTTCACTGTATCCTGGTGCACACCTTTCCTTTTTTTTGCTTGTTGTCGACTCCTTTTCTCCTAAATCGTTGACTTTAAAATTCCTCCGAACTGACTAAAGCATTTCCTGTTCACGTTGCTGAATGTAAGATTGTAAATTGAGCCGCAATTAAGATGTCGTTGGCATTTTACATTGCAGTCAAAGTGAAATAAAATCATACCAGATTCCAAACGTTAACTGCGTATCTCTCCCCCCAGACACTGCCAGACGCGCCGAGTCTTTCCAGCTGTTTGTTTCCAGACTTTCAGCATGCACTGTATTTTGTCTTGAACCATAGTTGGGGCTTAGTACCGTTTCTGACTGTTGTCGTATCTAATGTTGTATCGTCTAGCACAGCTTTAATACTCTTCGGTCGGCCCATTCCTCGGGTACATCACAGGTTTTAATCAAAACTCTGGGAGAAAGAAAACAGTTGAATCTTGATCAGTGAGTGGCAGAGATCCGGAACTGTCGGCAAAGGCTGTGAGAGAAGACTGTAATTTTACAGCGTAAAAAAAAAAGCTTCAAACTTCTCAGTGTCTAAACATGTCAGTGTCAACAGCTTGCAAGAGCTTTCAAACAGCTCCCAACAAAAAGCCTGCCAGTTTGTAATCAGACCTTGGATTTAGGGTTATGTCTATTGAATCAATGAATAAGTTTTGTTGAGTTTAATAGTGTGAGATTTCAGAACCGAGAGCGTTCGATAAAAATGGAAACCCATCAATTGTATATATGACAGGAGAAAATAAGTGGATCAGCTGGGATGGCAGCAGGCTTGTTGTATCTTGAGCTGCTGGTGCACTCAATTTTTCATCTCTTTTATGGAGTAAAAAATGCAAAACTTTTTAAATTTACAAATGCATATCAGTATGGAGGATTAAAAAGATGTATTTCACAGCAGGGCTGGCATCCGCCAAGTTCAGATTTTGTTTACTGGGCATTTCCACAATTTAGATTGGGCGAATTCGGATGCACATTTGACGCAGTGCACGTCACGTCAAGTTTGTGCAGGGTTTGGTGTTGCAAGACTGAGCGACCTTCCTCACCAGATCTCATCAAACTCACCGCTTTAATTGCTGTGTCCTGTCTAATGTGCCTTAGCACACGCCATTCCCGGGACACCTCACCCGGAGATACTGGAATCAATTGACTCCCCCTGACTTAGGCACCCCGTTTGAAAGTCCTATCTGCCTGGAGCTGCCCTTCCCAGTCAATAGCCTTTGCCCCAGGCATGGTGACTGGGTAAGCTCAGTGCCCACTTTAGGGATGGGCGCTGTCAGGCTGGGCAGAGGCTGCCACCAGGTCTCAGGCGTCAGGAGGAATGGCCAGCGCTGTGGGAAGAAGGTCAGTGACCATGCCCACTTTGCCACGGTAAGTGCCACCATCTCCTGTCTGCTACCTCACTCTCACTCTGTCTCTGCCACTGCACCCACCTCCCACTATAGCTCATGCTCTGGATGTGAGTTTGCTCGCTGAGCTGGAAGGTTAGTTTTCAGACGTTTCGTCACCATTCTAGGTAACATCATCAGTGAGCCTCCAACGAAGCGCTGGTGTTATGTCCCGCTTTCTATTTATCTGTTTAGGTTTCCTTGGGTTGGTGATGTCATTTCCTGTTCTTTTTCTCAGGGGATGGTAGATTGGCTCCAAGTCACTGTGTTTGTTGATGGAATTCCGGTTGGAATGCCATGCTTCTAGGAATTCTCGTGCATGTCTCTGTTTGGCTTGTCCTAGGATGTGTTGTCCCAATCAAAGTGGTGTCCTTCCTTATCTGTATGTAAGGATACGAGTGATAGTGGGTCATGTCGTTTTGTGGCTAGTTGATGTTCATGTATCCTGGTGGCTAGCTTCCTGCCAGTTTGTCATCTACAAAATACCTTGCAAGAACTGTGACAAACACTACATTGGACAAACAGGCAGAAAGCTAGCCACCAGGATACATGAACATCAACTAGCCACAAAACGACATGACCCACTATCACTAGTATCCTTACATACAGATGAGGAAGGACACCACTTTGATTGGGACAACACATCCATCCTAGGACAAGCCAGACAGAGACATGCACGAGAATTCCTAGAAGCATGGCATTCCAACCAGAATTCCATCAACAAACACATTGACTTGGAGCCAATCTACCATCCCCTGAGAAAAAGAACAGGAAATGACATCACCAACCCAAGGAAACCTAACCAGATAAATAGAAAGCGGGACATAACACCAGCGCTTCATCGGGGGCTCACTGATGATGTTACCTAGAATGGTGACGAAACGCCTGAAAACTAACCTTCCAGCTCAGCGAGCAAACTCACATCCAGAACCTCAACCTGAGCTACAAATCGTCTCAAAACTCGATAGCTCATGCTTTACCACTCTCACTATTGTCTGCAGCACTCACTCTCACCCACCCCCAACACCACTAACCCTGTGTGCCCTCTGTGCTGTCCCTTGGACACCTTCCCACCAGCACCCACAGTACCAGCTGTACCACCCACTTTAATATCCCATAATACCTAGTCCTGTCTCATTCCAGAAAGAAAACTACCAACGAAAGAGCAGAAAGAGCCAAGACTGATGGTGGGCTGTCTGACGTTCAGCTCCTAACGCTCACAATGAGGAGAGGATCCTGACTCTGAGTGCACTGAGCAGGTCCCGGACCCTGGTCTTACTGTACCAGCAGCCCCTGTGCAAGGGCTATCTCCCTTGACCTGAGGCTGCCTGACACCAGTGAAAAGCTCCCTGGCTCTGAGTTTTGTGCCAACTGGCTTGACAATGCTGTAGCAATACCAGCCTGGTACCTCTGTCTGAGGAGGAAAAGCACAAAACGACAAGACAATGTAAAATACAGTTGCTGTGAGAATCCAGACAAGGTCAGAGTGAGTGACTGATATGACAGTGAGTGAAGAGCTCAGAGATACAGTTTGGTGCAGTCCCTGAACTGGGTATGTGTCCCTGAGCCTCCTGCTGCAGCGTTACAATGAGTTACTAGTGTAGCCCAAGGTGCAGCATTGAAGTGCTGATGTGTCCTGTAAATAGATTGGAGATGTGCCATGTGTGGCACATGTCGGGTACCAATGTCTGTGGGTATGGGGGGTGTGTGTAGCTGGTGCCTGTGGAGTATGCCCTGAGATGTTGGTGCAGAGTGTCTGACATGGAGGTTGCTTGGTGCAATTTGTGAGCTCCACCTGCTCTGGTCCCATGTTGGGTTTTCTCATGTCTACTCTTTTGGACAGATTTAGTAAGATGGCAGCCAGACTATCAGTGAGGCCTGTTGGGATGACAAGAAGGGCATTAATGAGTGTTAATCGCTATCAATTTGTAAATCCCTACTGCCTGGTGAGAATCTCCCTGCACCACATATGAAAGGCAGCAAAGCTGGGGAGCAATGATCTCCATGTCAAAATAGGCCTTGCCAAAACCTCTTGGCTAATTCTACCAAAACCTCTGACCATAGTCCACAATACAAAAACCCAATTAAATTCCACCCCTTCCGTTTTGTTCATGTGATGTTGTTGACAAGGCAAACATTTGTAATGTCCCTAATTGCCCAGAATTGAATGGCTTGCAGAACAAATCTCGAAGACATTATCTCGAAGTCAACTATAATAGTTCATGTCTGGAGTTATATATGTCAGAGCGAATAAGAACAGCAGATTTACTTCCCGATCTTCTTGGGAAGATTGTGGCATTGTGGTAATATCTTAGTGATCTATAGGCCCAGGATAACGTTCTGTGGACATGAGTGTGAATTCTATCAGGACAGATGGTGAAATTTGAACTCAGTAAAAATCCGGAATTAAAAGCAAGGCTAATGTCAACCCTGTCAATTGTCATAAAACCCATCTTGTTCACCACTGTCCAAACCTTGCCTGGTCTGGCCTACATCAGTGTGGTTGACTCTTACCTGCCCTCTGGGCAATTAGGATGAGCAATAAATGCTGAACTCGCTCGTGATGCCCATATCCCATGAATGAATTTGTTGAAATAAAGGGCATGACTGAACCAGATGGATTTTACAGTGATCAACAGTGGCTGTTGTGGTCACCATTACTGAGACTATCTTCATATGAGTTGAATTTAAGTTTCACAGCCACCATTCAGGATTTAAATTCATATCCCCTCAGCAATGGCATCGGGGTCTGGATTGTTTATCCAGTGACAGTTCAATATACCATTGTTTTCCTCCATTCCTGTTAGGAAAGGACATGTGATTGGGATTTGAATTCACTAGGCTCCCAACAATGTAATGACATCTGCAGAAAGGACCAGCACAAATTTTTCAGGAATGCCAAGAACTGCCTAAGCTAGCCCTTAGATGTAAATGAACAATCACCAAGGAGGACATTGAGGTGGTTGGCGGCTGTGTCACAACAATTTTTGCAAGAGCTAACTTCAGTGAGCCTCTGTCATGCTTAGTGAAATAGACTGCACTAAGTACATAATTTTCTGGAAATTTGGAAATGAACATTGACAAGAATGTTAAGATAGTTGAAGTGAGGGTTAGTCGTGGCAATGGGGGAATCACACGACTTCTGCGTTTTCTACATATACCACCTCAAATTTCTAGATAGTTCCTGTTTGAAGGGCTGTGGGTAAAGTTGTTGTTTTGTGTTTCCCCATGAATGGATAAACCCAGTTAAATACTGCATGTGAAATTTACACTTGCAATGTTTTGAGGATTTGCCGAAACCACAAATCCAGTCTCTGAACTTGTGCTCAAAACTGGTGTTATGTTTTCAGCTGATGTTACACATCCAACTCAACCTGACAAATCAGGTCCCAGAACAAAATCTGGCTTGATAGATCAAATCTTCTGTTATAATCATAGAATCCCTACAGTGTGGAAATAGGCCCTTCGCAGACTGCAGGACTGGCTTTAACAAAAATAATGTGTGGAAGTTTATATCAGTGAGGAATGAAAACAAATTAAATCGATCTCCAATCTATCTGAATATAACATATATTGAAAAATTTCAAGACATTTGGAAAAAATCAGCCCATCTATTCTCCAATACTGTCACTTTACAGTTAATCAAAAATCAGAGAAATCTCTTTTCCCTATTAAATCTCTAGGTTGGGACTTAACTACTTTGCTTAGTTGTAGTCCCATAAGCTGGAAAGACTTTGTACTTGACTATTTGCCCAACTGAGAGATTAAACTTTCTCAGCTTTAAATAACCTCTGCAGGTTTTAAACTAACCATTCCTGATCTGGAAATTTCAAAATAAACACTTACGCTAAGTTAACTTATGTCCTTAGCAGTTCCGAACAATTTCCTTTCTCTGGAAGAAACCATAGTGCATCTGATTTTAGTTAGGCTTCTTCTTAACTTTCCAATCTCTTTTTTTTTCAAAAGCTGTAAGCAATTCTTGATGAGTCTAAACCCAAAACAAAGTTTTTTTTTAACATTTTCTCTTTTCTACCATAAGTCCACCACAATGTAAACAAGCTTCAATTAACACTCCAGGAGGTACACACTGGTTTAAAATCATAGTGCTGGAACTGCTGCCCTAGTTAATTATTAAACTTCTTCACACAAACAGACCAAGTCAGAAGACACAATACCAGATTGTAGTCCAACAGGTTTATTTGGTCTGTGACCAACAGGTCAGTGACTTCACCTAACAAAGTAGCAGCACTCCAAAAATTTGGGATTTCAAATAAACCTGTTGGACCATAACCTGCTTTCATGACTTTGTCATTCCAATCCAACACCAGCACCTCCAAGTCACAAATAAGCTAGCATCCCCTTATGCCACTAGTTTGAAATGTAAACTCTAAAAATATTACATTTCCAATAAACAATGCCAGATCATTCTGGGTGGACAAGGGAAGTCAATTATTTGACCAAAACTATCTTCAGAGAATGGCTTAGATAACAAGGTGTAGAGCTGGATGAACACAACAGGCCAAGCAGCAGCAGAGGAGCAGGAAAGCTCATGTTGAAGGGTCCAGACCCGAAACATCAGCTTTCCTGCTCCTCTGATGCTGCTTGGCCTGCTGTGTCCATCCAGCTCTATACCTTGTTATCTCAGGTTCTCCAGCATCGGCAGTCCCCACTATTTCAGAGAATGGCTTGATCTTATTTCAAAATCCAGGGAGAAACTCAGTGGGCAACACAAGACCAGCTGTATGATATCAGCAACTGAAAAGTCACTAAACACATGCCTTCTTTTTAAAGCTGGAGTCTGTAACATCTAAAAGGTGCCCCAGCCTGATTCTTTTTACAAGTCCACCTGTAAAGAAACTTGATAACTTGTTTTGAAACAGCATAAGTGGCTAACTTCGCAACCTGCTGAATATTGATTTTTTTCATGGAAATCCAACTGTAATCCCTGAAGTATGACTGCTGTTACGAAACCATCCATATCAAAACTATCCTAGCAGTGCGAAAATTGGCCCATGGTGACTGTGTTCCTGCAATGAGCCACACAAGTGAATTATAAAACAAAAATGGAACTTGGTAGAGAAGCTCAGCAGTTGTGGCAGATCAGTAGGGAGAAAGCAGAATCAATTATTCACATCCAGTGACCCTCCTGAAGAAGGTTCCACACTTGAAATGTTGATTCTGCTTTCTCTCCACAGATGCTCCACAGACCTGCTGAGGTTTTCAAAAAAAGTTCTGTTTGTGTTTCATATTTCCAGCATCTCTAGTTATTTGTTGTATTTTACATAAAGTTTGGACTATTCTGTTGTTTACAACTTGCAAAAGTGCACTGTGGCTGCAAACTATGTCACTCTAATGTGTAAGTGATGCAGTGCATTGACTTTTGGGATGGATACATGAAAAAAAAAATCCTCTTTATTTAAACTCACAAAAGCTTGCTGCTTTTAGTTAAATTTTTTTGTGCTCACTCTGGAGAGCGAAGAAATGTATATCTTTGCTCCAAACCTACACTAATTAGCAAAAATAAGAGAGAGGGCAAATAGTTTTGTTTCTGCCCCTACCCTGTTTGTAAAATTACTTGGAGCTGGATCCACCCCAGATCAGGGTGACTCATGTAGTTCCCAGTTTTTTCAAGAGTACTGGAAAAAGCACTTCGGCAAAAGAAAATGGGAAAGCACAGTGCATTTTCCTTGAATCTTAGAACCTACTTGACCTGGAATAAAGCCACAACCTGACTTACATAATGGGGCATAATAAAATGTGAGGCTGGATGAACACAGCAGGCCAAGCAGCATCTCAGGAGCACAAAAGCTGACGTTTCGGGCCTAGACCCTTCATCAGAGAGGGGGATGGGGGGAGGGAACTGGAATAAATAGGGAGAGAGGGGGATGCGGACCGAAGATGGAGAGCAAAGAAGATAGGTGGAGAGGGTGTAGGTGGGGAGGTAGGGAGGGGATAGGTCAGTCCAGGGAAGACGGACAGGTCAAGGAGGTGGGATGAGGTTAGTAGGTAGCTGGGGGTGCGGCTGGGGGTGGGAGGAAGGGATGGGTGAGAGGAAGAACCGGTTAGGGAGGCAGAGACAGGTTGGACTGGTTTTGGGATGCAGTGGGTGGGGGGGAAGAGCTGGGCTGGTTGTGTGGTGCAGTGGGGGGAGGGGATGAACTGGGCTGGTTTAGGGATGCAGTGGGGGAAGGGGAGATTTTGAAACTGGTGAAGTCCACATTGATACCATATGGCTGCAGGGTTCCCAGGCGGAATATGAGTTGCTGTTCCTGCAACCTTCGGGTGGCATCATTGTGGCAGTGCAGGAGGCCCATGATGGACATGTCATCAAGAGAATGGGAGGGGGAGTGGAAATGGTTTGCGACTGGGAGGTGCAGTTGTTTGTTGCGAACTGAGCGGAGGTGTTCTGCAAAGCGGTCCCCAAGCCTCCGCTTGGTTTCCCCAATGTAGAGAAAGCCGCACCGGGTACAGTGGATGCAGTATACCACATTGGCAGATGTGCAGGTGAACCTCTGCTTAATGTGGAATGTCATCTTGGGGCCTGGGATGGGGGTGAGGGAGGAGGTGTGGGGACAAGTGTAGCATTTCCTGCGGTTGCAGGGGAAGGTGCCGGGTGTGGTGGGGTTGGAGGGCAGTGTGGAGCGAACAAGGGAGTCACGGAGAGAGTGGTCTCTCCGGAAAGCAGACAGGGGTGGGGATGGAAAAATGTCTTGCTGGAAAAATCTCCAGCATCTGCAGTTCCCATTATCTCTCTTACATAATGGGGCAATTTGCACCATAAATAAACAGGTAGTTTGGGGTCAGATGGTGATTAAGGTGTTAAAATCTGTATCTTGCTCCCAGTCTGTCAATGCGGGCTTTAACCAGGAAAGACCAAGCAACACACTTCAAGGTACAGAGTGGGCATTTTCAGTATTATAGTGAGGCTGTGCCTTATTGTTATTCGCCATTTGAAATTTGACCCTTGCCTGCTGAGCCCCAGGGAAACCCAATAGCTAGACGTGCTGACCAGGACTGCCTTTCCATTTACAGTCAGAGATATAGAAATCCAGAGCTGGAGTAGGCCATATGGCCCTTTGATCCTGCTCTACCACTCCAGGCGAGGCAATGGTCTAGTGGTATTATCGCTGGACTGTTAATCTGGAGACCCAGGTCGCACTCTGGGGACCCCGGTTCTAATCCTGCCCTGGCAGATAGTGGAATTTGAATTAAAAACATGGAATTAAGAATCTAATAATGACCATGAATCCATTGTTGATTGTTGGGAAAAGGCCATCTTGTTCACTAATGTCCTTTAGGGAAGGAAACCGCTATCCTTACCTGATCTGGCTTGCATGTGACTCAAGACCCACAGCAATGTGGTTGACTCTTAACTACCCTCTGGGCAGTTAGGGATGGGCAATAAATGCTGCCTGGCCAGCAATGCCGTCAACCTGTGAATGAATAAAGAACTCAATATCATCCTCAGTCTCCAGTGCCATACTCCCAATTTGTCTCTGTATCTCTTGTTTCTTTTAATGTCTAAAAACTGATCAATCTCTTTGTTAAACATATTCTGCAGCCTGTAATGATGAATTCCACAGGTTGATCATCCTCTGAATCAAGAAATCTCAGTCCTAAGACCCATTTCCATATCCTGAGACTCTGTCCCTCAGTCCCAGGGCTCTCCAACCATTCTCCCTGCATCTAATAGTCCAGCCTTGCTAGTGTTTCATACATTTCAATCAGGTCCCCTCTCTTTCTTTGAACCTCATGTGTTTAACACTGTGTGCATGAGTGGACAATCCCCCTGGTTCCATATTGTCCACTGACCAACCTTTGTGACCTGCACCTTGGCCCCTCTCATCTCCCATCAACCCTACACTCCCCTGCTCCCCACCTCAGTTAAAACTGCAAGATTTGTGCAAAAACCTTGACTCCTGGTGATTCAGAGAGTGATGATTCTCTCCATTAAGAGTAAAATCCAGCTTGCACCCTTCCTATTACTCTGCAGAATGTCAGCCTATCTCCTGTCTATCAACAGATGATAGAAGAACACTTTTGAAAAGGCACCCAGTGACACAAGATTCCTTCATATGTTCGGGACTTCTTTAAAGTCCACCATCTTGTGGATGGAAACTCACAACAAGCTTGAAAATTCTGCACAGCAGCTTCACAAGAGGCAGCTCCACAGCACTGAGAGGCTTTCTGGCACTGAGCTGTAAGATTATTGCTCTGAGCAGTGCTGTGACACTAATGATCAGTTTGTGCAGTGAATGCTGATAAGATTTCAACACCATGCGGTTGGCTTGCATGCATCATCTTCATTATTGCACATTGCACATCATTCTCAGCAGTGTATTTTATGTAAGGTTTTGCTGTGTTTTTACGTCACTCAGTCTCTCCAGTACAATGTACAACGACAGCCTCAGCAGTGTACCATGGCCTGAATGATCCACGTGCATAGATTCTGCTGGGTGCAATTTCTGCAGAAATAAGAGGCTTTGCACTCATACTCATGCATGTACACTAACTCGAGCACACACTCTGCAACCACACATACACAGAAACATGTATTCACACAAAGACACAGATCCACACACATCCATGCAGATATTTATTCACACAACCACTTGCACGTAGATATGTATTCATTCCCACACATGTACAAAAAGTTGTATTCACTCACATTCATATACACGCAAACATGCACATGCAAACCAGTACACAGGCAGGCAGACATGTATTTACACACAAACAGCCCCACGCATGCATGGAGAAATGTATTCACATGCTCACCCATATGCGGGCAGACCTGTATTCACACGCACACAAACATAAACACAGACATGTAGTTACACATACACCCTCACATACACATTGACATGCATTCACATGCACACACCCACAAGTGCATGCAGACATACATTCACATGTGCACACAATACTTTGGGTTCCGCCATGGCTACTTGATTCCAGACCTCATTACAGTCTTGATTCAAACATGGACAAAAGAGCTGAACTCCAAAAGAGGTGAGGTGAGAGCAATTGCCTTTAACATCAAGGCTGCATTTTACCACTTGTGGAATCCAAGAACCCAAGCAAAACTGGTATCAATATGTATTGGGGGCAAACTCTCCACTAGTTGGAGTCATACCTGGCATACAGGAAGATGGTTGTGATTGCTGGAAGTCAGTCATCTCAGCTCCAGGAGATCTCTGCAGGAGCTCCTCAGGGTAATGTCCTTGGCCCAACCATCTTCAGCTGCTCCACCAATGATCTTCCCACCATCATAAGGTCAGAAGTGGGGATGTTTGCTGATGATTGCACAATGTTCAGCACCATTCGCGACTCCTTAGATACTAAAGCAGTATCATGTCCAATACAACAAGATCTGGACAATATCCTGGCTTGGGCTGGAAAATGGCACTTAACGTTTGCACCACACAAATGCCAGGCTTTGACCATCTTCAAAATGAGACAATCTAACCACTACCCCTTGACATTCAATGGTGTTATCATCACTGAATCCCCCACTATCAACATCCTGGGGGTTACCATTCACCAGAAACTTAATTGGACTCATCAAATAAACACAGTGGCTACAAGAGTCAGTCAGAGGCTGGGAATACTGCATTGAGTAACTGACCTCCTGACTCACCAAAACCTGTTCACTACCTACAAGTCGCAAGTCAGGAGTGTGATGGAATACTCCCCACTTACCTGGATTGTAGATATTATAACGAGGGCATAGAATATGTGTTCCCTAATTGGGGCCATGAATCTGGTCCAGTCAGGGACTCCTGGCTGACAAATATAAACAAAAGTGTTAGACATCCTGACACTCAGAGACCTAGCCTCTAAGGGAGGTAGATCAGTGTCGAGGTCTTTCCATGTAAATAAAGGGTACCTTGGTGATGGGATACCAGCCTCTGCGCAGTTATTTCAGTGGTGACGACAGAAAAGCACAATCCTGAAGAAATTCACGCTCATAGTCATCTTTGAGTTGGGGTAAGCATTTCTGGCATCATGCTGTTGAAGACTGGGTCCATTATGTAAAGAGAATAAGTTTTTTTTTGGGTAAATGACAGTGGGGCAGATGAAAAACAATGAGTAATTCTCCTGATAGCTTGTAGATCCGCTGCTTTTTCAGTGATTAGGAGCCAAACTTTCCCTGAGGCGCCAGATAGTAAAATCTTTCAAGAGTTGATGGATTTAGTTAAGGAATACTATGACCACCATCCACGAACTTTGAGCGACTATCACTCAGGATATGTCCTGAACACAGGGACTATAGGTCAGTCCACAGCTAAACCTCAAATCAAAGCCAAACCTCGCCAAATGGTTAAAATTTTCTTCAGGATTCAGACCAGCGAGGCATTGTAGCTACTGCCAGTGTGCAGACTTGAGACAGCAATACACTCCCACTCGGTCTGAATTGAGTAAGAGAACTCATAGGTCGGTATCCAGGAGAGTGCACACTCTGGAAGGTCCACCTATGTGTGGTTTGGAACAGTTGAATTGCTTAGCGACATCCAAACCCGAAACAATCAAAATAAACTCAGATAGCACGAACTGCAGATGCTGAGGTGAGAGTCATCACAGTGAGGAGCTGGAGGAACACAGCAGGTCAGACAGCATCAGAGGAGTAGGAAAGTCAATGTTTCAATTTGAACCCCTCCTCAGAACTAAGCGTCTGGTTAAATGGCCATCGGGTTCTAATGGACGTCGATACTGATGTGGCCATTTCAGTGATTGCAGAATCAGTCTTTAACAAAGTTGGCTCTAGACTCTAACCCTTAAATTTCTACAAGACCTCATCTAGACTGACTATCTATACCGGGGAACCTTTACAGATTAAGGATACTACTTTGGTCTGGTCTGTTTTGAGAAGCAACTGGTTCAGTTCCCACTGATTACAATAAAAGGCCTGGGCCCAAGCAAAATTGGTTGAGAAAAATTTACTGATATTAGGTCAGCATTTTTTGATTAGAAAATGGCTGCCTGAGTGAAGTACCAATTAAATACCTGGACATTTTTCAGGAAGGTCTAGGGACTATCAGAGTAGCCAAGGCCACCTTGCATGTTGACCAGGAAGCAATCCCATGATTCTGCAAGGTCCACTCACTGCCATTTGCCTTATGGGCAGAAGTAGAGGCTGAAATCAGGCGGCTGGGAAGCGAAGAAATCATCAAACCAGGTCAGTTTGCAGAATGGGCAGCATTGGTCATACCAATTATGAAGCCCAATAGATTGGTTCATCTTTGTGGGGATTTTAAACAAACAGTAAATGGCTTTTTGCTGCTGGACAAATACCCAATCCCTTGCATAGAGGATTTATACACAAAGCTTGCGGGGGGCTGCCTGTCCTTCCCGAAGTTGGACGTGCGCCATGTGTACTTGCAATTGCGGTTAGATGAGGATTCCCAGAACTATGCTACAGTTAATACTCATAGCAGTTTGTACCAAATGAAGAGACTTCAACCTGGGGTATTGTCAGCCTGTGCAATTTTTCAGTGGATAATAGAGAACATTTTACAAGGTTTACCCCAAGTTGCCATTTATCTGGATGATGTGCTAATAACAGGAAAGAACAATAAGGAGCGCTTAAGGAACTTGGACATCGACCTTAGATGTTTTTTCCAGGTGGGTGTACACCTTAGAAGGGTAAAATATGTGTTTCAGGCCCCCCTGAGTGACCAACTTGAGCTAAAAGGTCCTCAAAACCAGGTTACACCTATTGGAAGGTAAAGTGAGGCAACCAAAGGAATTCCGACTCATACATCTATACCAGAGCTTTATGTCTTTCCTTGGTCTGGTGCAATTTTACAGAAAGATTATACATAACCTGGTCTCCATCCTGACAACTTTGTGTCAATTCTGAAAAAAGGGTCAGCGTTGGAAATGGCTGTGTAGCCAAACCATAGCTTTCAGGGAAATGAAGAAACAGCTGTCATCATCTGAGGTGTTGGCAAACTATGATCCCAAACGGGATCTGGCATTGTCACACAATGCCATCCCATACTGCATTAGGGTAGTATTAGCTCATAGGTGACCCAATGGAGAGGAACACCTAGCAGTGTATGCATCCAGAACTTTGGTTAATGCAGACCATAAACATGCCCAGATAGCAAAGGATGGTTTGCAGTCAGATTTGGAGTCAGGAAGTTCCACTAATACCTTTACAGATATAAATTTGTAATAACAGACCACAAGCACCTGCTGGGTCTATTTAAAGAGGACAAGACAGTGTTGCCCATTGCTTCAAGATGAATTCAGTGATGGGCTCTAATAGCAAGTGTGTATAACCACAAGTTGGAACACCATCCGGGAGGCTAAGTAGCAAATGCGGATGCATTGAGCCTCCTCCCACTGGCAGGTACTCTACTGGTGGAACTGTCACTGGAAGTGGACCAGGATGCCCAAGTCCCTTTGAACTTCAGATTTCGGAATTTTCTCCCCATTTAGAAAATAATGTACACCTCTATGACCTCACACTTTCCCATGCTGTATTCAGGCTGCCACTTCTTTGCCCACTCTCTCAAAACCTGCCTAAATCCTTCTGCAGCCTCCCCACCTCCTCAATACAACCTGTCCCTCCACCTATCTTTGTATCGTCTGCAAACTTAGCCAGAATGCCCTCAGTTCCGTCATCTAGAGCATTAGCGTATAAAGTGAAAAGTTGTGGTCCCAACACTGACCCTTGCGGAACAGCAGTACCCACTGGTTGCTACCCTGAAAAGGATCCTTTTTTTCTTACTCTTTGCTTTATGCCAGCAAGCCAATCTTCTATCCATATTAGTACCTTGTCTCTAACACCATGGGCCCTTATCTAACTCAGCAGCCTCCTATGCGGCACCGTGTCAAAGGCCTTCTGGAAGTCCAGCTAGATAACATCCATTGGCTCTCCCTGGTCTACCCTGCTCATTACCTCCTCAAAGAATTCTAACAGATTTGTCAGGCATGACCTCCCTGATGAAACAAATCTGACTTCTCCCTATTTTCCTGTTTTACCATGCTCTTCCAAGTATTCAGAAATGTTATACTTCACAATGAACTCCAAAATCTTACCAACAACCGACGCTGGGCTAATCAGCCTGTAATTTCCTGTATTTGGCCATACTCCCTTCTTAAACGCTGGTTACATTTGCAATTTTCCAGTCCTCTGGGACCCTCCCCGACTCCACTGGTTCCTGAAAGATCACCACTAATGCCTCTACTAGCTAGATCCTTCAGAACTGTGCAATGTAGTCCATATGGTTCAGGTAATTTATCCACTTTCGGACCTTTCAGTTTTTCAAGCACCTTCTCCTTGGTGATGGCACCATACATACCTGTGCAGACATGGTTGCCTTGGTGGAGCAGTGCCCAGATTACCAACAAGGGCATAATTGACCACCGGCAGCTTCCCGTCTCATTCTGGAATGGCTGGGTAAACTCTGAACTTGGTGACATGACTATGTTTGCCCTTTCATGGGCTCACTGTTCTTGGTCATTGTGGGTGGCCTCCCAAAGTGGTTGGATGTATATTGGATTCAGTCGTCAAATATGAGGAAAACAATACAAAAACGATGAGCACCTTTTACAATACATGGACTCCTGGAAGTGTTGGTTACAGATATTGGGACATTGTTTACCAGCAAGGAATTGAGTATTTCCTAATGTTGAATGGTGTTTGGCATACAAGGACAGCCCCATACCATTCATCATCCAATGGTCTGGCAGAAAGAGCAGTCCAAACTTTGAAGGCAGGCTTAAAGAAATGGCCTATAGCTTCACTAGATACCAAACTGACCCATTTCATATTTGATTATGGGACCACCCCTCATGCAAATACAGGGATCGCTCCAGCAGAGTTGCTAATGGGAAGAAGATCTGATTCTTCCCGAACCTGGAGGGGTATACAAAATGCCATCAGGAACACCAATGCAAGACACAAGACTCTGCTAAGCAAGAGAGACAATTTACCTTCAGGGACAAAGTTTGGTGTAGGAGCCATGGGAATGGCCCTGTATGGCTAAGAGGCATGTTGACATGAAGTATAATGTTTGGTTAGGTGCATTGGTCCTGAACAAGCATATGGACCATAGGAAAGCTGCAAACTTGCTAATTGAGCAGGAGCAAAATGTTCCCGGCTCCTCAGAACAGTCAGAAAAGCCTGTTGGAACCTGTGGGCTCTCCCCCTTCTCAAGTGTTGAAGATATCTCAGAAATCTGAGAAGGACATGGTGGAATTTGCAGGCTCAATGCCATTGCTGCCTGAAGAAGAAAATGAATTTCTTCTGAGATATTCTGGATGCAAGAGGTGAGCTACTGTGCATTACATGCTGCCCGTATCTGAGGCAGAGTTGGGGAAACCTGGCCCAGTGTTGAACACCCCAGGAGGAGCAACAAAAAATGGTCTATGCCCTTGGACTCGGGGGTGGGGGGGTTTGTTGCGGTGATTGCAATGAGATGCAACTAGGTGGACCTTATAGAACATCGGTGTCAAGGAGTTTCCATGTGTAAGTAAAGGGTGACTTGGCTGCAGGATACCAGCCTCTGTGGAATTATTTCATGGATAGGTGCAACTCCAGCAACACTCAAAAAGCTTGATACCATCCAGGGCAAAGCAGCCCACTTGCTTGGCACATCCACAAGCATCATTCACCATGCACCACCGACACTCAGTAGCAGTAGTGTGTAATATTCACAAGGTGCACTGCAGAAATTCACCAAAAATC
Source organism: Stegostoma tigrinum (assembly GCF_030684315.1). NCBI lineage: Eukaryota > Metazoa > Chordata > Chondrichthyes > Orectolobiformes > Stegostomatidae > Stegostoma > Stegostoma tigrinum. The sequence goes on from NC_081375.1 coordinate 13,406,735, forward strand.
CTTACACAACACTTTCTAAACCCACAACTATTTCCAGGTAGAAGGACCAGGGCAACAGAGGCATGGGAACACCACCCCCTGCAAGTTCCCCTCCGAGCCATTCACCATCCTAACTTGGAAATATATTGATTTGCCTTCACTGTGACTGGGTCAAAATCCTGGAATTCCCTCTCAAAGGGCATTGTGGGTCAACCCACAGCAGGTGGACTGCAGCACTTCAAGAAGGCAGCTCACCACCACCTTCTCAAGGGCAACTAGGGATGGGCAAGAAATGCTGGCATCCCACAAGTGAATTAAAACAGATCCACACACTCACTCAGACATGTATTCATACATAACATACACATACACACACACATGCAGACATGTGTTCACACATAACACATACACACAGAGACATGTCTTCACACATACCACACACATATGCACATGCAGGCAGGCATGTATTCACAAATCCACACATAAGCGCACAGACATGTATTCACACACATGCATGCATGCAAACGTACTCATACACACACATCCACACACATGCAGACAGACATATATTTGCACCTACATGTATTCACACACACTCACACATGTAAGTAGTACATAGACACACTCAGTCCCACACATGCACACCTGGATTGGACATTCACATGCGTACTTGCTATTCTTGCCACATTCTGGAATGTCTGCCTAAAGGAATAAATATTTTAGCAAACCTCAAAAGAAGCATTTCCTTGTGACTCCCAAGCAGAGCATTTTTTGCATGTTGTTTCTGTTTTTAGCTGTTACAATATGCAAAGAGCTTTAGTTGATAATCTGGAATTTCCACATGGTGCAGTTGATTTAATGATGTTGGTGGGGGCATTGGCTGCTAAGTATCAGGCTGAAATGAGGGTTATGGAGTTTAACCATTCGAGGAATAGATGCCAATCAACACACAAAGCTCTACTTGGCTGATTTGTCCACTAGCTGCCTCATAGTGCAACAGCACAGACACCTGCCTTTCTGCATCTGCTGGCACGTAATTTTGTGGGAATTGTTTTGGAGCAGGCTGGTGTGTTCTAATAAAAACAAATATGCAGCATGAAATGTTCAAAGAATGCAACAGTAATTGTAGCAAACACTGCCAAGTGGGTCAGAGGACTGGAAACATCTGTGAGTGCACTGATGCCTGCTTGGGATGCATGTTCCAGCATTGGGTGTGAGACAAGAAGGATTGAAGTGGGGTGGCATTCAGTGACCTGTGTCTGAATTGGCTGATGTCAGCCAGCTTTCAGAAAACTGATCTGAGAAGACTGGACTAAGCAGAGGGAAATGTATCTGTCACAGCTCGTGTTTGGAATGGCACCTCTACCTACTTCTGGTATTTGGACGAGACCTATAGGGCCAGTATTAGGCAAATGTGTGGTTTGTGTGTGTGTCACTGTGCAGAATCATTGACGGTCTCAGAACCACACAATCAGCGAAATTGTTACAGCATGGAAAGAAGCCATTCGGCCCAACGTGCCTGCACAGGTTCTGTGCCCAAGTGCCAATCTCCTACCTTTTCCCCATATTAATTTTGGTTTCTCTTACTCAAATTGTGATGGAAATAATTTACTATATATCCAAATTGAGCATTCTGTTAGAGAGACCTGGCAGATTGCCGAGTATTTGCTTTCAAAATCTGAATTTTCATTTTGCAGCCCTTAATAATTTTATTTCAGGCAAATGACCAGAGGGATTTCCTCTCAGCCACCGAACTGGCTAAAAATTCCAGACACTGGCGCCCTTTGGGTGAGAAAGCAATTCTTCATATCTGAATCTATCTACCAATCACCTTAAATCTCTGTCCCTAGTAATTGCCCTCGCCACCGAGTGGAACAGGTTTCCTCTGATCATTGTTCCAAGCCTTTCATTATTTTGTGGTCTGCTCAGCTTCCACTGTTCGAAGGAAAACAACCCCAATCTGACCAATTTTTCCTCACTGCTGTGGCAATATTCTTGTAAATTTCTTCTGTTTTTTTAGGGCAATTAGATACTTCCTATAATGTGGTGACCAGAATTCCAGGTATGGCTAACCTGTGTCTTATTCAGTTCCAGCATTACATCCCTTTTTTGTACTCATACCTTGTCCAATGAAGGAAAGTGCCCCATATGCTTTCTCCACACCTTACCTACTGTCCTGCCTCCTGTGGACTTGCTCTCCAAGGTCTCTCACTTTCTCTCTCCCCGCTTAATACCGGTCCGTTTATTGTGCATTTCTTTGCTTTGTTTGCCCTCCTCGAGTGCATAATTTTGCATTTCTTCAGACTGAATTCTATTTGCCACTTTTCCACCCACTGAACCAACCCACTGATTTTCGTCCAGTCGCCAGTCATCCTCTTCACTCAACTACAGACCCACATTTGTGTTGTTTGCAAATTTCCTAATATACAACATGAACAGTAGGGGACCCAACACTCAACGTGCAACATTTTTATTTTTATTTATTTTTATGGAGTTGCATTCAGCTTTCCAAAAGTTTTGCCCTTCTGAAATGTGGCCATTTTGACGGCCCAGTGCCTCCTCATTTTATGTAATAAAGCAGCAGAGTGCTGTGTTTGATATGGAATTCTGGTCAGCCTTTCTACGCAATTGGGAATATTACAAAGACTTAAAACAACTGATCAAATGCATGTATCACGTCATATGGAGTTACATATTATAGGATATTACACTGAATCAGGAGCACAGGGTGGGTATAATTTTAATACATTCCATCAGAAATTTCAACAGCTCTTCTCCAGTAATTAGAAATCTGTTGGAATTCAAAAAAAAGCAAAAACACTGAATGTAATCTTCTTGTGTCTCTAAGAGAACAAACTGCTGTTCTGAGCTCTGTCCCTTGTGCTGTGAGGTTGCCATGATCTGCACAAACAGGCACAGAACACTTTGCAGCGTCAGTACATTGCAGCATTGAACAATGAGCGGTGAGGAAACTGTCTAAATCTCACATCCACGCCGACGTCTTGCATTAAAAGAAAACACACATCCCCGCACCATGGTTACATTCTGAACACGGGGTTAGAATGGTTCAACTGAATGAAAATAGCATGGAACTATCAAAATTTATCAGAGAAAGCGCTGGATGTTATACATTAAGAGAATAGCTTTGCAGAGGTGGTCCAGCTCGAATCCAGCTAGAACTTACTGTTTTCATGCAGCCTGGCCGGCTATTTTTGGCACAAAATTAAAGTACTTTTATTATTGACACTACGTAATGCTGCAGTTCACAGAAACCGTGCCCAATTCTGCATTGAAGTGCTGGGACCAATTTACAAAATCACATCCTTTTAATACTTGTAAAAGCAGGGTCGGGCATTTACACTCCGCATTCTGGACTGGCCGAGGCACAAGAACCAAGGTGAGTGCAGGCCCTTTGAAATGCATAAGGCAGACGGTTAGCAATCGGCGTTTCGTAGAACACAGCCGTTTAAAAGCATCGGAGGTTTCTGGTTTTGTGGAGGAGAGCTCAAATCTGTTCTCACTGGTCAGAGACAAAACATTTTACAACACGGTTCCGGGATGGTGTGAAGCAATTAGGTCCCACTCACATCCCCAGAGACGCGTCTGACTACCATTTGAGATATTTCTTTTGACACAATTCTGCAACTCTCCTGAAATAATTTTTAAAAATGCTTTTGAGGATAAAATCTGAATTGGAAAAGCACGGAAGAAAATTAATTCCTTTCTCTGCCCGAGCGTGGATGTGCTGAATAAATACAGGGTCATCCATTTGCAATGATAACAGATAAATTATTATTGGCTGTAATGTTTTTTTCTGTAATGGAATGCAGCATTGTGTGTAAGTTTGATGAAACCTGCAATGATATTGTGTAAGTGGTGCGTAACACAGAGAGCACTACTGCCTCGAATAAAATAATCATTGCGGAATGTTAAAGACCGCGTCTGCTTGGAGAAGTTAATTTTATTCTGTTATCTAATGAAGTGTTCGATCTGATGCGGAGCCTCATAAATGATGCAAGAAGTTAACCCTTAATGAATCCAATCATACACTTACCTGCCTTTTATTAATGGGAGTTTTAAGTTAGAGGCGGAGGTGGATTTTTAAAGTGAATTGCTGCCCCCATGTGTAGGGTTTATTGGAATTAACTTGACCTGCCTCTGAGGGGAAATGTTGGATTTTTTTTCATTGTTTCCGACTGTTCCAAGGAAGGAAGATGCTCAGTGCATTTTCTGCAAAAAGGAACTATCAGAATTTGTCAGAAAAAACTTAAAATGAAGGTTCAAAAACTGATGGAAAGGGCTGGACCCCTGACAGTTTGCATCAGCTGCCGACTGGCAACCAGCTTTACCCTGCAATGCAGGAGGAAAGGGTTTTTCTTTATTCATTTACAGAATAAGGGCCGCACTGGCCAGGCAGCATTTATTGCCCATCCCTCATTGCCCAGAGGAAAGTCATGAGTCAGTCACATTGCTGTGGGTCTGGAGTCTCATGTAGGCCAGACCAGGTAAGGATGGCAGTGATAATGGGAACTGCAGATGCTGGAGAATCCAAGATAATAAAGTGTGAAGTTGGATGAACACAGCAGGCCAAGCAGCATCTCAGGAGCACAAAAGCTGATGTTTCGGGCCTAGACCCTTTATCAGAGAGTGGGATGGGGTGAGGGTTCTGGAATAAATAGGGAGAGAGGGGGAGGCGGACCGAAGATGGAGAGAAAAGAAGATAGGTGGAGATGAGAGTACAGGTGGGGAGGTAGGGAGGGGATAGGTCAGTCCAGGGAAGACAGACAGGTCAAGGAGGTGGGATGAAGTTAGTAGGTAGGAACTGGTGGTGCGGCTTGGGGTGGGAGGAAGGGATGGGTGAGAGGAAGAACAGGTTAGGGAGGCAGAGACAGGCTGGGCTGGTTTTGGGATGCAAAACCAGCCCAGTATACACCTCCTCCCACCCACACTCCTGCAAAATTTCATCCCCTATTCCCAATTCCTCCGCCTCCGTTGCATCTGCACCCACGATGAGGCATTCCACTCCCGCACATCCCAAATGTCCAAGTTCTTCAAGGACCGCAACTTTCCCCCCACAGTGGTCGAGAACGCCCTTGACCGCGTCTCCCGCATTTCCCGCAACACATCCCTCACACCCCGCCCCCGCCACAACCGCCCAAAGAGGATCCCCCTCGTTCAAACACACCACCCCACCAACCTCCGGATACAACGCATCATCCTCCGACACTTCCGCCATCTACAATCCGACCCCACCACTCAAGACATTTTTCCATCCCCACCCCTGTCTGCTTTCCGGAGAGACCACTCTCTCCGTGACTCCCTTGTTCGCTCCACACTGCCCTCCAACTCCACCACACCCGGCACCTTCCCCTGCAACCGCAGGAAATGCTACGCTTGCCCCCACACCTCCTCCCTCACCCCTATGCCAGGCCCCAAGATGACTTTCCATATTAAGCAGAGGTTCACCTGCACATCTGCCAATGTGATATACTGCATCCATTGTACCCGGTGTGGCTTCCTCTACATTGGGGAAACCAAGCGGAGGCTTGGGGACCGCTTTGCAGAACACCTCCGCTCGGTTCGCAATAAACAACTGCACCTCCCAGTCGCGAACCATTTCAACTCCCCCTCCCATTCCTTAGATGACATGCCCATCCTGGGCCTCCTGCAGTGCCACAATGATGCCACCGGAAGGTTGCAGGAACAGCAACTCATATTCCGCTTGGGAACCCTGCAGCCCAATGGTATCAATGTGGACTTCACCAGCTTCAAAATCTCCCCTTCCCCCACCGCATCCCAAAACCAGCCCAGTTTGTGCCCTCCCCCCCACTGCATCACACAACCAGCCCAGCTCTTCTCCCCCACCCACTGCATCCCAAAACCAGCCCAGTTCGTCCCTTCCCCCCACTGCATCACACAACCAACTCAGCTCTTCCCCTTCCCCCACTGCATCCCAAAACCAGTCCAGCCTGTCTCTGCCTCCCTAACCTGTTCTTCCTCTCACCCATCCCTTCCTCCCACCCCAAGCCGCACCACCAGTTCCTACCTACTAACCTCATCCCACCTCCTTGACCTGTCTGTCTTCCCTGGACTGACCTATCCCCTCCCTACCTCCCCACCTGTACTCTCGTCTCCACCTATCTTCTTTTCTCTCCATCTTCGGTCCGCCTCCCCCTCTCTCCCTATTTATTCCAGTTCCCTCACCCCATCCCCCTCTCCGATGAAGGGTCTAGGCCCGAAACGTCAGCTTTTGTGCTCCTGAGATGCTGCTTGGCCTGCTGTGTTCATCCAGCTTCACACTTTATTCTCTTAGTAAGGATGGCACTTTCCTTCCCTAAAGGGATATTAGTGAACCAGGTAGGGCTTTTCCAACAATCGACAATGGACTCTTAATTCCAGATTTTTATTGAATTCAAGTTCCACCATCTGCCATGACAAGATTTGAACTCAGGTCCCCTGAGCATTGCCTGGGTCTCTGGATTGACAAACCAGTGATAATACCATTAGGCCATTTGAAAGGAATTTGCACAATTCCATGTAATACTTTGGAGAATGGCTCTACCTCTTTATTCTTCTATCTTAATCCAGAAATCACATCCGGTCTCTTACCCATTCCTCTAACTCTTTTTGGTAAATGCTCAAGTGTCATCTTGGTCCGTTTATTTATCCCCACACTATCAGTGGATCTCCTAATGAGGATTTTGTTACTCAGGGTATATTTTATTGAAGGTATCAGGTAAAATCACCGTCTTCCTCCCAGACCATAGGGCTGCTCTGTCTCTTCAGAGAGAGAGAGAAAGAGGGAGGACTGGTGGCCATTTAACCTGAGGGTCATCACACCTCAGGCAAGGAGAGAGCTTGAGAAGATGATGGCAAGACTTATTTGGTAGTGCTAATCTTGACTATTGTCTTTAAAAGACCCCTAATATTGAGGCCATTTGCCTTGCACTCATCAGGACAAGTCAGAAGAATGCCAATGTAAAGAAAAGCAGCATTAGTACTGTGTGGGGTGAGAATGCTAATTGGTCAACAGGTAGAGGCATTGACATGGAGAATGCACCAGTTAATGATGATTGATAGTTAACTGACAGTTTTTTTCAGCAATATATTGTCACCTGACCCTGACAAATGATCAGAAACAGTATTGTGAAGGAGGTGGTGGCAGCAGGAGAGCTTTGTACAATCCATTATTCTGGATCGAAGAATTCTGTGAACCCCATTATTAAGATAAATTACAATAGATAAGTAACTGTCTAACTAAGTGACGACCCGGAAATGCAATCAATCAGTTATGAAGAATGATGCATTTGGTTCTGAGAAAGTAGTCAAAGGGCATATATTAAGCAAAGGGAATGCATGAGTCGAGAAATGAGATGTCTGAGCCAGCAACTGACACCACTCTGTCTATAAAACCTTGTGTGGATCAGTATGGTGAGGAAGTGAATTATTTACAGGATTGAGATGAAATTTTTGAAAGTATAAATTTGAATTCCTTGCTATTTTATGCAAAGAAAAATTCAAAGTGTCTCATTCGTCTTGGAATTTATACTTTAGACAGTAAGTTGGTTTGGTGGAGTCAAGAGACACTGGGCACTTCTATCAGGTTTTGGAAGACAGTCTATCTGTTGCAAAAATTATGATTTCAACACATAATAACTCGATTGAGTAAATATGGCTCCTACAGCCCAACTCAAAGGCTGGGAAGTTTTACTGGGCTTGTTAGCCTGAACCCCGGGCTAAAGTTTTGGGCACATGAATGTGAGTCCCACTATGGAAGTTGACAGCATTCAAATTCAATAAAGCTCTAGAACTAAAAGGCAAGCCCCATTGTAGATTGGCATAAAGCCCATCTAGCTTACCAATGCTTTCAAGTGTAGGAAATCTACCATCCTATCCTGGCCTACATGTGGCTGCAAACCCACAGCAGTGTAGTTAACCCTTAAATGCCCTCAGGCCAATTAGAAATGGGAATTAAAGAGGGACTAGCCAGCAATGCCTGCATTCTCTAAATGAAGTTTAAAAATCATTCTATCCTTTTCAGCTATTTAAAACCAAATTGCTTTGACATGCTACTGCAAATGTTTTGGTCCACGCTGGGAGTCCTGCACTGAAGAGAGGGATCTTGAAGTAAAAGATGACATGAGGGAAGGGAGAATATAAGTGAAAACTCTGACAGCTTCAATCCAGAAATAGTCTTACATGCTTCTTTCTACTGATGTGAGGGCAGTCTATGGTGGCTTAGTGGTCGGAATGGCTGCCTCACCAGGGTCTGGGTTCAATTCCACCCTCGGGTGAATGTCGGTGTGGAGTTTGTTGTGTCTTTGTGGGTTTCTTCTGGATACGCTAGTTTCCTCCCACAGTCCAAAAATGTGCCAGTAAGGTGTATTGGCAATGGGAAATTGCCCTGTGGTGTCCATGGATATGTAGATTAGCCATGGGAAATCAGGGTTATAGGAATGGGGTAGGGGGGCAGATCTGGGTGGGAGGCTTTCTGGAGGGTCAATGATGGGCCAAGTGGCCTGCTTCCACACTGTAGCGATTCGACAGTTCCATTACAAAGCATTCTCAGGATTCATCCCAAATAAAAGTAAAATGCTGGAGATGCAGAAAAACTGAAATAAAAACAGAAAGCGTCAGAGGAGCTCAGCAAGTCTGGCAGCATCTGTGGAGAGTAAAACAGAGTTAACGTTTTGAGTCTAGTGTGACTTTCCTTCAGAACTGTAGCTGCTGCCAGAGTTGTTGAGTTTCCGCAACCATTTGTGTTTCTAATTCTCTTTCTCGTCGTTCTTTTCACAAGAGGTTTTTTGCTGATGTTGCAGCTTTCGTGTTTCCACCAAATTTTGACCATTTCTTTCCCCTTTCTCTCTTCAGCTGTCGCTGGCTTTTGATTTGCTGGCTTACCATAATTCAACATTTTTAAGAGAAATATCCGAATGGCACCCTGCTGTCAATGCAATTTTTTGTCCGTAAAGTCTGTGTAAATTAGTGCTGGTGCCTTTCTTTCTGATCAGGGAGGCCTAGTTAATAGCTGAAGCTCAGTGATGCATGAATGTAGAGCAATTGTGAAGAATGTCACTGGTGTATGACATTAGTGAGTTCATTAGGAACAGGAAAGCTTGTGGTAGTTTCAGAAAGAGCAGCACCACCTAATAATGTTGTAATACATTTAAAGACAGTGTAAAGCACTTACCAGGATGAAATTTAATTAGTTAATAATGGGATTTGATGCACTATTTTCAAACAAAGATGATAGTGATGTTGAACAGGGTCTAAAAACAACCAATTTAGTTTCTTATCAGATGGGAGCACAAATAAACTCCCCCCCGACAGATTTTCTGTTTGTAGTAATGAGCTACAAAGACATAGCTTTTAAATGTCTCATTTCCTTAGAACGCAGTTACATTAGCTTCATGGAGTATTCAATCACAATGTGCCTGCAATAACAATTGTTTAATACTTTGCGTGCAGCTGAGAAATCATTCTCCTCTTATAACTGTTGGAAAGTGTGTTAAGCCGATTAAGTAGCATGCAGCATTTTGTGGAAAATTGCTAAGTGATCTGTGAAAGAATGCAGACGTGGACATATGTTTAGGCCTAATTCTAACTCTATGCAAGAGAATCAGTTTTGATTCACCCAAAACTGCAGATCTTTCTCGTAGACCAATGTTGCCAGTGCAAGCGAATATCCCCCTAGGGCATAAAGGAAGCAGCAAGAGTGGCAATATGTCATGGTGCCAGCTGTGGCTCAGGTGGTAAAAGTCTTGCCTCTGAAGCAGTAATTTACGAGATCATGTCCCACACATGGACTTGAGTGTAATAATCCAGGCTAGCACTCCAATATTGTACTAAGACAGTGCTGTAGTGCTTGTGGATGAGTTGTGAAACTGTGGCTCCATTGGCTATCTCAGGTGATTGTAGAAGATCTCACAGTCCTATTTCTAAGGGTGATGAGGTGCATCTACTTGATAATCTGGCCAACATCGATCCCTCGGCCAACATCTATCCCTTGGTCAACATCAGATTATCTGGGCATTATCACATTACTGTTTGTAAGAGTTTGCTGTGTACAAATTGGTTTCCACCTTCTGCACATTACAAGAGTGATTACACATCAGAAATTCTTAAATGGCTGCAAAGCACTTGTGTGTGTGTCTGTGTTGTGTATTGGTGTATCTGTGTCTGTCTGTGTGTCTGCTAGTGTGTCTGTGTGTTTATAGCTGTGTATAGAACATAGAACATAGAACAGTACAGCACAGAACAGGCCCTTCAGCCCACAATGTTGTGCCGACCATTGATCCTCATGTATGCACCCTCAAATTTCTGTGACCATATACATGTCCAGCAGTCTCTTAAATGACCCCAATGAC